>NW_012114821.1:13625726-13672455 GCF_000951035.1 Colobus angolensis palliatus | reverse complement strand
TTTACTTATTCATCTACATGTATGTTCTTTCTATATTTCTCCTATATTTTTAGAGATACTATGATCTCTTATCTATATAGTACTTTTCATTTTTTTGTCCCAGAATAGAGCAGAGTAAAAGTCCAAGGACCCAGATATATGCCCTCAGGCCAGTCCAGCTGTCACCCAGTGTTACTACAGTGTCATCTGCTAGCTTTGCTGGGGAAGGACAGAATGCTTCCAAGCTCCCTCCTGTGGTTGCCAGCAGGTCTTCATCTTTTGCCACCTGAATCCTTCTACTGGGGTATTTCACAAGCTGGAAACAAGTTTCCCTCAGGGCAGACAATCAGAAACAGTGAGAGGGAATACACACCCAAAACAAAAAACACAGTTTTTTTGTAATCTAATCTAAGTGAAAAATCATCACTTCTGTTGGATTCTTTTCATTAGAGTCAGTAAGTGCAGTTCACACTTAATGAGAGGAGATTATCCAAGGAGGTGAATACCATGAGATTATTGGAGACCATCCTAAAAGGCTTCCTTCCCCTAAACTGAGTGCCCCTCCAGTGATTTTCAGAGCCTCTTGTATCTCTTCAGTTAGAGACCTCAGCATGCCATATTCTCATTGCTTATTTACTTCTCTTAATATCCCTTCTAGCTATAAAGTTTAGAAGAGCAGGCACCTTATATCTTTAAATCACATTTGTATTCTCAATGTCTAGCACAGAACCAGTGATCTAAATATTTGTTAAATAAAGTAACTTGGAAGAAATTAATCTCAAACATATTGCACACTTATCTATCTTCTTAAATAGAAAAGAACCCCATTTCACTTGACTTTTCTTGACAGTTACACATTATCATTAAAAACACCAATTGTATCAGATTGTATGACTTTTATCAAATCATATTACAAATAATAAATGTGTTGATTGTAATGATTCCTATTTTAATTAATACATAAATGATAAATAAATTTATAAATAAATTATTAGTTAATAAATAAATTAAAAATCTATGCTTTGAGATGCAACAAACTCTTGGATACAGAAAATGCTTTCCAAGAGTTTGTCCAATCTTGACGCATGGATTTTTGCACTACAGGAATAAACAAACTTATTTATCATTGGCAAAAATGCGTTGATTGTAATGGTTCCTATTTTAATTAATAAAGATGTGTTTGATCCTAGTTATAATGATTTAAAAATTCATGGTCTGAAACCACAATTACTTATGCACTTATGCAATCGTGGCTTAAAACGAAGAAGAAATAGGAGGAGAAGAGGGGAGTTAGTGTTGCCTTGAATCAAGAAATATCAGCTTCTGTTGGGAAATCTCAGTCCTATTAAAGATGGCATGAGTTTTAAAATATGGTTACTGGGAACCGCTGTGTTACACCTCTAAAAGTCTGTCTTCAGTGCAAACCAAAATCACAATGAGATACATCTCACATCAGTCAAATGGCAATTATTAATATGTTAGAAAACATGTTGGCAAGGTTGTGGAGAAAAACGGAACATTTATAGACTGCTGGTCAAAATATAAATTATTTCAGCCACTGTGAAAGCAGTTTGGAGATTTCACAAAGAACTTAAAACAGGACTTCTATTTGACCCAGCAATCCCATTACTGGGTAAATACAGAAAGAATAGAAATCATTTTACCAAAAAGACATATGTGCTCATAGGTTCATCACAGTGCTTTTCACAATAGAAAAGACCTGCAATCAACCTTGATGCATGCCAACGGTGTACTGGATAAAGAAAACATAGTATATGTACACCATGGAATACTATGCAGCTGTGAAAAAGAACCAAATCATGTCCTTTGCAACAATATGGATGCAGCTGGAGGCCATTATCCTAAGAAAATAAATGCAAAAGCAGAAAAACACATGCTGCATGTTCTCTCTTATAAGTGGAAGCTAAATGTTGAGCACACATTTAGTTTCAAAAAGGTGAACAATGGACACCAGGACGTATGTTACAGTGAAGGGTGGGAGGAGGATAAAGGTCAGAAAAATATCTGTTAGGTACTGTTCTCACTACTGGAGTGACCAAACCATTTGTACACCAAACCACAGCAACACACAATTTACCCATGTAACAAACTATCCCATGTACTCCCTGAACCTAAAATAAAAGTTGAAAAGGAAAAAAATAAATGACTAAAATAAAAGTCTGTCTTTAATACTTTTAATTCTCGAAAGTCATTTACTGGGCTGCTTTTATCCTCAGACTGTTTCTCTTAAATTGCTCGGGCTGTTTGTTCCACTTGATACCGAATCCCTCTGACACTGTCTTCCCTTTGGAATAAATGCTCCATTTGAAATTCTTCATCTCCATAGCCCTTTCCCCTCATGCACCACAATGCTACAGGGACACAGCTATATGCTTACTTAAGTCTTGTACACCTCTCTTTCTCCTCCTCTTTCTTCTTATTTTTCAGCAATTAAATAAATCAGACATTAATTTATCTTACCATGAGGGCCCTAAGTAGTGTGTGGTTTTGAGTTACAGAGAAAAGCAGTGACCAGGCAGGGTTCGGTGTCTCATGCCTATAATCCCAGCACTTTGGGAGGCCAAGGTGGGCAGATCACAAGGTTAGGAGTTTGAGATCAGCCTGGCCAACATGGCGAAACTCCATCTCTACCAAAAGTGCAAAAATTAACTGTGGTGGTGGGCACTTGTAATCCCAGCTACTCGGGAGGCTGAGGCAGGAGAATCATTTGAACCTGGATGGCGGAGGTTGCAGTGAGCTGAGATCGTGCTACTGCACTCCAGTCTGGGCAACAGAGCAAGACTCCATCTAAAAACAAAAAAAAAAAGACAAGCAAAGCAGTGGCCTGTTCGAGTGCAGGTACCTCTGGTCTTCTCACTCGTCACTGAATCTCTGTGAGGTCAGTGACTGTTAGTGCTCAGGACTCTGAGCAGTCAGTTGTGCTGGGCAAGAAGCAGGGGTGTGGACACTAATTAACAAGGTTCCCTTAACTGAGATTTCCGAAGATTTTGCACAATTGTATGTACAGCTTCTCTGATAATATACACTGCTAGGTGGTTGACTTTTGTGTTTTTTTTGCAATGACCCAAGAAGGCTGTCACCCACTTTGTTCCACCTCCCAAATATGGGTAGGACATCAATCTTGCCCCTGCATCATGTTTTCATCAATATTTCTCCATACTAAAACTGAAATCTATTAATTGTGTGACCTGGGAAAGTAAGTAAATTCTTTTGTTGTCTTGGTTATTTCATGAAAAATTCTATGAAATAACATATGTGAAGTACCCAGCAAACATTGTGTTTTCCGTCCTCCCTTTCTTTTCCCCCTTCTATCTCTTTTATTCCACTGTCTTTTATTCTCTCGATAGTTGACACTGAGGATTGATCTACTGTTTTATGATTCTCTATAGTTGATCCAGAGCATTGCCACACAGCCAGTAAACAGTGGAACCAAGATTCAAATTCTGATATTCTGTATACATCATTTCAAAAAAGATTTTCTTGGTTAGTAAAGATGATAATATAATAACATGGAAATCAAAAAGAAAAAATATGCAAGTTATTCTTGATAAATTAAATATTGTCATTGTCTCTAATTAAATCATTTATCCTTATGCTAAATATTTCTATAGTGATTTTCATCTAAGCATGTACATTATCCTTACGTCTTCACAACCATCTTATGTTATTGTGCATTTTACATATGAGACACTCGTGGCTCACAGAGAGTTCAGATGTCTATTCTAAGGGTATACAGCTAGAAAGGGGCATGTTGTAATGACAGACTGGTAAAGATTACTAACCTTCCTAAGAACTCATGGAGGAAGGTGAGATAGATGGCAATTTATGTGATATGGGAAGACAGGAAGGTGGAAAGGAAGGCGGGAAGGCAGGAAGGAAGGCAAAAAGGAAGGCAGGAAGACAGAAAAGAAGGCAGGGAGGGACATTATCAAGGTGACTATTTTCCTATAAGGAAATAATTTTACCATGTTTTAATCTGACATCTTGTACATATTGGTTATCAAAAATTGGGTAATAATGCAGAAAGCTTCCAAAGAAACTCAGTTCTCGAAGGCCAGTTCCATGGCATATGCCATGCACCTTGAGTCAAGTTATTTAGCCTTTTCAACCTTGGTTTCAACATCTACAAAATAAGATAGTAGTAAGAGCTAACTCTTAGAGTCAATGGGAAGATTAAATAAGATAAATATGTAAAGCGCCTAACAATACATTCTAGCTTCTGTGGTGGCTGTCGTTGTCGTCATTGTTTTTATTCTTCATGGTCTGAGGTCTTAGAACCTTTAAATTAAGAGTTAGAGTAACTGAGATAGCTGAGACAAGTATGTGATCGTTCCTTTACATATGTTATTCGAATTAGTTCTCCCAACGATATAGTACATTTGAAATAATAATCCCTTCATGCAGAAGAAAAATGTTGGCGCATATACATGTTAAGTAACTCATCAAAATATACCACTCAAAAAGGGGCAAAGATGAAATTTGAATCCAGTTTTCTCTGGCTACAAAGTCTATTCCTTTTTCTAAATGATCACATACATATTTTTTAAGATTAATTGAGAATCTCTTTATTAGTACAATTTTAGATGTTAAGAAATTTCTCTCTCAGTTTAAACACTTCACGAGATTTGGGTATGGAGGCACAGTGGAATTTATTTAAGTTGCTTTGTGACTTTGCTTTTAAAACTTAGTAATTTAGCTTGATTTTATTGGAAAGAGTATCTGAAAAACTTTGCCCCAGTTTTAGTTTCAGTGAGACTATATAAAGCTCTTGCAAAAATTATCACCCTGTAACTTGGCTTCTCAGAAGAGTGTCTTCTAGCATGTCTCATCATGCCCACCTCTTTGCACTCTTTTTTTCTGTCTCTCACTCTAGGTCAGGCACTTCCAGGCATCTGTTTCCTCTTGGGGACTCAGGACTAATTTCTGCCTGACTCTGATGTAGAAAATGCCTAGAAGAAGAGTAACTTCCAGCAGGTGAGCCTGCCTTCTGATTATTGATTGAGTGGAAAACCCATATTTCAACCTCCCATCCACTAGCCCCCAGGATCAGCTATTCTATTTTCTAAAGTAAACCAAGGTGGTGGCCAGTTAGCTCAGTTGGTTAGAGTGTTGTTGAAGAAGTAAACCAAGCCTGTAGCCTTATAGTATATATGGTTACAGAAGATGTCTATGATCATGACTGTAAAGCCTAAGAATTAAATCCAATGCCCCTCCTCATCTCAGGTTCCTCAGGGCTCCACAATGGTCTACTTTGGCCTCAGCTAAACTGATAGGGACCACCATGCTCCAAAAATTTGAAATGTCCTCCTTACGGAGACTTGTTTTACCTGAACTTCTGGTTATCTGATATATTTGAGTAAGATCTTGCACTAATTGTCTCAGCTCTATGAGCCCCAGTTATGTCCTCTGTATATTGAGGCTAAGCAGACCTAGATCACAGTCTCACTGTGAGGATGGAGTACAATGGTATTTATTACCGGGATGTGGCAACTTCTAGGTCACTGATCCTTTCTCCAACACAGTCTTATCTTAAATTTGAATATCCACTAAAATAATGCTCCCTTTGCCCTCGCTTCTCACTTTCTTGACTGTCCCTCCTCGAATGATCCTGTCTTTCATCGCCGTTCAACCATTCATGTCACCAGTCGTATCCCAAATTTGTACCCTTTCCATAAGTCAATTTCCAGATCATTTTTCTAGTCACACAACTCCAGTAATTCTTTGACACGATTATGTTCTATAACCTTTGATGCTACCATTTTCTCACTCTCTCTCACCTCTGTCCCCCCATCCTCACTTCCTTTCTTTCAGCTTAGACTCCATGGTCCATCGTTAAAATCACCATCAGTATCACCTCGACTGCTTTGCTTCTCCGCTCCTTTGTCAAATTCACTTGCAAAACACCACCTTGGTTAAGTGACTCTCCATTCATTTAGTTCCTCAACCTGGCAAACTGAGAATGACTGGAGGAAAGTACATAAATATGCAGATACAAAAATCACTTAGAAATTCTAAAGCCATTCTCCTCAAGTGGGCTCTCAGTCTTAATGTTACAGGGAAGGGGTCCCGAACCAGACCCCAAGAGAGGGTTCTTGGATCTCATACAAGAAAGAATTCAGGGCAAGTCCGCAATGTAAAGTAAATGCAAGCTTATTAAGAAAGTAAAGTGGTGAAAGGACAGCTACTCCATAGACAGAGTAGGATGTTCCAGAAAGTAGGAGAAGGAACACGTCCACCCTGGGTACAGTGTTTGCATATATGGGGAGATGTGCTCTGCTACAAGGGTTTGTGATAAGGGATTAAATTTTAATTACTATATTTTGCGAGAATTTATATTATTATCATTAAAGCAAAATTAGGAATGCCTTTGTTCTCCAGATATCGAGATATCTGGACACTCCCAAGTCTGGGTCTGTGTGGTAAACATCATTAATTTGTTCCCCTAACTGTAAACATCCAGAGGCTAGGAATGCCTAACTTTCTGAGAATGCAGCCCAACAAGTCTCAGCCTCATTTTCCAGCCCTCACTCAAAATGGAGTCGCTCTGGTTCGAATGCCTCTGACACTAATGGCAATCTTATTACTTCTCCCTGTAGATGCTTCACTTTCTCATTCATCTTCATGACTATTTCATGCCTTCTCTATCCTCAGATTGGAAAGCTCTCCTCTCTCATAGTCACCTTCATCAGATGGCCTTGCTTTCTATTTCCCTGAGAAAATAAAAACAAACAAAAGATAATTTCTCCTTGTTCCCCTCACCTCACCTACAACTTGGCTGCAGCTGTACCTATATACTCTCCTTTCCCTTCAGTTATTATGAATGTACTGGGGTCTCATCAAGACATTCAAATTCTCTTATTACAAGAAACAGCTCCCCAAAAGGCAGAGGATACCTTTAAGATACTGCCCAGTGGTAAGGACCTAGGTCAATAAAGACCAATCCATTATAAGAAATAATACAGAGAAATATCCTATAACCTTCTTGCTCAATTCTCTCTAATGTTAAAACAGCTATAGTTCACTATCGTAATAGGGAAACTAACATTTATGCAGTCCACAAATATTATTCAGATTTTACCAATTTTATATGCACTCGTGCTTGTGTGTGCACATGCGCATGTGTGTGGGTAGTGTATTGAGTTACACGCTGTTTTATCACAGGTGTAAATTTCTATGACCACTGCCACAGTAAAGACACAGGACAGCTTCACCACAAAAATTCTTCGTGCTACTCCTTATTTACACAGTCATCTCTCTCCCTTCCCTAATCCCTGTTACGTTCTTCATTTCTATAATGTAGTATTTCAAGAGTGCTACATAAATGGAATCATGTAGTATGTAACTATTTGGAATTGGCTTTTTGTACTCGAAATAAATCCTTTGAGACCCATCCAAATTGTTACATGAGCAATGTGTTCCTTTTTACATTGCAGATTAGTATTCCACGATATGAATGATTCAGTTTGTTTAACCATTCACCCATTGGATGACATTTTAATTGTTTGCAGTTCAGAGTTATTACAAATACAGCTGCTATAAACATTCATGTATAGGCTTTTGTGTGAGCATAAATTTTCATTTTTGTGAGATAAATATAAGGATACTATTGCCAAGACTTATGGTAAACCCATGTTCAGCTTTACAAATAAACTTCTGCTTTTGACTCAAATTTGTTTACACAAATATTAAGGGAATACCTATTTAATGTCAGGAACTAAGCTAATACCTAAGAAAAAGTAGAACATAACAGATACTGTCCTTGTTCTTACAAACTAGAGGAGAAGATTGTAAAAAATCAAATAAATGTAATAACATTTTTTATGAAGGATTATCTGTGTGTGGGTGGGAGAGGACTTATGAAATCTAAGGGTCAGGGAAAGATTTCAAGAGGCATTTAAGCCTGTGCATAGACTATCATCTTGCTTCTTCTCTAGAATTGCTTTGAAATATCCCTTCTGAGAGGTTCTATGTAGATTTCATTACCCAACTCAACTCTGGTTTCTAATGTGACCACTGTGTCTAACTCTGGTTTAATTCATATGAAAAATGAGGATGGAAATAGAACATCTTCTCAAGGTTTCCATAAGAATGAAATAAAGAGTAGATTTAAAAATCTTTATCAAGTACCTGGTTTATAGAAATGTAATTCTTATTACTATTATATGGCTTCTCATTAACACACCTCCTGTAAAGAATTATTTCTGCCAAAGATAGCCTTGTGGGATGATGTTTAGATTTCATTAAGAGATCTTGCATGTTTTTTCTCTGGTGATAGCAGAAGTGGATTTTCTATGTTATCTTCCAAAGCAAAGGCTAATAACAGTGAAAAAGAACCCAGGGCACAAGGCCCAGCAACACACCCCCATGTATAGGTGTCCACAGTTCCCAACGTCAGAAGACAAGGACTTAGTTTATTGAAAGAGAATATATTATACCTCCCTACTTTTTCTTTCCCAGACACAATCCAAAATCTTATATTTCTTCTTAAAATGTTATCTATCTACCATAGCAAGTTTAGTTGTTGCATCATTAAGGTTTTCCTTGAAGATTATCCTACATTGCTCTACAATAAACTGCGGAAATGACTGACTTCTCCATTAAATAATGAGCTCCTGAGAAGCATAGGTCTGTGCTCATGTGCACTCTCTCTCTCTCTCTCTCTCTCTCTCTAATATCTCTCCATTGAATCTGCTGTGCCAATTTATTTTCTTTATCAATTAATCTCCCATATCGATTAGTGTACAGGGCCTGCCATTAAATAGGTCACCGAGCAATGTTTGCTGAGTTGATGTGACAGCACAGGGACACCTATATGCTTCCAATGTGATCTTCCTAAACACAAATTTTAAAACCTTCAGTGATTTTGTCCACAGAACCCAGAATAGAGCAGAATATATGCTAAAGATAAACCTGAGTTCCAAATCATACCACCAGTTATTTGTTTGAGCTAACCATCCTGAAAAAGTCACTTTATATCTCTGAGCTTTAGGTTCCCAACTTTAATTTTTTTTAAAAATAAAATTAACAATATTAATATTAGCTCATGGTTATTCCTCTCCTACTCTATGCCAAGATTTATATGCATTACTTTGTTTAATTTCCTTAACAACTCTGTGAGGTAACCATTTTTAAAACTGTCATTTCCCAGTTGAGGGTAAGGAGGTTTAGAGATGATAAACAGGTTTCCCAGTGTTATACTCTCTATGATGGGAAGAGGAGTGGTTGAGCCCATCCGTTTTCAATCCAGAGCACACACTCATCTCACAGGATTATTGAGGACTAAGTGGGACATGTCATATAAAATCCATGACCTGAAAAAATGCTTTAAAATTTTGTTTTTATTCAGTGCACAGATCTAAACTAACATCAATTACACAATATTCAAATTTTCCACTTATTTCTCTGTTTTGTTAAGCAGTATATTTGTATGTATATTTGTATAAACTGGAATATGGTGGATGCTCTATTAAGATAAGTTATTTTTCTCTCCTGTTTAACTCCAGTTCTCTTAATACAACATGTGCAGCAGCAAGAATCTGATTGTGCATAGAGGAGCCAAGCACATGGGAAGCAGTCCTTTGTTACTTGACTTATTAGTCTGTTATTAGTTATTCAGGGAAAGGGCTAACTGGCTTCAAGAGAAATCTTTCAGGTGGTTCTTGCCTCAGATTCTCACATAATACAACTTAGTAAAAGATCTATTGAAAAAACTCATTATAGTCAAAAAGCACTGTTATTTAGGCACTATCATAGTTGCTGATGGAAACAGAAATTGGTACAACTTTTTGGGAGAAAACTGGCACAAACAGGAAGGGTTGGCTAAGGTGGAGTTGTAAACTGCCTGGCTGAGTGTTGGAGATGTACTCCAACAGACATATAGAGACGATCTGCAAAGAATGGGAGACTTATTAATTGCAGGCATTGAAATAAATATCAATTCAATAATTAGCTGACCAGTAAGCTAATTAAGCAGACACATCAATGACCATACATGACAAAGAACAGATTTTGCAGAATTAGTAAGAAAAGTTACTAAAGAGAAAACAACAACAAACTGTAATAATAACAAACCAGGGGAAGGTGGAAGAATCTGAATTCCAGAGTTGTCTCATTATATTGTCGATAGAAACTGTCCCTGAGGAAGCTCAGATAGTAAACTTACTAGAAAAATACTTTAAATAGTTATTTAAAGTGTGTCCAAGAACTATAGTAAAGTCATGTCCAAAAAACTAAAAAGGTTTGTGAGAACAATGATTCCCAGAGACTTTCAATGGAGAAACAGAAAACTTTAAAAAATAATTGTAGAGTTGAATATTACAATAACTGAAATAAAAAAATTCACTAGAGGGACTCATAAAAGCAGATATGAGAAGGCAGAAGAAATAACAAACTTGAAAATAGGTCAGTTGAGATTATGTAGTGTGAGGAAATAAACAAAAAATAAAGAAAATTGAACAAAATCTCAGAGACCTGGGGGGACACCATCAAGTGCATCAACATATGAATAATGGAGGTTCTAGCAGGAGAGGAGAGATGGAAAAGGGCAGAGAGAATATTTGAAGAAATAAGGTCAGAAACTTCCAAAATTTGATTTCTAAAATATTAACCTACACATCTAAGAAACTTATGGACTCCAAGTAGAATGAAATCAAAGAGGACCACACCGAGACACATCATAATCACTAAAAGCCAAGGACAAAGAAGGCATCTTGAAAGCAGAAAAAGAGAAGGAAGTCATCATGTATAAGACATCCTCAGTTAGATGAACAGATAATTTCACATCCGAAAACACAAATGCCAGTGGAAAAGAAATATTACTCAAAATCCAGAAAGAGACATCAGCCAAGAATTGTACATTCAGCAAAACTATCCTCCAAAAATGAAGGAGAGGGTTGCCTCAGTGGCTCACGCCTATAATCTCAGCACTTTGGGATGCCAAGGCGGGAAAACTGCTTGAGTTCAGGAGTTTGAGATGAGCCTGGGCATATACATAGTGAGACCCCATCTCTATGAAAAATAAATAAAAAATTAGCCTGACATGGTGGCAGTTACTCTGTAACCATAGTGTCAGTTACTCTGAAAAACTGAGGTGGGAGGATCGCTTGAGACCAGTCGTTCAAGCCTTCAGTAAGCTATGATCACACCATGTACTCTAGCCTGGGCTACAGAAAAAACTCTGTCTCAGAAAGAAAAAAAAAAAAAAAGAGGAAGAAATTTAACGCAGCCCCACAAAAGCAAAAACTGATGAAATTAATTGCTAACACGCCTCTCTTACAAAAATACTGAAGCAATTTATTCAGGCTGAAAAGAAAAGACAAGACAATAGAGAAATTAGAACTCTCGTATCTTATAAGTGGGAAGGTAAAATGGTGCTGCTACTTTTGAAAAAATGTTTGGCAGTGCTTCAATAAGTTAAACATAGAATTATCGTGTAACCTAGGAATTCCACTTTTGTGTGAATAACCGAAATAATTAAAAATAAGTGTTTTTAAATATATGTATAAACAAATGTTTATAGTAATACTATTCTAAATAGTCAAAGGTATAAAGAACCCAAATGTCCATTGACTGATAATTTTAAAGGATAAAACAAACCAAAACATATATATACATTACATATTTTATATATAAATGGTTACAGAAACTATTTTGCTTCACTGAAATATTTATTAATATATATTTTATATATATTTGAAGATTATGTTAGCAATGTGACTTACTTTCCAAATGGCAGAATTTTACTACTGATTACATTTATATATCGTATATCTATACAATGGAATATTATTCAGCCATAGAAAGAAATGAAATACTGATTCATGCTGTACCATGAATTAACCTTGAAAATATTATGCTATATGAAAGATCCCAGACACATATTGTATGATACCATTTATATGTCCAGATTAGGCAAATCCATAGAAACAAAAAGTAGATTAGTGGTTTCCCTGGCATGGGTGCAGGGGGAAATAAGGAGGGACTGCTAATGGGTACATTTTTACTTTATTTTATTTTAATTTTTACCCCATAAATACATACACCTACCAGGTATCCCCTGCTTGTTTTGATATAGGCATGCAATGTAAAATAAGCACATCATGGAGGAGTATGTGGTTTCTTTCGAGGGTAATGAAAATCACCATATAAGTGGTGATGATTACACAACTATTAAGATATTGAATTGTACACTTGAAAACAGTGAATTTTATGATATGTAATTATATCTCAGATTTTAAAAATGATCGTTTTCATCACAAAGGGAAGGAGGCAGTTAGTTTAATAAATCGTGTTCCAATTCTATAATGGAATACTATATAGCCCCTCAGGGGCTAGAGAGAACTTGAATATGAGACCATGAGAGAAAAGTTCATTCTAAGCAGAAGAAACAGTTTAAACAAAGGCACAAGAGCTAGGAAGCCCAAGGTAGGCTCGGAGAATGTTCTGAATGCCATACTAAAAAGTTACAAAATAGTCTGAGTGCTTGGTTCACAGAAGCGTTGTGTTAGTCCATTCTTACACTGCTGTAAAGAAATACCTGGGACTGGGTAATTCACAAGGAAAAGAGTTTTAATTGGCTTATGGTTCTGCAGGTTGTACAGGAAGCACGGCCCTGGCATTTGCTCAGCTCCTGAGGAGGCCTCAGGGAGCTTCTACTCGTAGTGGAAGGTGAAGCAGGAGCAGGCATGTCACAGGGCAAAAGCAGGAGCAAGAGAGAAGGAGGCGGTGGGGGTGCCACACTTTACCACAACCAGATCTCAAGACCACACATTCACCACCCTGAGGATAACACCAAGCCATGAAGGATCCATCCCCATGACCTAAACTTCTCCTACGAGGCCCCATCTCCCACACTGGTGATTGCAATTCAACATGAGATTTGGTGGGAACACATATTCAAATCATACCAAGTGGTATACTTGGGGCTAATTAAGCAATCTGGCATAAGTGAAATGTGAAGCTTAAACTCTTCATTCTTCTTCCACCAGATCACTGTGTTTAACCATGCTTTGTTGAAAATTCATTTTTTTCCAACTAACTTTTCACTCACTGTGGTTAACTTATAAACTCCTAAGTACAGTTGAAAACTCTAGTCTCACATTGGATTCAGGTCTTCACCCCTTCCTGTTCTCAGTCATATTTTGCCTAGTGGACTTGAAGTAGCGGGCAAGGCATAGAGGTTCTATTCTTTCCATCCTTCTGTCACCTCTTCCAATTTGGTACAGAGAGAAACAGCAGGAGAGATGAAAGGAGTGTTGGTTTGGGAATATTTTCTCCTCTTGTTTCCTCTTCTATATCTGTCTCTGGCGTTGGGGAAATAAGAGAATAATGGAAAATATAGTAGAGGTTGAATTACCACACTGTCTGATGTTGATTATACCCTAGTGTCATTCCAGCCTCTGGTGGTCAATAATTTGATGATCTCCATCTAGATTGTGCACCTGACTTGCTTGGGATGGTACTTATGAATTGTCCTAGCCAGTAAATCACATCTAATGGTCTCTTTAGGGAAGGGGGCACTCTTTCCCTTGGCAGCCACCTGGGCTATTACCAGGGTCCTGCCACTTCCTCATCCTCCCTGTTCCTTTGTGTGGACCCAAAGGAATCACCAAGTTCCTCTTCTAATGACATTTATAGCCATGTAAATGAGATCAGGTGATATGTAAACCAGATCAGGGGATATGTAAGCCCACTTCTTCAAAAGCACCCTATTTCATGGTCCTTTCTCACTCTGCTGGTGCCCACAGGCCCTGCAACCATCACTTCCACCTTCAGAAATCTCTAGTCTCTGAGTTAACATATGTGCCCATACTCCAGGCTTCCCACAGAACAGTGCTAACTGCAGTTGAGAGCAATGGGATGGGGATGCAACTCTTTGCAGATTAACCAACAGCCATACAGAAAGCAAGGTGCCCATCTTTCCTTCTTGCAGAAAGCTCTGAGGAATCCTTTTGTAGGATCCTTTCTCTCTACTTTAGAGTGGGAGTAAAGCACCTCTGCTGATGAGAGGAAAAGAAACAACACTACGCCTCCCTACCTCAAAGCCAGTATCTCAGGACACTGAGTCACTCCAGACCCCATAAGTGGGCTGGGAAGGAGCAGGGGATAATGTTGAGATTGTGGCTGGCATTAGCAGTGCTGCTAATATCATCTTAGCAAACCTGCAGGAGATACTTGATTCCTCCTAACTTAGAATCTTAGTCATAAATCCCAGGGTAACATAATATCCCATTGCACTAGGATCTGGATTTTAGGAAGATAATTTTGGTGACTTTAAAATGAAATATTTAAAATGAAATATTTTTAAAATACAGCTACAGCAGTGAAGCACGTAGTGCAGGTAAGATGTTCTTGAACGACTACAGCAAGAACAGTAGAGATGGATGTGGTGAGTTACACACATCTCTCTGGATCTTCCACTACAGAGCCAGTGATCTGATTCAGATGGCTTTGAAAACTCTAAAACATGCTCTTAAATGATGGGGCTGTCTGAGTGGGTTCATTTGCTGTCTTCATATGGAATGCCTAAACAGGATATTTTCTGTAGTTTTCAAAATATTGGGGAAATCAGTATTCATAATTTTAAGATGATAGTTCTATCTTTAATTTTTGAGGAGGTTTTATTCTTTTTCATAATGGCTGTACCATTTTACATTCCCACCAACAGTGTACAGTGGTTCTCTTTTCTCCATATCCTCATCAACACGTTATCTCTTGTAATTTTGATAATAGCCAACCCAAAACGTGTGAGGTGATTCCTAATTGTGGCTTGAATTTGCATTTCTATGAATATTAGTGATGTTGAGCACATTTTAATATACCTCTTGGTCATTGTACGTCTTCTTTGAAGAAATGTCTTTTCAGGTCTTTCACCCAGTTGTTAAATAAGGTTATTTGTTTTCTCATTGTTCAGTTGCTCAATTGTTTGAATTCCTTACATATTTTGGATATAAACTATTTATCAAATGCATGGTTTACAGATATTTTCTCCCATTCTATAAGTTGCCTCTTCACTCTATTGTTTCTTTACTATGTAGAAACCTTTTAGTTTGATGATAACCTATTTGTCTATCATTGCTGTTTTGCCTGTGCTTTAGGGCTCATATCCAAATAGTAATAACTGCCCATACCGATGTCTTGAAGAATTTTCCTATGTTTTCTTCTAGTAGTTCTATAGTTTTAGGTCTTACATTAAAATCTTTAATACGTTTTGGGGCTTTGTGTGTGTGTGTGTGTGTGTGTGTGTGGATATCCAGTTTTCCCATCAACATTTATTGAAAAATCTATCCTATAGCTTTCCTCATTGTGTGTTTTTGGCATCTTTGTCAAAGACCGATTGACTACAAGTGTATAAATGTATTTCTAGACTCTCTTTTTGTTCCATTTGGTCTACATAGCTGCAGTTTTCTCTGCAGTTTCGTCTATCAATGCACTCTTTATTGTCATCCAAAACAGTGTTATTTCACACATGGTAAAATTTCCACCTTCATCCATTCTCTTAACTGGTTTATTTTATATATTGTGTACATTTTCTTTATATTTTGATATACTTTATTTATTTTTTCTATGCTTCCAGATTTTTTATCTTAAAATATATTAGGAAGAACAGGAAATGAATAAATTTTTCAGATCTGCCATCTTGAACCAGCAGCAGTTTTTGGTGTTTTGATTGGTTGATTGATTGGGTTTTTTGCTTGTTTGTTTGTTTGTTTGGGGCTCTTCAAAATTCTTTCTCTTCTTCATTTCTAATTGATTAATAATAAAATAGGGCTCTAAAAATCGAAACTAATGACAAAATCCATCACATTTCTCCATGCACTAAAAACGTTCCTCTACCTATGTGTCCTTTGTATCTATCCCTCAGTGGTTCTTATCCTGGATAATCTTAAAAATATTTGGAGAGAGAAAAAGCACCTAGAAATGCAATGTAGTAGTACTGTGATTGAGATTATACCCAGGGTTAGGGACTCACAATAGCAGATAGAGATAAGAGTCAGCTTTCAGAAGGCAAGGGCTGGAGCATAGTCTGAAGGGAGCCCAGAGCTGAGACTAACAAACATGGGGGCAGAGGGTCTCAGCAGACAGGGGCATAAAAGAGTGTTGTGTGGCTGTTGATTCACCCATCGTTATGTCCTGTTGTTTCTCCTTCCAACATGCCTTTTCAGTCCTTTTGTTCTCCATTCACAATACCAAAGTGGGGTAGGCTGATAGACCTCATATACTAAAAAAGAATATTCAGACATGCTGACTTGGGCCAGTGGTCCTAGCTACTTGGGAGGCTTAGATAGGAGGACCACATGAGCCCAAGAGTTCAAGACTACAGTGAGCTGTAATGGGACCACTGTACTCCAGCCTGGGTGACAGAGCAAGACTGTCTCAAATAAATAAATATAATGTTTAAAAAGAGAGGATGTGTGGTAAAGATAACACTTGAATAAAATCTTGAAAGATACATTGAGGTCATACTAGCAATATTAATACTAACACTCATTTCTAGTGCTGATTGTGGGCCAAAAATAGTTCTAAAATCTCTGCATGGCCTAACTCATTTATTCCTCACAAACCCTATGAGGTAGATAATACCATTATATCCAACTCACCGATGGAGAAATGGAGGAACAGAAAGGCTAACTCATGCCCCATAATTACTAAGCAGTAGATCTGGGATACAAACCCTGCACAATAGCTCCAGCATCCACATGTTTACACATCATACAGGCTGTGGTATGATCAGAGAGGAATAACTAACCAGAATGGATGACAGAGAAGAATGGTTGAAATCAAGAAAAGGTGTAATAGGAGATATGTAAACAGTGTAGGACCAGGTCATTCATACTCTTGACTATATGTACTTGTATGTATGCTTCTATGCGTAATGACATCAGGTCATTAACATATTTGCTTAAGTGCTAGTTGCCTTATTGAATTGCAGGTTTAGGGCAGGCAAAGATTATGTCTCATTCACATCATTATTTCCCATCACATTTGTCACATTGCATTTTATGTAACATTGTATGTCACATTGCATTGTATGTAACAAACAAAAAACAAGTACATGTTCCATCAACTAACCACAGTGAATGTACTCCACTAAGGCACAATAGGTATACTTTTATTCCCATATATAAGCATCTTACCTGCTAACTTTTATCTGTTTTCTCAATCAAATTATAAACCTCTGCATCTCAGCATTCTGAAAAGCTGACCTAGTAAGTGCTCTATAATCAGTCCTCAATATATTGTTTTCAACTATTATAAATTAATCATAATGCAACAAAACTTCAAAACAAATGAGCAGAGAGAGGAAAACCAAATGATGGCTAAAGAATTCCCAAGTAGGGCTACGTGACCTTGCAAAAATCGTTTTGCTTCTCTGGGACTCAGTTTCTCATCTAATAAAATGAGATTGTTCTAACATGAATCTCAATCTTAAGATCCTATCATTAAAGATCACAAGTTTATTTTTTAAACTTTAAAATTTTAGAAAAAGAATAAGAGTCCAAGAAGGAAGCAGGACTAGCTTTATCAAAAATATAAACCATCATATTATGAGTACACATATATCAAAAGACAAAACTGGTTTCCATGAGAAACCACCCTCTCTTGCCACTGCTTAGTAAAGACACCAGCGCATTGGAGTGCCAGAGGCAGCTATTACAGGTTATTAACTTCTTTCCAGTTAAGGGCATACATTTAATTTGCATTTCTGAATATGCATGAGCAGCTTTCAGCTGAAAAAGAATTTTGCCAGTTGTGACAAGGCCTTCACCAAAACTATGACAGGAGTGTTAAGTGATGAGGAAGTAGAGTTTCCTCTTTCAACAGGAAGGTTGAAGATCTGGCAAGCTTTCCTGTTGGCTCTGTGGGCGAGTGTCTCACTTTCTAACAACCACGTAAAACAAAATCAGTTCAGACTAGCTTCTGTTGGCATAGGACTCACGGGGACATGGCTAACAACTTCTGCTGCTTCATATGGCAGTGGAAAGAACACCGAATTGAAGGCTGAAGACCAGGGTTCAGATCACAGATTGGCCGTTAATCATCTGACTCATGGAGCAAGCCACTGAGCATTTGAGAGCCAGAATTTCACAGTATGAAATAAGGACAATGATGTCAACTCAGCGTTGTTTGAGAAAAAGATGATACCATAATTATGACAGCACTTTGAAAGCTCTGAAGGATTATCAAATCTAACGAATTTTTACCCATATACAAATATGAGATTGTATTATTACTCACCTCCAGAATATACTGGAATGAAAACAATGTTATTTATTATACATTAAAAAAATGAGTTAGATTGGTATGCAAAGTAAAATGTGACCTACTATAAACACTTTGCAAGTGTTGAGGCAGCACACATTCCATACCAGCTGCAGGTAAGAATGCAGACCATTCCCAGTCATTGAAATGCCAAAGCATGTCACAAGGGTCTCTGCAAAGCCAACCATGGTTTCTTGTTAATATCACTAAACATTAAGACTCTCAAAACAATCCTCAGCCACACATGGCATCCTATTCACTTATAATGACATAAGAAAGGAATCAGAGTTTGTTATCAGTATAGCACCAGGCTTTTTTTTTTTTTTTTCTGCACAGGGAGCTATCTCTTCGACACCCTCACCTTATCCAGATGATGATACAAATGCCCAGAGACAAGATGCACATGAAGTAGGTATAGGGGCTTTGGTTTAAACATTTTATGTCTCATGGGAGCCAGTATCAGACAACAATTCCATAGGCATGGCTTCCTGGGTCATCACAGAGATGTGCCCAGTTACAAGAAGCACTGTACTCAGGGAAAATCCAAGTCATGGAATGTTGATCAGATGTGTGCAGATTACCATTCATGGGGTTATGATGAGAAATATTGCTTAATAACATAGCTGACATTCTTATTGAATACTGGGTAACTCAACAAGATAACTAGATGGAGATCAAATTCTCATGCAGTAAGGGAAAGTCTTTTGGTAACCCTTTATCCACGGTTATTTAGGACAGCAGTGCTTATTAGCAGCAATGTATTATTCAAGTCCACATCACTTCATCCTTGAATGACTGTCAAGCCTTGGCATGTGTCTTACTCTTTCACTCATACCCCATTCTCCAAAAGCTGGCAGAGTGATTAGACCAAAACAAAGTCAATTATGTCATTCCTCTGGTTAAAACTCTTCAAAGGTAGCTAAACTTTTTGTACACAGAAGCACTTTCAGAATGGCAGAATAAGGACATCTGAAAATACATTCCTTCATACAGGCAATAATAGCACTAACAAAAAAAGGTCAAAATCAATGTTTGCAGAAGCCTAGAAATTGACCAAAGCCTTGCAACAATTCGACGAATGTTTATTCATGAAAAACTGCTGAATCCTGTTAAGAATAGAGAGCTTTATAAATTTTAACTTGCCCTATTTTCATCACTTTCTTCCAAGTTCCACAGTAACCTTGAAAACTAAGAGACTCACACCATTGGAGCTGTGAAAACCAACAGATTAGGAGCCACTAGAGGAGGCAAAATTGGCTTGAAGCTTGAGATAAAGCCCTGTTCCCCAGAAAATTGTCACTGTTTGAAGTATCTGGGAAAGATCTGGAAAAGCCTCATTCACAGGGCTTATCTTTATTTGAACTGACTCAGAGCTCACCCAGTAGAAAAGAACATACTCTCATGGTATTTGTTGAAAATAATCAGAGGCAATCGTTTAACATTACAGCTTCCTGAAGCAGCATAACCAGTTGGAGCAAGCATGAGAATGGACAAAATCCTTAAAATAAAAATCTGGAAACTGAAAACTTCATAGGGCCTTTGAAAAGCTCCAATATATTTCTGGCCCCTTCCATATGCAGATTCCTAATCTTGTTAAGGGTAGTTAGACAGGCATGAGCAGCGCAGGCGCAGGCTCTTCTGCTCCACCAACTAGGACTGTGAGGTGACGGTTTGACAATTATCACACTGCCTCTCTAAAAATGATAATTCAGCAGCAGGAGCCAGGGCACCATGGAGAGACAATCTCCTGATTATTCACAGCTGTTAACATTAAAGTGTTAATTGAATGCAGATGCCAGGGAGAAGCAACTTCCTGGACATGCACTTCAAGAGACAAAATGGCAAAGTATGACCTTTCAAGGGCACTCTCCCAGAAATGGGAAGAAAGTCTTAGATGGACACGCATACTACTTTCTAAACACACCATGTGCTCACCTCCCAAGGGTAAGGAGAGCACTGCACCTACAGGCAGCCCACCCTAAGGGAAAAATCATGGGAAAGAGGTCAGCCTATAAAGTCCTAACATCACGGTTAAACATGACACTTAACCTTCAGGTGCCCACTTGGATCTCTTCCAAGTGAATTTTCCTTTCTTTCCTTTTGTAAAGCCTTTTTAAATGACTTTCACTCCTGCTCTGAAACTCACTTTGGTCTCTTCTGTCTTATGCCCCTCAGTTAAATTCTTTCTTCTGAGGAGGCAATAATTGAGGTTGCTGCAGACCTGTATGGATTTGCCACCAGTAACTCGGATACCTGCCACTGGTAACAATCTGTCACCTCTAGTTGACCTTAAAGGCTATTTGCAAGCAGGTAGTGTTGTCAACTGCCAGAGCTTATAAGCCTCCTGCCAATAAAAACACAGAACCTTTTAGTTAAGAGGCTATTTATTGATTTAAGGCATTTAAGGTAATCTCTTTCAAATCATTAGCTGACCATGAAACTAATCAAATAGATTTCCATGACTGCACACAACAAAGAATATGGACTTTGTGGAATTAGTACAGGAAATTTACTAAACAAGCAGCAACAGCAAAAATAACTACTATAAATAGCACCAATAATAATAAACTGTGAGGAAATTTTATTACCAAAGTTACTATGCTTTATTATGTCAATCTAGTTTTCAACCAAAATTAACTTCATGAAAAGAAAGAACAAAATATGGCTCATACCCAGGATAAACAGACAGGCAATAGCAACTGTTCTGAGGAAGCCCTGATGTTGACCTTACTAGACAAAGACTTTAAATCATGTATTTTAAATATGTTTAAAGAACTAAACAAAAACATATCTAAAGAAATAAAGGAAAGCATAAGAAGAAGAATGGCTCACCAAACAGAGACAACCAAAGGGAAAAATATATAAAAAATGACCAAGTAGAAATTCTGAAGTTGAAAAGTAGATTGACTGAAATAAAAAATGTACTAGGAATACTCAAGACAATATTTGAGCTCTCAGAAGAAATAACCAGTTAACTTGAAGATAAGTCACTTGAGATTGTCCTGTGTCAGGAAAAGAAAAAAACGTAATGAAGAAATGTGAACAGAGATTAATGGATCTGTAAGACATCATTGAGCATATTACCATCTCTATAATGGGAGTCCCAAAAGGATAATAGACAATGGAGAAGAAAAATTTGAAGAAAAAATGACTGAAAACTTTTCAAGTTGAAAGAAAAATAGTACACACCCAAGGATCTCAACAAATCACAAACAGGATAAATTTAAAAGGATACACATTTTGACACATCATAGTCAAACTGTTAAAAGATAAAACAAATAGAAATTCTTGCAAGTGTCAAAAGAAAAACATCTCATCACATGCAAGGATCTTCAATAAGATTAAAAGTGGATTTCTTATCAGAAAATATGGTGGCAAAAAGTCAGCAGGATGATATAATCACTGTGCTGGAAGAAAAAGAATGTCCACTAAGAATTCTATTTTCCCAAAATTGTGTTTCAAAAAATAAAATAAAATTAAGACATTCCTAAATAAACAAACAAACAAACAAAACCCATATAGAACACCACCCTGGAAGCCCTGCTTTATAAGAAATATTATACCCAGGCCACATCTTGAACGCTTTGCTCCTTAGAAATGTCTTCCACTAAATACGATAAATCATCACTGTCAAGTTTCAAGTTCCACAGATCTCTAAAGAAGGCGCAAAATGCAGCCAAGTTCTTTGCTAAAGCATAACAAAAGTGACCTTTACTGCGGTTCCCAATAAGTTCCTCATCTTCATCTGAGAGGTCATCAGCCTGGCTATCTCCATCCATATCACTATCAGCATTTTGGTCACAATTACTCAACAAGTTTCTAGAAAGTTCTAAATTTTCCTTCATCTTCCTATCTTCTTCTGGGTCCTCCACATTCTTCCAACCTCTGCCTGTCACCCAGTCCCAAAGCTGCTTCCACATTTTCAGATGCCTTTATTGCAATGTCCCATTCCTCAGTGCCAATCTGTATTAGTCCATTCTCGCGCTGCTATAAAGAAATAGCTGAGACTAGGTAAACTTAAAAAAAAAAAAAAAAAGTTTAATTGGCTCACAATTCCCCCATCCTTCTAAAGAAATCACGAGGCTGGCATTCTGCTCAGCTTCTGGGAGTCCTCAGGAAACTTACAATCATGAAGGAATGTTAAGGGGGAGCACACACATCCTGTGACTGGAGTAGGAGCAAGAGAGAGGGTGGAGGTGCTACCTACTTTTAAACAACCAGATCTCACAAGAACTCAGTATCAGAAGAGCAGCACTAAGGAGATGGAACCAAAGCACTCATGAGAAATACACCACCATGATCCAGTCATCTCCTCCAAGCCCCACTTCCAGAAGTGGGGATTACAATTCAACATGAGAGTTGGGCAGGGACACAGATCCAAACCCTATCAGTCACGTACAAAAATTAACTCACGATGGAATAAAGATTTAAACATAAGACTGCAAACTATAAAATCCTCGAAGAAAACCTAGGAAATGCCCTTCTCAACATTGGCTTGGCAAAGAATTTATGGCTAAGTCCCCAAAAACACTTGCAATAAAAACAAGAACTGCCAAGAGAGACCTAACTAACGTCCTCCTGCACAGTGAAGTAACTTATCAACATAATAAAAAGACAACCTCAGAATGGGAGAAAATATTCACCAACTATGCATCTGACAAAATCTAATATCCAGAAAATGCAAGGAATTTAAATCATCTGACAAAATCTAATATCCAGAAAATACAAGGAATTTAAATCATCTGAAAAAATATAATATCCAGAAAATACAAGGAATTTAAATCAACAGTATGTGTATATATAGAATGTATATATAAATAAATAGATGTTATGTATATCTAACAATGTACATATGTAATTATATATTTTTTATATATATATATTCACCTAACAATGAAGCTCCAAAATACATGAAGAAAAATATCTCCAAAGGTACATTTTAAATCAACAAGAAATTTAAATCAAGCAAAGAAAAAAATAAACTCACTTAAAAATTGAGCAAAGGGCATGAACAGACACTTTTCAAAAGAAGACATACAAGTGGTCCAAAAAATATGAAAAAAGTGTTCATCTTCTCTAATCATTAGGTAAATGAAAATCAAAACCAAAATAAGATATCATCTTACACTAGTCAGAATGTCAATTATTTAAAAGTTAAAAAAATAACAGATGCTGGTGAGGTTGTAGTAAAGGGAAATGCTTTATACAGTGTTGGCAGGAATATAAACTAGTACAGCCATTGTGGAAAGCAGTTTGGCAGTTTCTCAAAGAACTTAAAACAGAGCTACCATTCAAGCCAGCAATACCATTACTGGGTATATTGCCAAAAAAAAAAAAATGGTTCTATTTAAAAGACACACACACTCATATGTTTATCACAGTGCTGTTCACAGTAGCAAAGACATGGAATCAACCTGGGTGCCCATCAGTGGTGTTTTGGATAAAGAAAATGTAGTACATATACATCATCCAATACTATGCAGCCATAAAAATGAATGGAATCATATCCTTTGCAGCAAGATGGATGCACCTGGAAGTCATTATCCTAAGCAAATTAGTGCAAGAACAGAAAACCAGACACTACATCTTCTCACTTATAAGCGGGGGCTAGACACTCAGTACGCATGGATGTAAAGGTGAAAAAAGTAGATACTTGCTACTACAAGAGTGGGGAGGGAGAGAGGGAACATGAGCTAAAAAACTACCTATTGGATATTATGCTCACTATTAGGTGACAGGAACATCTGTACCCCAAACTTCAGCATCACACAAGATATTCATGTAAAAAACTTGCACATGTACCCCTTGAACCTAAAGTAAAATTTTAAAAATAAACAAACTTATTTTTATTTTTGATGCTTCTATGTGATTTAAAAGTTAATTGCACAATGTAATAACCACACAAATGTATAGATTAGCTTAAAATGTATAGTGATATAATTTGTATGATGCCAACATCATAAAGGAGAGGAAAATAAAAGCTATTTTTGGAACAAAGTTTTATATATGTTGAAATTAAGGTGTCATTCATATAAACTAGATTGTTTTCAGTTAAGGTGGTAATTTTAATTCCCAGGGCAACTACTAAGCAAATAGCTCAATAAATACGGTAACAGAAATAACAAGTGAATTAAAATGGTGCGTTAAAACAAGTCGATTTAACACAAATTAAGAAAGTAATGAAGAAATAGAAAAAGCAAAACGGAAATAAGACAAAGAGAAAATAAATAGCAAAATAACAGAAATAAATGTTACCTGATCAGCAATTACATGATATTTAAATGAATTAAACAGTCATATCAAAAAACAGAGATTGACAGAATGAAAACAAACACACATGATTCCACATGCTGTTTACAAAAGACACACTTTAGATTCAAAAACACAAACAGATTGAAGACAAAAAGATGGAGAAAATATGAAACAGTAACCAAAAGAGATCTCAAGTGATTAAAATAATATCAGTCAAAATGTACTTTAAGGCAGAAATTGTTACTAGAGACACAAAAGGACATTTTATAATAATAATATGTCAATCTATCACAAAGATATAACATTACATTAGGTATATAATGTGTATATATAAAATATATAATAGATATGTATATCTAATAATGTATATATGTAAATATACTACATATCTATATATTCACCTAACAATGAAACTCCAAAATACATGAAGAAGAAAACCTCCAAGGGTCCATTTTTACTTTCAGAATAAATTCTTTTTTTTTTTTACCATCTCATTTTTTGATCAATTTATTTTTTTATTTTTTATTTTTTATTATTATTATACTTTAAGTTCTAGGGTACATGTGCATAACGTGCAGGTTTGTTACATATGTATACTTGTGCCATGTTGGTGTGCTGCACCCATCAACTCGTCAGCACCCATCAACTCATCCTTTACATCAGGTATAACTCCCAAAGCAATCCCTTCCCCCTCCCCCCTCTCCATAATAGGCCCCGGTGTGTGATGTTCCCCTTCCTGAGTCCAGGTGATCTTATTGTTCAGTTCCCACCTATAAGTAAGAACATGTGGTGTTTGGTTTTCTGTTCTTGCGATAGTTTGCTGAGAATGATGGTTTCCAGCTGCATCCATGTCCCTACAAAGGACACAAACTCATCCTTTTTTATGGCTGCATAGTATTCCATGGTGTATATGTGCCACATTTTCTTAATCTAGTCTGTCACTGATAGACATTTGGGTTGATTTCAAGTCTTTGCTATTGTGAATAGTGCCGCAGTGAACATATGTGTGCATGTGTCTTTATAGCAGCATGATTTATAATCCTTTGGGTATATACCCAGTAATGGGATGGCTGGGTCATATGGTACTTCTAGTTCTAGATCCTTGAGGAATCGTCACACTGTTTTCCATAATGGTTGAACTAGTTTACAATCCCACCAACAGTGTAAAAGTGTTCCTATTTCTCCACATCCTCTCCAGCACCTGTTGTTTCCTGACTTCTTAATGATCGCCATTCTAACTGGTGTGAGATGGTATCTCGTTGTGGTTTTGATTTGCATTTCTCTGATGGCCAGTGATTATGAGTATTTTTTCATGTGTCTGTTGGCTGTATGCATGTCTTCTTTTGAGAAATGTCTCTTCATATCCCTTGCCCACTTTTTGATGGGGTTGTTTGTTTTTTTCTTGTAAATTTGTTTGAGTTCTTTGTAGGTTCTGGATATTAGCCCTTTGTCAGATGAGTAGATTGCAAAAATTTTCTCCCATTCTGTAGGTTACCTGTTCACTCTGATGGTAGTTTCTTTTGCTGTGCAGAAGCTCTTTAGTTTAATTAGATCCCATTTGTCAATTTTGGCTTTAGTTGCCATTGCTTTTGGTGTTTTAGACATGAAGTCCTTGCCCATGCCTATGTCCTGAATGGTATTACCTAGGTTTTCTTCTAGGGTTTTTATGGTATTAGGTCTAACATTTAAGTCTCTAATCCATCTTGAATTAATTTTCATATAAGGAGTAAAGAAATGATCCAGTTGCAGCTTTCTACTTATGGCTAGCCAATTTTTCCAGCACCATTTATTAAATAGGGAATCCTTTCCCCATTTCTTGTTTTTTCAGGTTTGTCAAAAACCTGTAGATGTATGGCTGTAGCTGTGTGGTACTATTTCTGAGGACTCTGTTCTGTTCCATTGGTCTATATCTCTGTTTTGGTACCAGTACCATGCTGTTTTGGTTACTGTAGCCTTGTAGTATAGTTTGAAGTCAGGTAGCATGATGCCTCCAGCTTTGTTCTTTTGACTTAGTATTGTCTTGGCAATGCGGGCTCTTTTTGGTTCCATATGAACTTTAAAGCAGTTTTTTCCAATTCTGTGAAGAAACTCATTGGTAGCTTGATGGGGATGGCATTAAATCTATAAATTACCTTGGGCAGTATGGACATATTCACGATATCGATTCTTCCTATCCATGATGATGGTATGTTCTTCTATTTGTTTGCGTCCTTTTTTATTTCACTGAGCAATGGTATGTAGTTCTCCTTGAAAGAATAAATTCTTAAAATCCACCTTGTGAGCCTAGATTAATATAGAGTTCATGGCAGGCCCTTCCATGTTTCCACTGATAGTCTTCCTTCCTGCCATTTCCCTTACCATCCTATATTCCATGTGTACACACTACTTTAGACTTCTTCAAAGTTCCCATTTCCCTTCTAGCCTTTTCACATGCTATTATTCTGCCCAGAATGCCATAAATCAATTTAATGTCATCTCTTAAAATAAGTATCCTCTGATACATCCAGGAACACCAAAATATGCAAAATATGTTCTCCTGTATATGCCCATTTCTTTGATTTTACTTTTATTGTAAGTCTGACTTGTAAGACTTAAATTGAGTCAGACCTGCAAGTCAACCTATTAACCTCTAAATCACTGGAAAGCAAACACTATGTTCTAACAGCCTTTGTTAACCCAGGAGCTAGTACAGTATTTAGCACAGGCTATGTTCACAAAAATAAATATTTGCTGGATACATGAATAACAGAGTGCTAGCCATGTATGTCTTAGTCTGTGCAGGTTTCCATAACAATACCATACTAGGTGGTATAAACAATATAAATTTATTTTCATATGCTTTTGGAAGCTGGAAGTCTAAGATCAGGATGCCAGCATGGTCAGGTCCTGGTATGGGCTCTCTGACTGGCTTTCAGACAGACACCTTTTTGCTGTGCATTCATGTGAATTTTCCTCAGTGCTTGTGTTGAAGAAGTGGAGAGAGAGAGAATGAATCTTTCTCTTCTAATAAGGTCCCCAATCCTATCAGAATCAGACCCCACCTATATGACCTCATTTAGCCTTAATTACTTCCTAAAAGTTCTATCTCCAAATACAGTCATACTGGGGGTTAGGGCTTCAACACAGGAACTTTGGGGAGACATAATTTAGTCCATAGCAATATACAACAGTATTTCTGTTATATTCATGTATAGCAGTAATCAATATATTAGAATATTATCAGTTCAGCCAGGCCCATTCCCTTCTCTGTTGTCTCATTTTGGAACCAGTGTCTTTGTCCTTGCTCTTCAAGCTGAGATCCCAAGGTAAGAAAAATATGTTGATTTATCATCGGGCAATCCATAAATCCACATCCATTTCCCCAGTCCTCTTGATTTGCATAAGGAGCCTCTTGTCCCAGCCTGACACTGGTAGAAATAGAAATGTACCAATTAAATGATTGTTCTGCTTATCAAAATCCTCACTGGAATATGTTGGGCAGGAAGCAATTTTCTCCTCTCTTATTTTCATGAATATACATAGGATTGAAACATTGAAACCAAACACACATTAATCAGATTGTATAAACAAATGATGGTCATTCTGATTTTTGTTTTATTTTATAGCTTTAGGAAAAAAACATGAATAAAGATGGATGACAAAGTCATATTTTAAAAGGTTTAACAGTTTAGAAAGAACGTATATATGTACTTTTCTTTTTGAAGGAGATGTTTTAGTTGTTCATTACTTCACAGATAATACTTTGAAATGCTAATTTTCCCCAAGATAATTCAGCTGTTAAATCACCAGTGAATTTAATTCCGTCCACTAATTTCAGCGTCTGTGTTCCTCCCCCGTCACTAGCTGCCTCAAAAAATCCAAAACTTAA
The DNA here is from genome assembly GCF_000951035.1 of Colobus angolensis palliatus. Classification (NCBI taxonomy): domain Eukaryota; kingdom Metazoa; phylum Chordata; class Mammalia; order Primates; family Cercopithecidae; genus Colobus; species Colobus angolensis. Next base: position 13,644,074 of record NW_012114821.1, on the reverse strand, counting down.
TTTTTATTTTGCTCTGCACTTTGCACATTATTTTGGCATATACTAACAACCCATCTGTTCACAACAGTCCTGTGAGCTGGGCATAAAGAAATCGAGGGCGAAACTTTTTTTAAGAGACTAACACAGGGAGGGCCCCAATTGAAAGAGTTTAATGCTGAGCATTATTAGTCATTCTGGGATTCACAGCACCCAATGCACACCATTACTCATATGGCCTTGATGACTGGTAGGCCTGCCCCCTTTCCTAGCCTGTCCTGTCTAATGTCTATTCCTTTCTTCATTGCAGCCTTGGTGTCTAGTTCCTTGGGAAACTGAGCCTAACCACTGAGTTGCTTAAAGTTCCCCTCTCCAGACTTCTTTTGTATCTAATGAATGTCTTTGATTGGATGTAAAAAGCACCAACCACAAAAAAATGAAAATATACGCTTTTTCTTAGTTTTAAAAATTGATTAAAAAAAGTTTTATGTATATCTGAAGTACACGTGAGTGTTACATGCACAGAATGTGTCACGATAAAATCAGGATATTTGGGATATCCATCCCTTTGAGTATTTATCATTTCTATGTGTTGGTAGCACGTCAAGTCCTCTCTTCTAGCTACTTTGAAATACACAAGATGTTGTTGCTAAGAATAGTCATTCTTTTCTGCTATCAAACATCAGAACTTATTTCTTCTAACTGTATGTTGTGTCCATTAATGAACTTCTCTTCATACCCCCTCCAACCCACCCAACCTTCGCAGTCTCTGTTATCTATCACCCTATTCTCTATGTCTATGGCATCGCTTTTTAGTTCCCGTATATGAGTGAGAACATGAGGTATTTGTGTTTCTGTGCCTGGCTTATCTCACTTAACATAATTCCCTCCAGTTCCATTCATGACGCTGCAAATGGCATGATTTTATTTTTTATGGCCAAATAATATTCCATTGTGTGTACATATACCACGTTTTCTTTAGTCCTTCATTTATTGATGGACACTTGGGTTGATTTCATATCTTTACTATTGTGAAGATACTTCAATAAACATGGAAGTGCACGTATCTCTTTGAATACTGATTTATTATCCGTTGGCTAAATACCCAGTAGAGAGATTGCTAAGTCATATGGTAGTTTCATTTTTGTTACATCTATGGTTAACAAAGGGCTCATATTCAGAATATATAAAAAGAACCTCTGCAAATTAATAAGAAAAAGACAAACAACTTCATAGAAAATGGCAAAAAAATTGATAGGCACTTCAAAAAAATATTCAAAAAGTCACAGTACATGAAAACTCTCATTAATAATCAGAAAAAAAGCAAACTAAGATCACAATGAGATGCAATTTCACATTCAAAAGAATGACTAAAACTAAAAACTTCTGACAACATAATTATGGTGAAGATACAAAATCCACTGGAAACTATAGTCTTCTGTTGGGTTAATTAGCATTATTTTTCATGGTTAAACAATATAACCTCAATAATGGAGAAATGTCATTCCTAGATGTATAGCTAAATGAAATGAGTGCATATCTACACAATAAGATGTGTGGAAGCATTTAAGTGATATGCAATAGTAAAAAAAAAAAAAAACTGAGGAAGAGAAGCTTCTGTCAATGATAGGTTAAATAAATTGTGATATATATACATTGGAATTTTATACTATAAAACATTTTAAAAATTACAGCTATATACAACAATGTAAGTGAATCTCAATTAATATAACATTAAGCAAAAGATGTCAGACACTAAAATAACTGATGCTGTATAATTCCTTTTGCATAAAATTAAAAATCGGAGAAAACTAATCTGTGATGTATAGAGTCAGGATAGCTTTTACATTTTGATAGGATATGAAAAGCCTTCTATAGTTACAGAATATTTTGTTTCCCCACTTTTGTGATACTTGTATCGGTTGCAATTATTTTGTGATGATTCATTAAGCTGAAATATGATTTGTGCATTTTCTTATATGCTGCATTTTGAAAACAAGATTTTAAGTATTTCGTATTGTTTGAGGCTAAAGGAATGTAAAGACACAACAAAAATACCTGCTACATCAGAAAAATTACAGAAAAGAGCTGGAAAGGAACCTTAGATGTTCTGTAGTTTAATACCCTCATTTATCAAGCAGAAAATGGTGACTTAGGAAGAGTCGCAGGAATTGGGTTTTTCTTGACCATCGTATCTGTCAGTATCTCAAATAGTAAAAATTGTATTACAGATTTATATGATCATTTGTTCCCTGAGAGCTCAAATGAGGTCATAAATTTTGTTTAGGAAAATAAGTAGTTAAAGTGTAATTGTAAGGACATGCGCTCCAGCCCCGCTGTCCTAGACTACTGGGCAGACATTCACTCCCCTTTTGGGGAAGTCCTTTCACCCTGTTCCTGAGACTAAGCTGACAGTGGACATGTAAAGATGCAGAAAACAAAATAGAGAACATACTGAAAGATTTAATTTATTTTAAAAATGCACTAAAAATAACAGTTATTACTAGATAAGTTATATAACAATACAGAACAGAGAAAAACACTGGCAAATGAAAATATGAGGTTAGAATAAATTTGCTATGAAAAGGAAAGAACTCAGGTTAGTTCACAAAACAAATGCTTATGTGCTATATTTAAGAGGTATGTCTAGAAGGAAGAGAAGCAGAAAAGTTTAAAAGGAAAGAATGGGCAACAAACTAGAAAAATGCAGACCAAAAAAAGTAGAGACCTGTTATAAATAATAAGAAAGTTCAATTCAGAACAAAATGCATTAAACTTGATAAAATAGGTACCTTATTAAAATAAATTTATTATAAAATAAAAAATTCTTAGACTATTTACTGAATATGTAAAAATATTTAATGAACCAAATTGTATGGAATTCAAATTCATAAAGCAAAACCTAATGTGAATATAAGAAACAAAAAAAGAAATATAATAATACTTACATATTTTAGTTCACCTTTTCAGTACATATTAGGTAATATAGATAACGTGAGGATATAGAAGATTTAAGTTACAAAACTAACAATTTAAAGCTATTACTTCATGACTAACTTAATGCCCTCAAAAGAAAATAGAAAGTTTTCTTCGAAGGGTCTGTGAAAGATTTGCAAAAATTAATACACATTAAGATGCAAGAAAACCTTAATAAATTTCAAAAGGAATAAAGAATACAGAAAAGCCTTTGATGAGGCAAAACAGTTTTTAAATTTTTAAACTTTAATTAATAAAAACTTCCATTCTATTAAAAAAAAGCTTTAAATAGTAAACTGCTTGAAATCATGTGTAAATCAAAAAGAAAATTTAAAAAATGACTGGAAAATTACAATAATAAAAACATATAACAGAACTTTTGGGATTTAGCTACAACAACGGCCAAAAGAAAATTAATACATAATTGTGTTACTCAAAAAGAAAGAATGTAAATAAATAAAAGCATCTATCTGAAAGTTAGCTAAAGAGCAACAAATTAACCCAAGGTAATAAGTAAAAAGAAAAAATGTAAATGCACAAATTAATAAAATAGAAAATTACAAACTAGTGGGACTACCAAATTTAAAAACCTGTTTCTTTGTGGGGTAAACAGCAGTAAACCAGATAAAACATAACCAAATCCAATTAAGAAAATAAAAACAATGACTTTTTAATATACAATGTGAGTAACAAAGACTTATAAAATACTCTTTTGCTCCACTCTATTAATAAAGATTTAGCTAAATGGAAAGGTAAATGATTTTCTAGAACAATCCATACCACCAAACTTTACTTCAGAAGGTATAGAAGATATGCACAGTCTAGTCACCATCCAAGAAACAGATATTTGTCGAAACAATCACTCTCCCGAGAGGACATTAAGACCAAATTGTTCCCAGATGGTTTAAACAATGCAAGAACAGATAACTAAAATATATTTAAAGTATTTCAGAAGATAAAAAGAGAAGTACAGATTATAAAATATTTTTATAAAGAAAATGAATCTAAGAAAGGTGATAAATGTATGGGGGTACTTCCTTAACAAGAGAGAGAGAAAAAATTAAAAACGTGAGTAGAAGGACGGTTACCAGAGGCTGGGAAGGGTACTGGAGGGATGATGGGGAGGGGAGGATGCTTAATGGGTACAAAAACCAATCATTAGAAGGAATGAATAAGACTTACTTTTTGATAGTACAACAGGGTGACTATGGTCAATAATAACTTAATTGTACATTTTTAAATAACTTAAAGAGTGTAATTGGATTGTTTGTAACTCAAAGAATAAACGCCTGAGGAGATGCACACCCTATATTGCATACCTGTATCAAAACATCTCATGTACCCCATAAATATATACGTCTACTACATACCCACAAAAATTAAAAAGAAAACAAAATAAAATAGATGCATACCTCGAAAATATTGCGTGTTCAGTTCCAGACCACTGCAAGAAAGCAAGTTGTCACAATAAAGCAAGTGATAGGAATTTTTTGGTTTCCCACCACATATAAAATGTTATATTTACACTATACTATAGTCTATTATTTGTGCAATAGCATTACATCTTTAAAATGTACATACTTTAGGCCGGACGTGGTAGTTCACACTGTAATCCCAGCACTTTGGGAGGCCGAGGTGGGCAGATCACTTGAACCCAGGAGTTCGAGACCAGCCTGGGAAACATGGTGAAACCTCATCTCTACCAAAAATACAAAAAAAAAAAAAAAATTAGCAAGGCGTGGTAGTACACCCCTGTAGTCCCAGCTACTAGGGAGGCTAAGGTGGGAGAATTGCTTGAACCCAGGAGTTCAAGCCTGCAGTAAGCCAAGGTTACACCTCTATACTCTAGCCTGAGGTAGAGCAAGACCTTGTCTCAAAAAAAAAAAAGTTGTAGTTATTAACCTGCTGGAGGGTGTTGTCTCAATGCTGATGGCTGCTGACTGTTCAGGGTGTTGGTTGCTAACAAGTGCAGTAGCTATGGAAATTTCTTAAAATAAGACAACAATGAAGTTTGCTGCACGGATTGACTCTTTTTTCCACGAAAGATTTCTCTTTAGTATGTGGTGCTATTTGATAGCATTTACCTACACTAGAACTTCTTTCAAAATTGGATTAGATCTTCTTATACCCTATTGCTGCTTTATCATCTAAGTCTTGGGAATGTCCTAAGTCCTCTGCTGTCATTATAACAATGTTCACAGCATCTTCACCAAGAGAAAATTCCATTTCAAGGAACCACTTTCTTTCTTTCTTTCTTCATAAGAAGCAGCTTCTCATTGGTTGAAGTTTTATCATGAGATTACAGCAACCCAGTCACATCTTCAGACACCACTTCTAACTGTAACTCTCTTGCTATTTCTACCACATCTACAGTTCCTTCTTCCACTGAAGTTTGAGCCTTTCAAAGTCATCCATGTTTGGAACCAACTTCTTCCAAACTCCTGTTAATGTTGATATTTTGACCTCCTCCCATGAATCACAGATGTCCTTAATGGCATCTAGAATGATGAATCATTTTAGGTTTTCAATTTACTTTGCCCAGATCATCAGAGGAATCACTTCTATGGCTAGAGTTATGTGAAATGTATTATTTTAATAATAAGACCTAAAGTCAGAATGACTCCTTGATCCATGGGCTGCAGAATAGATGTTGTGTTAGCAGCATGGGCATAAAAACATTAATCTCCTTGTGCATCTCCATCAGAGCTCTTGGGTGACTAGGTGCATTGTCAGTGAGAAGTAATATTCTGAAAGGAATCCTTTTTCTGAGCAGTAGGTCTCAAAAGTTGTCTCAAAGTATTCTTTAGTCCATGTTGTAAACAGATGTGCGTTATTTAGGTTTCATTGTGTTACTTATGAGCACAGGCAAAATAGTTTTTGCATAATTCTTAAGGGCCCGAAGATTCTCAGAATGGCAAATGAACATTGGCTTCAACTTAAAGCCACCAGCTGCATTAGCCCCTAAAATGAGAGTCAGCCTGACCTTTGAAACTTTGAAGCCTGGCATTGACTTCTTCTCTCTAGCTGTGAAAGTCCCAGATGATATTTTCTTCCAATGGAAGGCTGTTTTATCTGCACAGAAAACCTGTTGTTTAGTGTGGTCGCCTTCATCAATGATCTTAGCTAGATCTTTTGGAAAACTTTCTGCAGCTTCTTCATCAGCCCTCACTGCCTCACTTTGCACTTTTACATTATGGAGATGGCTTCTTTTATTAAACCTAATGAACCAACCTCTCCTATCTTCACACTTTTCTTCTGTAGCTTCCTCATCTCTCTCAGCCTTTGTAGAATGGAAGAGAGTCAGGGTCTTGCCCTGGACTAGGCTTTGGCTTAAGGGAATACTATGACTAATTTCATTTTTCCAATCTGGACCCCTAAAACTTTCTCAACATGAGCAACAAGGTTGTTCCACTTTCTTATCATTTGTATGTTCACTGGAGTAGTACTTTTAATTTTTGTCAAGAACTTTTCCTTTGCATTCACAGCTTGGCTAACTGGCACAAGAGACCTTAGCTTTAGGCTTGTCTTGACTTTCAACGTGTCTTTCTCAGTAAGTTTAGCATTTCTAGCTTTTGATTTAAAGTGAAGAGATATGTGACTCATTTTTTCATTTGAACACTCAGAGACAATTGTAGGGCTATTAATTGGCCTGATTTCATGACTGTTGTGTCTCAGGAAATAGGGAGGTCCAAGGAGAGAGAGGGATACAGGAGGACAGAAGAGAGCAGTCAGAACATACACAACATTTATAATTAAGTTCACCATCTTATATGGGCACAGCTCACCGCAGCCAAAACAATTACAAGAGTAACATCAAAGATCACCGCTTACAGATTACCATAATGACATAACAATATTGTCATATTAAAATATTCTAAGAACTTCAAAAATGTGACACAGAGAATCATGAAGTTGTCACTTGCTGTTGGAAAAATGGTGCCGATAGACTTGCTCCAGGCAGAGTAGCCATGAACTTTCAATTTGTAAAAAGCATAACATCTGCGGTGCGCGATAAAACAAAGCACAATAAAATGAGGTATTCCTGTAATCATAAATTTCAGCAGATCTCTCTAAGAAAGACATAAAACCTAGAGGCCATTAATAAATGAATGCATTTGATCACGTACGAGTCAAAAACCTCTGCACATAAAAGTGTTCATAAAGTCATAAACATAAGACAAACAGGAAAGAAAATACTTCCAAGATAACATAATCTGCTACCTATAGATGTAAAGAGTGTATCTAAATAAATAAGAATTCATTAGAAAAATAGGCAGAGGACAAGGACAGAAATTTCACAGAAAAATACATTTTGCTTTTAAACACATGAAAACACACTTACTATTTGTCATAATTTTTTTTTTTTCTTTTGAGACAGAATCTCGCTCTGTTGCCCAGGCTGGAGTGCAGTGGCACGATCTCGGCTCACCGCAACTTCTGCCTCCCGGGTTCAAGTGATTCTCCTGCCTCAGCCTCCTGACTAGCTGGGATTCAGGCGTGCACTATCACGCCCAGGTAATTTTCTTGTATTTTTAGTAGAGATGGGGTTTCACCATGTTGGTCAGGCTGGTCTCAAACTCCTAACCTCGTGATCTGCCCACCTCAGCCTCCCAAAGTGCTAGGGATTACAGGTGTGAGCCACTGTGCCTGGCCTATTTGTCATAATTTTTAACATGCAATTTAAAACTGTAATGGGCTTTCCATTTATATTTATCTTACTGACAGAGATTATAAAGTTGGTATGGGGGAAGTTATTAGTAAGAAAGTAAATCAGTATAATCTCTTTGAAAGGTAATACGGAAATGTCTACTAAAATTAATAGTTCTTAAGCCAACCAATCCAGCAATTCCATTTCAAGAGATTCACCCTACAGACACATGCACGAGGAAATAAGTAGAAAAGTGTTTATTTCAGTGTTGCTGGTATTAGCTAAGTCTATAAGCAACCTAAATGTTCCTCAGTGAAGCAATTTACTGATTTAATTTAGTGAATCAGAGAAACCATATTCTGTGTGTACTGACAGGGAATGTTCTCAAAGTGACATTGCTAAGAAAAAAAAAGATGCAAAACTGTGCATAGCATGCATGTATAAGATGTATCAAATGCATGTGTGCATCTGTCACATTTCAGAAAGACGCCAGACTCTGGTAACAGAGGTTGTCCCCAGGGGGATCTGGGGAACAAAAAGTCTGTGTTGGCAGAAGATTTAACTTTCACCATGGACCCTTTTTAATTTTCTCATATACACGTGTTAATATTTTTATTAAAATCCTTAAAAAATAAACAGAGTGATAAAACAAAATGCAAGTCAGGTTCACCGTGGCCTCCAGACAAATAATAACAACGACAACAGTAACAATGAAAGCTTAATAGCAAGTGTTATGCTATTTGTCAGGGCCTCTGCTAAGCACTTTATATGCATGGTCTCCTTCAGTCTCCATCAGAACCCGAGGAAATGGATACTGATACTGTTCGCATTTTACATACGAGAAATATGAAGAATAGAATCTGGATTATAAAAGAAGACTGCCTGCCTCCAATGAATGAGCTGGGGGTACCTCAGCCTGCTGAAAACATAAGGAGCAGCCATCATCTCCCTGTGCAGAGAACAAGATGTTATCCTAGCAGGTTGATTCTGTTCAAGGGAACAAAGTTTCGCAGAATGCCTGTCTCAAAGGCGGAAACCTGGGGTAGAATGTTTACTAACCTTAAAGTCAAAACTCCTGTCTTACTTGCTGTTGTCAAATATTAATTGTTGTCTAAAAGCCTTGGACATATGTAAAACGGGGATAATGTTTTCTGTTTTACACATGAAGTATTCATCCCATATATAAGAAAGCTTAAAAACAAATGAATTATACAGAACTCTCATACAGGGCCATACTTGGTCAGCCAAGGGCTCCAGGATAGAGATCATGAGTCACTCATTCCGTAGTGACCAGGATATTTGGAAGCAATGCAAAAACTTGACAACCACCAAGATAGAGATGAGTTCCTCTTAAATGATAATAGCCCTTCTTTCCAATTCAAACGCAATGATTCTCTATGTAGAAGGTAAACCCTAAGTCTTGGTAGCTCTCATGAATTGCAAAGGAAAAGATGGTATTACCACACACCCAAGTCCAGCACTGAAAAATATTCCATTGCTTTTCCAAATCAATACTGATTGAGACCAGTGTATATGCCAAATGAGGTTTAGTAGTAAAACTATGACTTAAATTCCTCCACTAGACTGTAAGTTCCTGGAGAACAAGCATGGACTTCTATACCACTAAATTTATAGCATAGCACAACAAGCATTTGTTCAAGACTCAGTGGGAGGGTGAATGGATGGATGGATGGATGACCACAGAATTTTACAAAAATAGGTCATTGCTTAACTTGTAACATAAAATGTAATCCTTTTTATAGAAGGCCATACGATAGAACACAAAAGGTATAGAATTTGGAGCTCAGAAGATTGGGGTAAAAATTCAGGTTCTTCTTCTTACTAGTACTATTACTCTCAACAATTTACATATTCTCCATGAACTACCATCTCTTAATCTATAAAACGAAAAATATTAACACACTGTAGTTGTATCTTATGAAGTAGTTTCTGAAGTATGTGCATAAGACAAAACCAAAACTATCCTTGAAAACATCTTAAGTCATTAACAGAATATTATATACATAGCTTTGCGATACTACATAATTTCTTCATACAAAGCCAGTTTTTCCTTCAGTAATAAACAGGTTGCTATTGCTTTGATTGAGTGCCAAAAATAGTTCATAATTTGGATCTATTTATTATTAAAAATGTTTTGCTTATTTCTTCTGCTGAGTATATGTAAATGAATTACAATAAGGTATAAGTTATAACTCCTTATATGTGATTTCTGTTTTAATATAACAACTTCATTGAGATATAAGTAATACATGATAAAATTCACCCTTTTAAATTGTAAATTCCGTGATTTTTAGTATCTTCACTAAATTGTGCAATAATCATCACTGAATAATTTTAGAACATTTTCAAATTTCTTTTTTAATGCTGAATGCTGTTCCATTGCATGGATAGACAACAGTTTAGTTAGGCATTCATCAACTGATAGACATTTGGATTATATTCACTTTTTGGCTATTATGAATAATACTTCTATGACTATTCATGCAAAAGTGTCTGTGTGGACATACATTTTCAATCTTTTAGAGGAACTACTGAACTCTTTTCCAAAGTTCTTCACCATTTTACATTTTCACCAACTATGTATGAGAGTTACAATTTCCCTACATCCTTGCCAATACATGTTATTGTCTGACTTTTTTATTCTAGCCCTCCAAGTGGATGCAAAATGGAAAGTAGTATATATATGCTCTCTGATATCTATGTGTTTTCTCACAGGATTATTATTGAGTATATGAAAGCATGTTTTAACCAGAGTAGAGCTACAAAAATATTTGTATTATTATTGTTGTTATAATTATGAATAAGTAATATGCTATGCAAGGTTATTCATCTTAAAAATAAAGAAATATAAGAAAAAAAAAAGAAACCATCTCTGATTAAGGAAAAGAAAGGAATTTGTTGGAAGAATGTTTGCGGGCCCATAGACTCAAAAGGAAGGATGGAAAATGTGACTCAGAAGACAGGCAGAGCCCATGACAGCCTGAGAAATTAGCCCAGGCCAAAAGATCATGAAGCAAGACAGTGGTGGGAGAGCTGCAGCCACTGCCCCATCCAGGTGAATCTGGTACCCTAACCCTTATCACTCTGCCACATATCTTGCCACTCCTGTAGGAATAAACTTTAAGTTTCTCCTACCTCTATGTCACTTACCCCAGACCAAAAGTTCTGGAAGGCAACATTCAATTGGTCAGTCTTTGTCTGTCCACTGGGAGCAGGAAGAGGAATTATCTCCCTTCCTTTAGCTTTCTTAGACAAATCAGAGCCAAAATTCTCGTTACAGATAACATATGTAGAAGCACATAGTATGGTGCCAGGCACACCACAATAATGTGTAAATATATTTCTGTTCCTCCTCCTTTTCTATAATGAATGTATCTCTTGAGAAGAGGGAAGGGCCATGCTCACTAACTACTGATGATCCTAGTTCTGGTCCATACTATTCAAAAGCCTTGATGGGATCCAAAAGGCTCCTTTATGCACCTGGAGAGCTTAGTTAATTCCAGGGGCAGGATCAGCTCCTGTTTGATTTAAATTAGTGTTTCTTAATCCTGCCACATACTAGAATCACCCACGGAGCTTCTTAAAATATTAATGTCTGGGTCCTACAGTGAAAAATTCTAATTTAATTGGTCTAGTGTGAAATCCATTATTAACAGAGTTTTGGAACCTCCTCCAGGTGACTCCAGTGCATGGTCAGGTTTGGGAACCACAGGTCTGGAGAAAATGATTAAATTTAATCTTTCTGTGTTTGCTTTTTTTTTTTTTTTTTGGAAGCTCCTGCCTCTCAATTAATATAAATGGGCATTGCAGATGCACCTGCAGTACAAGAGAACTTGTCAAAAACCTCTGGAGAGGAGTTAACCATGCAACAATGAGGGAAACACATTCAGTTAGAAAAATTATCTCAAAAATTTGTACAGCACTAAACAGACTCCCAACTTAGAAGAAGAGAAACAGGTTTTTAAACTTCCTAATGAACACTGCACTTAGCTAGCTGTCAAATATACAAACAGACTAATTTTTCAATCTAATTATTTTGGGATGTTTTTCCTGGGTAACATGATATGTGGCTAGAATTCCTAATTCTGTGTATTCATTAATTGATGCTTACTTAGGCTGATAAAGATCCTCCAAGCCTCAGTCTACAACAGCAGCTGAACTCCTTACTAATGAAACATGCCAGTGCAATTTTGCCTCACAAACTTAGCCCTGAAGTATCCAACCATATATATATATATAATTGGATATACAGCTATATATTTATCTAATCATGATATATACACATATATGTATATGTATATCCAATCATGAAATATGGAGATATATATCTGATCATATACATGGATATAGACATGTATATATGATATATATATCATACACATATATATGAATGTGTGCATATATGTGTATATGTGTATGTATGTATATTTAATTGATAAATAAAAATCATATACATTTGAAGTATAAAACACGATTTAATATACACATACATTGTGTAATGATTATTACAATCAAACTAACACATCCGTCACCACTCATTAGGTCCCCAGAACTTGCTGATCTTGTAACTGAAAGTCTGTAACCTCATCAGTATCTTGCCATTTCTCCTCCACCCTGAGACCCTAGCAACCATCATTCTAATCTGTTTCTATAAATTCAACTTTATTAGATTCCACATGTAAATGACAAATATAGTATTTGTCTTCCTGTGCCTGGCTTATTTCACTCAGCACAATGTTTTCCAGGTTCATCCATGTTGTTACAAATGACAGAATTCCTTTCATTCCTGTGGCTGATTAATATTTCATTGTGTGTGTGAGAAGGTGTGTGTACATATGTGTGTGTACACACTTTGGTTGTTTCCATATTGTGGCTATTGTGGATAATGCTATAATGAACATGGGGATGTAGCTATCTCTTCAAGGTACTGATTTCGTTTCCTTTGGATATATACCCAGAAGTAGGATTCCTGGATCATGAGGTAGTTCCACTTTTTTAAAGGAATCATATTTTTTTTTTTTTTTGGTAGTGGCTATACTAATTTACATCCCCAACGATAGTATTCAAGCTTGGGTTCTCCACACCCAGGCCAACACTTGTATCTCTTGTCTTTTTGATAATAGCCATCCTAATAGGTGTGAGGTAATATCTTACCATGGTTTTGATTTGCATTTATCTGATGATTGTGATGTTGAGCAGTTTTTCATATACTCATTGGCCATTTGTGTGTCTTCTTTAGAGAAATGTCTATTCAAGTCCTTTGTACATTATTTGGTTTATTGGTATTGAGTTGTGCAGATTCTTTGTAAATTTTGGACATTCACCTTTTATCAACACATGGCTTGCAAATATTTTCTCTTATTTCATAGGTTGCCTTTTCATTTTGTTGAAGTTTTTTCTTGGCTATGAAGAAGAAGTGCTTGGTCTGATGTAGTCCCACTTGTTCATTTTTGCTTTTGTTGCCTGTACTTTTAGGATCATATTTTAAAAATTTATTGCTAAGACCAATGTCAAAGAGCTTTTTCTCTCTGGTTTTCTTCTAGGAGTGTTATGGTTTCAGATTTAAGTCTTTAATTAGTTTAGTGTTCATTTTTTGTGTATAGTGTAAGACAAAGGTTTTATTTCTTTATTTTTTTTTCACATGTGGACATCCAGTTTTCCCAACATCATTTATTGAAGAGATTGTGTTTTTCCCATTGTGTATTTTTGGAAACTTTGTCAAGGATCAGTTAACCATAAATGGGTGAATTTATTTCTGGGCTCTTTATTCTGTTTCATTGGTCTATGTGTCTCCTTTAATGCCAGTACCATACTGTTTTGATTACTGTAGCTTTGTAATATGTTTTCAAATTAGGACCCTCCAGACTTGTTCGTTTTTCTTGAGATTGCTTAGGATATTTGAGTATTCTTGTGTTTTCCTATAAATATTAGGATTTTTTAAAATTTATAAGAAATGCCATTGGAATTCTGATAGTGATTGCAAGTTACAAAATCAACATACAAAAATAATTTGTGTTTCTATACATTAACAGTGAACAACACAAAAAGTAAATTAAGTAAATTAAGAAAACAATCCCATTTACAATAACATCAAAAAATAAAATGCTTAGAAATAAATTTTAGAAAGTGGATGAAAACAATAAGACATCGATAGAAGAAATCAAAGAAGACACAAATACATGGAAAGACATCCTGTGTTCATGGATTGGAAGAATTAATATCATTAAAATGTACATACTACCCAAAGCAATCTACAGATTCAATGCAATTTCATCAACGCTCCAATGACACTTTTCACATAAACAGAAAGAACCTTCCTGAGCTATCCAATTTTGAATAAATTCATATTCCTACCACCTTTAAGGAAAAAGTGAAAGGTGCTGGCTAAGCTAGAAGGAGAAGAAATGGTTATAAAAAGGGTTTCATCCTGTACATTTCAGGTATCTGGCAGCTGAAGCAGATGCAATGTTAGTCAAGGAAAACCAAAGATCCAATGTCAGACAAGCAAGGAGTGTATCAGTCTAGAGGGTAGAGGCATAATTAAAATTGAAAGACGAAAGTAATACTCTGTAGTGAAATAGAAATTGTGTGGTGAGCACCTGTTGTTTTGCACCTGTCGTTTGAGGCTGCATAGCTCTATAGCTTTGCTTTTGTTTTTACTTTTTTTGCTTTGTTTATTTGTTTTGTAGCTGTGTCCTAATTTTCTTTTGAGAAATTATCTCCCCATTGCATACCATTTTAGTGGAACAATCTTATCAAGATGCCTGCCTTCCTTTGGCCAAAGAGTGGACAGATGACCCCAAAATAAGCCAATCTGACATTCTTGCCTGGGAATCTGAATATTAAGCACAGAGAAGAGGACAGAATGTGGCTGGAAATGATTCATATTGCCTATCACTTTCTGCTCCAATCATCAGGGTGGACCTGGATCCTTTCTTAGAAGACTGACTGTTCGGCTTTCCTTGTGATTCTGTTAGATACCCTCCATTCTTCCAACAAATTCGCATTTTGCTTAAAATAGCCAGTTGGTTTTACTACTTGAAGCAAACAAAGGAGACCCCAAAGAATTATAGTAGTGGGATATGATAGAATATGCTACAGTAATAGACAATCTCTCAAGATCACTGGCTTAAGCCAGCAATATTATTTTTCTATACAAAGTCTATGATGGATCCAGTTGACCCTCACCCCCTGTTACTTTGATCTTATGACAAAAAGGCAGATATTCCTTGATTTCTGTAGCTTTCCTACTAATCTTTCAACAATAGTTACTGCTTGACTAACTGTTTGGTTCTCCCCACATTTTCTCATTCAATTTCAAATAAAAAATGGATTAACCTAGCAAATCTCCATTGCCCTCCTTTAGATTCCAACTGAGAAGTCATCCAGACTGACTGTCCTTGAGTAAAATACTCAGTCCTGCTCCAATCAGTGGCTGCCCCTCAACCAAACATGAGCCTGGGATCACCTCCCCTAGTGGAGCCCACAAGCAGGGCACCATATGTGAGCTACTCCTGCTGGACTTATAAGAATTTAAAAAGCATCAGTTGGAAACCACAGGGAGAGCTTTGGGCAGAAATATAAATTAAATTCCTATCAGCAGAGTGACCCTGAAACATCATGTTACTTTTGGGACCCCCTGATTCTTCCTCCGTAAAATGGGTTAGCCAGCAGTGTTTTCACAATTTGGGAAAATTTATAAGGATTGAGCATAGAATTTCAAGAGTGTTCAGATGGTGTGTATTATGACATTTTGTAGTGAGGCCGAGTTATATAACAATGTAAAATAAAATCTTGAAGGCAAATAGATAAAAATCCCAGTTTCACTAAATTATGAGTTCTTAGGCTTACTGTCAGACCATTCAATCATGGTTTGTAAAATGATATTAACTATTCCGGTTAGATAACTTTGTTTTATCAACTAAATAAGGTAATGTAGGCAAATTGCCTGTGATACCATAGCACCTGTAATGAACTGTAGCTTAACAAATAAGATTGGGTGATTTATCCTTGGTCAGAGAGTAGCAAAACTAATTCAAGCTTATAATATCCGGTCCTACAGTAAGAACATAATAGGCATTAAAAAGGGTCAATTAAGTTTAATCTATTTCCAATGTTACTGCCTTGATTATATCTGTGTTTTAAATTTATTCTGGCTGAAGTAACACCTTTTAATTCCCCACAGGTGGGTAGCGCTTCAGGTTTTACAAAATCCTCTCTCATAACATATATCACGGCATGTCTGTGAAAGGAGCTAAAAAGAAAGGGTTCAACTACAGTTGCCTCGTCCATAAAAAGGGATAATAACACTAACCTTCACAAAATTGCTCTGAGCATCAAAGGATACCATGACTCTATAGTGCTTATCACAGTGTCTGATAAAGTGTAGGCATTGAATATGTAATGGCTTCATCTCTTCCCTTCTGCCAGCTTTATCCTAAATATTATAATTCATTCATTCATGCATGCATGCATTCATTTATTCAGCAAACAACTATTGATGTTCCAGGCTCTGTGCTAGGCGCTGAAAATATCAAGATGAATACAATATAATATTTTCAACTCACCCTTTTTTGTATTCACTGCATTTATTTTTTAATGCTTCTGTGATTTGCCCCTGGTACTTTAAAGCAGTCTTTTCCCCATGCTACACCGTCTACCCAGTTTGAAAAGATTCCTTTTTGCTTCCCTCCGTGTCTCCTTTGGCACACTCTGCCTGCCCTGTCGACGCTGACACCCATTAGCACAGCCACTGGAGGGAGGTGTCAGTTCCTGCTCAACAGACTGGACACTAACCCCCATCTAGCAAATAGAGTCTCATCGATTCTCCCAAGTCTAAAGAAAATTATTGCTCAAGATTGAAAAAGAGAGCCGCTTCATTTAGTTGACAAATAGCTTGACTGCCTGCCTCCCAGGGCTAGAGGACTGGAGAATTTGCGGTAATTACTTATAAAGGCGGACTTAAACAAAATTTATTATTCTGCCTTAATAAGCTTGCAAATCAGAATCCTCCAGTCTTCCTCCTCCAATTTCTATAACGGGAAGTACATCCCTTTTAAAAAGTACAACAAGTTACTGTCCTCAAAGCATATTTACACATTAATATACAATTATGCAACTCTCACAACAATCTTTTGGATAATATAGAATTGGTGATTTTATCTCTATTTTCAGGTGAACAAACTGAGTTACAGGTAGATTCAGTGGCTCTCAAGCTTCCCATCAGCAGAGCTCCTTACAGCCTAAGATAATATGCTTTGCAAAATTTTTGTCAGAGTTCAGAACACAAAATATATCTACAGTATAACCCAAACTATGAAAACAAGTGTGAATGTTCATAGAATAAAACGACAAATATAAAAAGAAACAAACATGGGAACATAGTTTGTCTCTACAAGATAAAACTATAATAGCTTTTTTCATATTTTTTAAATTTTTTTATAATGCATATGTACATATTACTTTAATAAAGACAAAAGTTAACTCATATTCTTTTCCAAAGAGTTATCACCTTGCAATCAAACAAAATAATAATTTACATATTCCTTTTATTCATTCAAGGCAAAAAGAGGAATTAAGGCAATTAAAAACAACAAGAAGTAATGGAGATGTTTCCAATCTACTAAGAAAAACAGACTTTCTGAGAACAAGTCAGTAAATTTTCACAAAAGAATATAAACAACCTCAGACCTTTGCTTTGGATCACCTTATCAAAGCCCTATAAAGACCTTCCTCATTATTGTCTTTGTTTTTCTGTTCGATTAGAGCTGCTGTGTCCAAGTCAGTCCAAGACACAGACAAGGCCAATCCATGATTATGTATGGAACAAGACTTAGGCAATGCCACTCTGCAAACACAAAAATGACTGAGCATCCTCTCTTCTGAATAATGTCCCATTACTCTGAGTGGTTACTGCCTCTTAGCATGACCATTCCCACGTGCTTTAATTTTCCTGCTTCCTAGATGCAATGGACCTGAATTGTGTTCCATGAAAATTCATATGTGAAGCCCCAATCTCCAATGGGATGTTATCTGGAGATGGGACTTTTGGGAGGTAATTTGGTTTAAAGATGATCGTGAAGGTGGGGTCCTTATGATATGATTAGCTCCCTTATACAAAGACACCAGAGAGCTTGCTCACTCTCTGATTTTCTGCCATGTGAAGACACAGGAAGAAGGCAGCCATGCACAAGCCAGGAAGAGAGCCCTCACCAGAATCTAGCCATACTCACACCCTGATCTCAGAATTCTAGCCTCCAGAATGGCAATAAAATAATTTCTATTGTTTAAGCCACCCAGTATATGGTATTTTGTTATGGCAGCTTGAGCTAATACACCAAATAAAAATTATTAATATATTCATTCACCAAATTGAGAACATTACACTTATATTAAATGTCAAAGTTCTCCAAAGTGAGTCACTGTGATATCAAATTGCTCTTGGTGAAATTATGGCATTTAGAAAGACATGTATATGGATAAAACTTGTAATGCAAAAACATGAAAAAACACAGGGTGGCCTGGAGGGAACTTAGATTTAGGGCTCATGATAAATGCAAAAATGCTAACTTATGTCTCTGGAATCTGGACGTAGACCAGCTTTGACGAACTGCTGGCCCAGGAACCCAAAAGTCCAGGCAGATTGACTTTCTCCTTAAAAAGTCACTCAACATAGGCAGGACATGGTGGCTCACATCTGTAATCCTAGCCCTTTGGGAGGTCGAGGC
>NW_012114821.1:13623635-13625519 GCF_000951035.1 Colobus angolensis palliatus | reverse complement strand
GCACATCAACTATCCTAGAGGTCCTACTAAGATTCCAACAAGAAGCCTACCACCGCAAAACAGGACCTTGAAAACAGTGTGCTTATATTAGACCCATAAGAATCCTCTCCCAATTTTTCTTTGCTGTGATTCTCCCAGAGTTCCCCTAGAGTGCCAAAAAAAAATCTAACTTTTTTTAAGCTTCAAGTGTGTTCCTATTGGCCATTTATTGGTCAGAGCACATCAACTATCCTAGAGGTCCTACTAAGATTCCAACAAGAAGCCTACCACCGCAAAACAGGACCTTGAAAACAGTGTGCTTATATTAGACCCCTTGAGACTCCACCTGCTCAAGGCAATTTTGCCTACTACAGCAAAGTAAGTCTCATAATGAAGCTAAGTTTCATTACTGCTTGAAATCTGGAGTGTTATTTATATTTGGTTTCTTAGACTTCTGATTTCCCATCACATTATATTGTTCTTTTGCAAAATTTAGCTTTTAACACCATCATCTATTGTCTTTCTGTTTGTCCAATATCTTGAGCACTTTTCATCTGTAGGAGAAAGTCTATGGAGGGAAGGTAGACATAGATCCTATAAATCTATCCTCAAGATGGTCCCAAAAGCTGATGAGTTCCAATGTTCTCATCAAACTGACAACCTTGGATAAACTTTGCTTTGGATCACCTTATCAAAGCCCTATAAAGACCTTCCTCATTATTGTCTTTGTTTTTCTGTTTGATTAGAGCTGCTGTGTCCAAGTCAGTCTGTCTGGACTTTTGGGTTCCTGGGCCAGCAGCTGATCAAAGCTGGTCTATGTCCAGATTCCAGAGACATAAGTTAGCATTTTTGCATTTATCATGAGCCCTAAATCTAAGCTCCCTCCAAGCCAAACCCTGTGTTTTTTCATGTTTTTGCATTATAAGTATTACCCATGCACATGTCTTTCTAAATGTCATAATTTCACCAAGAGCAATTTGATATCACAGTGACTCACTTTGGAGAACTTTGACATTTAATAACATTGATCACTTGTGAAAAGTCTTAAATAAAAAGAAAATAAAATCTTGGATATCCTAGGGTTTGTATTCTTTAAACGTTATAGGGAAGTTCCCACAAATTTTGGATTTTAAGATTGCCTTCCTGAAAGACTTTCCAAAACCCAGGATGGAGAACAAAAAAGTTGATTAAGATTTTAAACTTGCATTTGAAGCCTCATTGGCTACTATGGTTTGAATGTTTGTTGTCTCAAAAACACAAATCAAACTTTAGTTGTCATTGGAAAGGTATTAAGAGGTGGACTTTACCAGGTAATTAGGCTCTACCTTTATGGGGCAGGTTTAATGCATTTAGAAAGGGGCTTTCAGAGGTGGGTTTTCTCCCTTTGCTCTTCCATTTTTCTGTCATTTGAGAAACAATGTTCCTTCTCCCTGGAGAATGCTTAATTCAAGGCACCATCTGGGAAGCAGAGACCAGGCCCTTGACAGACACCAAACTGCTGAATCCTTGATTTCAGACTTCCCAGCCTCTAAAACTGTGAGAAACAAATTTCTGTTCTTTGTAAATTACCCAGTCTCAGGTATTCTGTTATGGGAGCACAAAATAGGCCAAGATACTGACTTCTACCTTGGTTGGAAAGGTTTGAGTGGCAGGATCTTGAAAATAAATAACAGGTTAGTAAACCCTCAAGAAGCATTGACATCCTGCCCCCACTTAGACAAAGACATTTGTCAATATTTTAAACAAAAGAGTTACTAGAAATTTCATTGTCCCATCCTAGCCAATAAAGAAATAAGAACTAATAGTCTCTGAGGAATTTTGATGTGGCCTTACAGAAGATGAAATGCCTAATTTCTTTGAGGCAACAATTAATAGCCTACCCACCAAAAAAAGTCCAGGACCAGA
>NW_012114821.1:13581984-13621029 GCF_000951035.1 Colobus angolensis palliatus | reverse complement strand
CAGCACACCAACATGGCACAAGTATACATATGTAACAAACCTGCACGTTATGCACATGTACCCTAGAACTTAAAGTATAATAAAAATAAATAAATCAAAATAAATAAATAAATAAATAAAAAGAAATGCCTAATTTCTAATGATAGGAAATACATGATCTTTTTCTAATTGACACTGGGACTATTCTGTTCATTCTACATTCTACAAATATATATCTCTTTTTAGAGTCATAAGATTGGTCAGGTGGTGATGATCAGTAATGATTAATGATATTGTGCATATTTTTATATATCTGTTGTCCACTTTCATGTCTTCTTGGGGAAATGTAGATTCAAGTCCTTTCCTCATTTCATAAATCACATTATTTAGGATGTTTTTGTTATTAGATTGTGTCAGCTCCTTATGTACTTTAGATATTAACCCTTATCAGATACGTGGTTTTCAAATATTTTCTCTCATTCTGTAGGTGTCTTTTGGAACCTGTTATTGTTTTCTTTGCTGTGCAGATGATTCTTAGTTTGATTTAGTCCTACCTGTCTATTTGTGCTTGTGTTGCCGATTCTTTTGATGCCACATGTAAGAAATCATTGTTAAGACCAATGTTATGAAACATTTCTCCTATGTTTCTCTTCAAAGAGTTTTATAGTTTCAGGTCTTACATTTAGGCCTTTAATCAATTTGTGCTGATTCCTGTGTATGATGTAATAGAAGGCTCAATTTTATTTTTTGTGTATGACATAATATGGGGCTCCAATTTCATTTTTATTTTCAGTTTCCCCAGTGACATATATTGCATAGACTATCCTTTCCCCATTGTGTAGTCTTGGCACCCTTGTCAAAGATTACTTGACAGTACATACTTGGCTTTATTTCAGGGATCTCTATTCTGTTATATTAGTCTATATGTCTGTCTTTGCCAGTACCATATTATTTTGATTATTGTAGCTTTGTAATATATTTTGAAATCAGAAAGCTAAAGGCCTCCAGTTTTGTTCTTTTTTTTTCAAGATGTTTTGACTATACGGGCTTCTTTGTGATTCAATATAAATTTCAAGATTGCTTTTTCTATTTCTGCAAAAAAAGTGCTATTGGAATTTTGATAGGAATTGCCTTGAATCTGTAGATCAGTTTGGGTAGTATGGACATTTTAACAATGTTAAGTCTTTGAAACTATGAATAAGGGTTATCTTTCTGTTTACTTGTGTCAGCTTTCACTTCTTTCAGCAATGTTTTATAATGTTTAGTGTACAAGACCTTCACCTCCTTGGTTAAGTTTATGCCTATTTTATTTTTTAAATAGTGTTGTAAATGAAAATTTTTTTAATTCTCTTTTCAGACTGTTTAACGTTAGTGTAAAGAAATGCAACTAATTTTTGCATGTTGATTTTGTATTCTGCAGCTTTGCTGAATTAGTATATTAGCTTTGTTGTGACATCTTTAGAATTTTCTACATATAAGATTATGTCATCTGAATAAAAGAGATAATTTTGCTTCTTTTATTATTTGTTTTTGTTGTTGTTGTTGTTGTTGTTAAATTATTCTGGATAATACTTCCAGAACTAACTGGAATAGAAGTGGTGAGAGTGGGTATTCTTGTCTTGCTCCTGATCATAGAGAAAAAGCTTTGTTCTTTCTCTCCTTGAATATGATGTTAGCTATAAGCTTTTTATATTTGGAATTTATTGCATCTTTATTTTTGAAAACAATGTAAAATAATATATTTCATAATATGCATGCAAGATAATGGTATACTTTGGGAAAAAAAGACAAAAATTTTGTCTTAAAGTGAATGGGTCCAAATTATGCTAGAAGGAGGTTAATGTGACATTTGACAAGAGAGGGCCAAGGTGATAATGACAGAAGTGGTAAAAGGAGGCTGGATGCAGTGGCTCATGCCTGACATCTCAGCACTTTGTAAGGCTGAGGCAGGAGGATAACTTGAGGCCAGGTATTTAAATTTAGTCTGGACAACATAATGAGATAGGCGTTTAAGGCCAAAAAAGTGAGCTATGACCACACTACTGCACCTCAACCTGGGCAACAGAGCAAGATTCTGTCTCTATTTTTTAAAAAAAAGTGGTAAAAAAAAAAAAAAAGGTCAGATTCTGGATATCTTGAAGGTAAATGTAATGTGGCCTGCCTAGAACAGTGCCTAACACAAAGTAGACTTTAAAAACAATACATTTATTGAAGGAAAGATACACCAAAAAAAAAAAAAACATAAAATGTTGTTAACTCTGGGAAAGAAAACTCAAAATCTTGAATGAGGCATGGTACAGAGACTTACTTTTAACTCGATATATGTTTACACATGTTCCCAAAAACAATTTAAAATGTGATTAGACCAATAAGAAAAGTTATTTCAATTCTTATATGCATTGAACTTGATGTGGGAAGTCAGTCCTATAGCTGGAGAAATGAGTATATCTCTTATACCCCCCAAAAAGTGAAAGAAATTATCCTAATTAAAGAATGAAGAAAATTCTATATTGGTTTTTCTTCATCAAAGAAGAGATCATCCTATTTCTTGTCCGTGAGATAGTTCTCTGACAAAGTTTCCATGTGGAGGAACTCTTGTAACTAGAGACACCTCTCTATTGTGGTAGTAGAGAATCCAGCCAAATACCCTACATGGTAATCCTTCAGGCAAGCAAGTGGAAATGACAAACCACAGCAATCTGTGATTTGGACTACTTTTAATTTCATATGCTTCATTAATTCTCCTTTTCTACTTAGAATTTGAGAACCTCTTTTGAAGACTGCCACCCAATTCAGCTAAGAAAAAGATAGCTTGTCTATATTTGAGCATTCAAGGAGAGCACTGTCTCCGCCATGGAGACCAGTGTAATAAAATAAGGAAGTCCACCCCAAAGGGAAGCTGAGACTTTGTGAATGGGGGCAAGAAAGACTGACCAACCATCTCTTCTTTCTGGAGAGCCTCTTTCCAGAATAAATCTAAGGGCATATAACTGATTTTTCGGTAGCAGACATATGTCCTCTAGGTAAGGACTCTATGCAGATCTTCTTGTGACTCTACTGAAGGTAAGTCTCCTTAGGGTTCTAGTGATACTTTACCTCTTCCCTCCCCTCCAGACTGCGAGTATTCATTTTCCTTCTTATGTCTACACAAAAAGTTAAAGTTACCATCCCAGCAACCTGTCACCTAAGCAAGAAAAATGTACTAATTTTAACTAAGAAGACAAAGAAAGAAAAAGAAAAACCAACAACGATCAAAACTTCAGTACAAGAAGAATATTATTACATCATCAGTGACGACTGCCTGCTTGAAAGCTCTCACAAAACTGTCACTGATTCACTGACTACAGCTTCTTTTGGCTGCTGCTGTAGTTGACCTTAGGCCAGCATATATACCCCACAATTGCAGCTCAAAAAGGAAACCCATAGGTCGGTGCCTCTGGTAAAGTAAACTAGTAATCTAGTAATCAGTGAGCTCACTGTCTCCAAGAGTTTGTTAGGATCAGATTTATAGTTCCTATGGCACTAGAAGGCTGTCCCTCCAAATAGCCTCTGCTCATTTATTCACTGGTCAGTCTACTTATGTGATAAAATTGCAGATGAAATCACTACTAAGCAAGGAGGAGGCAGTGAGGTCCACTATGTTGGCCAAACTTCAAACATCAGGGAAAGGCTTGGATCAGGTACTGCCATTTTGAAACATTGATTAATTTTGTTAGCAGCTGAGGGATGTCAGGAGCCAAGATTATCCAAAATGCTGCTGCATTAGCAACACACAAAACCTGTATCTTACCACAAGAAAAATGTGTTTCTTGCTCATGGTACAGTCCAATGAGTTAGGGGTAGGGAATTCAGAGAAAGTTCTCCTTTACACAGTAGTTTAGGAACCCAGACTACGTCATCCACCGGGGAACTGAGTCCCCTGCAAAATGCCGAAAGAACGTAAAGAATTGCTTGAGTTTTATGGGCCAGACCTGAAAGTAACATATACCTGTATACGTGTGATTGCATGTGCTTCCCCCGTCTTTCACATGATCACATGACAAAGGGAAAGTAAGAGTGCCAAATACACTTGCATAGCAACCAGCTCTCCCAGTCTCTGGTGACTAACCCAGGAGGACTCACTCGCTCCCATAGGAGGGCATTAATCTATTCATGAAGGATCCACCCCCATGACCAAAACACCTCCTACTAGGCCCCACGTCCCAACTCTGCCACATTGGGAAACAAATTTCAACTTGGGTTTTGGTGGGGACAAGCCATATCCAGCTCTCACGAGGGATCCCTCTATGAAACTGGTCTGGATAATGATAATGATAACGATAATATATGCAGGACACTCTAAAGAATGAGGTGCACTTTGAGAGGGCAAGGCAGGCGGATCACGAGGTCAGGAGATCGAGACCATTCTGGCTAATATGGTGAAACCCCGTCTCTACTAAAAATTAAAAAAAAAAAAAATTTAGCTGGGCATGGTGGTGGGCGCCTGTAGTCCCAGCTACTCGGGAGTCTGAGGCAGGAGAATGGCGTGAATCTGGGAGGCAGGGCTTGCAGTGAGCCAAGATTGTGCCACTGCACTCCAGCCTGGGTGACAGAGCGAAACTCTATCTCAACAACAACAACAATAACAACAACAACAACAAAGAATGAGGTGATGTATCCAGAGTCAACTAGTATGAGGACTCCTGCTGCAGCAGACCCTACCCAGCTGCCTTAAAGAATGAGAAGTCAACAACTCAGTCTCCTGTAACCCAACAGCAGCATATCTGTTAGAAATGTGCCTTGGGTCATATAGATGTATTTAAAAGAGGAAGGTCAGAAGCCCAAAACCTCCCCTTTCTATCCTTTTTACAAAGTTGTTCCACAGTGGATAATTGTAATTTCTGGAGAGAAGACGGCATTCCAGACAAAATTGGAAAAATGTCTTTTAAAACTTCATTAAACTTCAATTAATCATATATTAAGAAAACAATACACAGGAAATATGCAGCTACTTAATAACTCATGAATATATATCACCGACATTAAATTGCCCTTTAAACAAATACTTGGACGCACATAGTTATCGATAATTATATAGCTTATCTGACACAAGGGAAAATTAAAGGAAGCAGTTTGGGCTTGAGATTCATTTAACTTTCAGTTGGCTTGTTTCTTTAAAAGACAAGCCCAACAAAGTGGCTGCCTAAATGACCATATTTGGAGAGTTTCCCAATGATCCTGCTTGGCAAAAGATAGTTCCCACCTTGACCTTCTGCAGTTTCTGAAATTCTACTTGTCACTTCTTTGAATTCAAAGATGCTCTTGAATGTTATTAGGACTCAGTAACTGTCATAAATTCAAATTAACACTTCTGTGGAGTTCAGTTTTCAGAAACCTGAGTATTGAGAAAATGAGACACATGGTAATCCGAGTAAGAGCTACATTGCTAATAGAAGTCTCTGTGACCCCTTCTTGATCCATTTTGGTTCAAGAACAAAAACACTGAAGAGCTTTAGAAGACAGACTGGGTGGAGGGGTTAGGTGGAGAGAGGTCTGAAGGGAGATCTTAGTAACATACAATGTTGAGGCAAAAGTCATTGTGGTTTTTGCTATAATGACAAAACCACAATTGCTTTTGCACCAACTTAATGGAAGCCCTTGTTTCTTCTTGAAGAAAGTCATTTTTGATTTTTTTTTTTTTTTTGTCCAGGAGAGGTTATTTCTCTATTGTACTTCTTCTCTCTTTGACCTTCTTTTGGGAAATCTCTTCTTTCTCTTACTCTATTCTTCACTTCAGCCTTTCTTTTTCTTTTTCCCCTCTTTGTATTCACCTACTAAGGAGTAGGTATGGAGCATAGGGTCTGGGGTCTCCTCATATATGAGAGAAGGGAATGAGAGTAGGTGAGGTCAAGGACTATCATGAGTTTGCACCCCAGCACCCATTCCACCTTCTCCTCTCTGAATCCAACATGGTTAGAGTGAGGCTAATCATATTCCTCTGCCCAGTCCTACTAAATCAGAATATTTCCATCCCACTGGCCAAAAGGATGTTCTCAAAAATGAACCCCATGACAATGAAACTGAATCCCAAGACTTCTCTGGGATTGTTAAACTGTAGGGCATTAGTGATGGCCTGTCTGAAGCTACTGCAAGGAAAGAGATGCTTGATAAAAATTATCCATGAAGGAGAACACAACAGAGATCTTTGGATGCTAAAACTAAAGTCATGATTTGGTACCCTGGATCCAGTCATGCCTGAAGCCAGAAAGAAATACCTCTGTAATTTATGTGTTTCTGAAAATACTCACTTTAAAAAACATAAAATATTTCAGCATTCTGACATTTGGAGCCAGGAACCTCAAGTGATAAAACTATCAGTGTCCCTTCTACTAAAGATGGTCTGTAATACAGATCAGGGAAATGAATATTGGCTCATCTGGCCCAGACCACAAGGGATGAAAGCCATGCACAAATTTCGGGTAAAAAAAAACCCAGCTCCCATGAAGAAGGATTCTTGCATAAAACTGGTATGGATCTTAACTATTGCAGTGGTTGGATAAACATGCACTTGTGATAAAATCGCATAGAACCAAATGAACACACATATACGCGAAAGTACATAAAACTAGTGAAATCTGAATAAGGTCAGTGGGTTATAAGAATGTCAGTTTCCTGGTTCTGATATCATACTACAGTTAAGCAAGATGTTACCTTATGGGGGAAGCAAAATGAAGGGCACACAGGATCTCTCTATATTATTTCTTACAAGGAGTTGTAAGAAACATGATGTGTGAATCTACAAGTATTTGAAAATTTTTTTAAAAGTTAAGAAAATACTCATAAAATGGAGTTGACATTCTCCTAGATCTGCTTCATGTGTATGTTATCCCAGAACATCACAGGAGTGACAATGACCAACATGATAAGAGGTACAGAGTGGGAGAAGTTTAGATCTTAACCACATAATATATTATCATGATTAATAATTTAGAAAAATATATTATCTGTACCATTTATGATAGTCCTGTATTGGTTTTTAACGATTCATAAGAAATTGCTACAAACTTGGTGATTAAAACAGCACCTATTTTTTACATGACAGCCTGTGGTTCAGGAGTTCCTTGTGAGACCCCCACCTTAATCCCTGCCTCTGGTGGAGCTTGTGGTGTTCAAAGATGCCAACACTACTCCACATAATTCCATCACATGACATATCACAACATATTTTGATAATTGTTTACGTGTTGGTTTTCCCACCCATAAACGGTGATTCTTCAGAGCAGGGGCTATGTCCTGTATCTTTCTGTATCCCAGGGTCTAATGTGGAGCATGGCTCACAGGTGGTGCTCAATAAATGCTATCAAACACCACCACTGATTAAGCTTTCTGCAGATCTCAATTAGGAGAAGGAGTGAATAGAGGAAGCTTACACATGTTGCAATACATTGCTCCTCCCAGTTCTCTTACCCTGTTTTCAGGAAAACTTTATTCCTATCTCCCAGGGAGGCTAAGTAATTAGGAGCTGCCTTCAGCCACTGCCTGGAGCCTTGGGCCATCCCACTAAATTTAGCTCACTTTCCTTCACTGTCTTATTCTTTTCCTTCCCTCTCAGCAGAAGCCAGCCAACAGGACTGGCAAAACCCAGTAACATGTACATTTTCAGAACTGACTGAAATAGAGGGCAGTGAAAGCCCAATATCCCTTTGGGAAAGGAATTTCCTCACTTTTCAAAGCTCACATCATTTCCACCACCTATAAATGCCCCAGTTTCCAGTTCCCTCAGCTGAAATCTTTAGATATCAATTGTAATGCACCTTATAACCTGGTTACATCTTTTTCTCCCTCTTTCACCAAAGTCAAAATTAAAGAACCTCCCTAGTACCTGAGATTTCACCTCTAGATGTTAATAATTCATTACATATTTATTGAGTATTGCATGCAAAGTGGAGTGTCACAGGCTGTGGGATAGGTCAGAATAAATAACATTTATGGAAGCAGAGAATGTCATATTTGGAAGGGGCTTTGGGAAGCATCAAAAATCCTGTTTCAGAGAAGAAAACTGAGAACCCCAAAGACCAGAATTTTGTACCGAGGCTGGTTTCTGCAGTGAAGGAGCTTATAGTCCTTCTGTGGAGACAAAGCATATATACACAGAAAATTAGGCAGCAACATAATAAAGGTTCTGGGTCTCTACAAGCTAGTGAATAATTCAAAGAGCAAACATGGACTTCAGATGAGTGTTCAGTAGCAGCAGCAGCAGCAGCAACTTCACTAACAGCTATTGCATGCCACTGCCTATTGCACGCCACTGAATGCCGGATACTCTTAAGTGCTTAACAGGTATTCTTTTATTTAATCGTCTGCCTAAACGTAAAAAAAAAGGTTATGGTTAACTCATCGCAAAGATAAGAAGTTGAGGTTCTGAAGGTTACATTTTAAGACTCTGGAGTTAAAATTTGTTTGCCTTTTTTTTTTTACACTGAGAGCATTTCTTAGCCTAAGTTTCTATTTACTGATCTGTTCAGTGGGGAGATAGGAGCCATTAAGTTGCTATTACAGTAACCTGTGTTAGTGAGTGAGAAGTGCTTAATAGCAAGCCTGGCCCACTGGTGGTGCTCCTTTGAAGTCAGCTATTAGCATTCTTGGCATTGTTATATTGTTGTCATCACTATTGTAGCTTGTTTTTGTCAATGACTGGAGTGGGCTTTGAGCTGCACCATTAGGAAAATAGCGAAATGCAAGTTGGAAGAATGTAAGACAATTCATTTTTTAAAAGTATTGATATGATTAATAATATTAATGTTATGATAACAGCAAACACTTCTATGCATTCCCTATGTGTCCGGCAATGTATCTTCAGGAGACAGTGATTAGAGTTGGGTGTCCGGAATAAAAAGTTTACTGTGAAGGAGATCTAAGCAAGAAGGTGGAAACTCATTATAGAGTGCATTGATTCCCAGCAAGGAACCCTCAAATGAAAGTTGCAAAGTGTGTGGTTCAGAGGCAGTGCCCCTCCACACCTGAAGGGGAGAGACAGCTTGGCCCCTGGGGCTATCCCAGCAAGGTAATGGGAATGTCTTTAAACAGGAGGAAGTGAGGTCCAAAGTACATCAGAATCGTCTTAGGAGAGTGTCAGAGAGAGCCAGAGTGGCGTGTGCAAAACAGGCCCCAGAGCAGTGGGCCATGGGAAAAGTGTCAGAGTCCGGGAATGCTTTAGGCAGGGCTGAATGTCAGTAGAGAAGGCAGATGGGGAAGTTACAAGTTGACATGAGAGGTGTCAAGATATACTCTGCATGTTTTCTGAGATGGGCAATTGTCCAATGCCTGCAGTACGCATTATGTGGATCATCTAGTCTATTTAAAAGATCAAAGTAGGATAAAAGAGGAAGAACAAGGGTTATGATGCCAACATTTATTCATTCATTTATTATTTTATTCACTTATTCTCTTGACATTTAATGAGCACCTACTAGGTGGTTGGCCCAGCTGGTTGGAAAATTAATGAGAAACAAGAACAACATGGTAATGAACAAGATGCCTGGCACTGTATCAGGCCTGTTAGACGAGCTAATTATTCCTAATCCTATAAACAATCCTACTGTGTAGGCTTTCTTGTTACCATTTGTTGAGAGAAATTACTCTCAACAATGGGGTGATAACTAGGGCTCAGAGTAGTGAAGTAACTTCTCCAAGAGTAGTAAGAAATAGTTCATCCTGGATTTAACTCAGCCAGTTGATTCAAACATCAGAAGAAAAATTAAAGAAAGAGAAGAAGAAAGAATCTCCCCAGTTTACATTCTCAGAATCTCCCAGCAGCTCATTTCTAAAGTGGCTGTGGTTAAATTTAGCAGCTGACAATTTCTTCCCAGTCTGGTGTGCATGGCTGACTGCAAGATTTTAGGATGCTGCTCTTTGATTAGGAGAATCAAAACAGGCTGCTGAGCTACCCTAGCCCAGCACGATGGGGGCTGGACTGGGGAGTGAGTCAGCCAGGAAGCCATCGTGAATGTCAAGCACAAACATCCCAGAATAGCTAGCTGCCCACTGGGCATGAGACTTCAGTGGCTGCCCCATGACTGCCAGCCTGTGAATTAGAGATGGCAGTGAGCTTGACAAGAAGGGTCTGAGCCAAAAATAATCCCTGTTGGCTCCAGAAGGCTCCTGGAAAAATGAGAGCTTCAGGTAGGAGCAAATTGGAAGTCCTGGAACCAATGAATTCAATATGGATTGAAAGGAGCTCCATCCTGTGTGCTACCCATGACCAAGGCACAGGGCATGTTTGACCTGAGATTGTCTCGGGAATTGCAAGGGGCTTTTTTAGAAAGTTTAACCTGCCAACATAAGGTCCTAGGCAAAAAAGAATATGAGACTGATTGGATTTGGGAACTAAAATCCTCATTAATCATGAGAAACAAAGTAGACCTACATTTAAAAAAAGAGAGAGAAAGAGAGATAGGCTTTCTGACACTGAATACTTAAAGAGGGTTTACAAAGAGAGATAGGCTTTCTGACAATGAATACTTAAAGAGGGTTTACAAAGTGTTAGGCAAAGGATTTGGTACTGGAGATACAAAGATAAACAATGCATCATTAAATACTGAGTTTCCACAAAGTCCAATCTCCTTAACTATATACTAAGGGGCTCTACTTTTGAGAGGATGCATAGTGTATTCGTTTGGATTCCTTGGGTCAAAAGAAAAGAAACACAACTCCAACTGGATTAGGGCAAACAAAAGAGGATGTTTTACGCTCATGTAATGAAAGTCCAGAGTTATGATGTCTTCAGGTATGGCCTGATCTAGGGGACCTAGGATTCTAGCACTCACTGAGGTAGAAACTATCTTGAAAACATATAAACAGGCAAAAATAGAACAAATTGAAATAACAATGTTACTGGCCTTCACTTACTATGCCTTGCACAGGTGGGAGTTCTGGATGGCAGACCAGAGAGCAGCCACTCACCAAGAGAATCATAATATCACAAAATAAATCATAAGTATATCTTGGAAACCACAGGTCTCAAAACCATAGATATTGCCAAGGTATTTAATGGAGCAGACTTTACTAATACCATGTATGGGATTTCAGCCTTAACTCCACTTTTTATACACCTGTGTGACTTTGGGCAAATCACAACTTAACTGAGTCTCCGTCCCTTCATCTGTAAAATGTGAATAGCATTAGCTCTTAGCCCAGAGAGTTGTTGTGAATGTTAAATAAAATGATACTTTTTGAGCACCAGATTATAAGGAAATTTCTTGTAAATGTTAGCTAGTTATTATTATTGTTATATTTCAGGGTTCTAGGTTCAAATTTTTGTGTGACTCAATGCTATGACATAGACAGATAAATCTACTTTTCTCTGCAAAATTTTCAATAGCCACATGCTGGGCTTGGCCACTCTTTCTCTGGGTTGGAAGATTTTTCTTTCTCTTTTATGCTTGTCTCACAGCTATTGATATTCAGTTTTACATCCCATACTCCTAAAGCATTATATACCTGTTTCCACACGAGTACTCATTACCTTGAATTGCAGTTAATTATCTTCCCATTAAGATTCTGAACAACTCAAGGGCAAGGGCCCAGTCTCATTCACCTTCATATTTTCATGTTTCACAGAATGCCTAGTATGTCATTGATATTTAATATTTGGAAAGCTAATTAAAAAGAAGGAATATTAATTAATCCATCTCTTGTTTAATACAGTAACTAAGTAACACAAGGAAGCAGAAGCAACACCTAGTGAATTTCCATAGTGTGCCAGGCATTGTGGTCTGCACGTTATGACTGTTATGGTTTTTATTCTCTTTTGCAGCAAGGAATGCATTTGGGTACATGTATATGCCAACTTAGAATGGCTTACACAAACAATTTATTGTTCTTCCATTTTATAGGTGAGAAATTTCTGGCTTTATTTGCACAAGGAATAGTGTGCTATCTTTCTCGTCTACTAGCCTTAGCTTTGTCCCCATGCTTGCAAGATGGCTACTAGCTCCAGACAACACTTCCATATTCAAAGCAAAAAGATAATGCACCATTCCTTTCAGCACCTTTTTTCCCCTAGGAAATAAAAAACTACCCCTAGGGACTCACAGTAGAACACTACCTATTTCCCATCTGCCACCCCTACCACATAGGAGGCTGAGGAAGCACTAGTATTTAGTTGGACACTTTGCTGTTCTGAACAAATAGGCAAATTTCTCATCTGGAAAAAAAAAAAAAAAACAGAATGGATATTAGGAAGAGTCTGCCACACTTCATGAAAACCTAATGGAATTGGCATTATTGCCTCAATTTCCCAAATGCAGAACCCAAAGTGGAGGAGTAAATCAATGTATGCACTTCAAGTAGCCAGTTCATGGAAAGCTACCATTCAGGACTAGGCCCATCGACTCAGAATTCATACTCTTTGTTGTAAGCCACATTCCAAATGGATATTTCTGAAAAGAAGACATACAGGTCAACATGTATATGAAAAAAAAAAGGTCTTAACTAACTATAAGGGAAATGCAAATTAAAATCTCACTCCACCTAAAATGGCTTTTATCAAAAAGACAAAAAATAATGGATGCTGGTAAGGATGCCAAGAAAGAGGAACCCTCAAACACCGTTGTTGGGAATGTAAATTAGTACATCCACTGTGGAAAACAGTATAGAAATTCCTTTAAAAAAATAGTACTACAGTATAATCCAGCAATCCCACTGCTGAATATATGTCCAAAAGAAAGGAAATCAATATATTAAAGTGATATACCTGTATTCCCATATTTATTACAGCACTATTCACAATAGCAAAGCTATGGAATCAACCTAAATGCCATTAATAGATAAATTAAAAAGGAGGTGTGGTATAAACACACAATGGAATATTATTCAGCCATTGAAAAATAATAAAATACTGTCATTTGCAGCAACATGGATGGAATTGGAGATCATTATGTTAAGTGAAATAAGCCAGGTGTGGAAAGGTAAATAATGCATGTTCTCACTTACATGCGGGAGCTAAAAAAGTGGATCTTATCAATATAGAGAGTTGATTGGTGGATATGAGAGGCTGGGAAGGGAAGTAGGCAAGGGAGAGGGATGAAGAGAAGTTAATTAATGGTTACAAAAATAGTTATATAGAAAGAATAAAATCTAGTTTTGATAGTACAGTGGGTGACCACAGTTAACAAGATTCTATTATATAGTTAAAGTAGTTAGAAGAGAAAAATTGCAATATTCCCAACATAAAGAAAAGATAAATGTTTGAGGTAATGATATCCCAACTACCCT
Source organism: Colobus angolensis palliatus (assembly GCF_000951035.1). NCBI lineage: Eukaryota > Metazoa > Chordata > Mammalia > Primates > Cercopithecidae > Colobus > Colobus angolensis. Next base: position 13,607,796 of record NW_012114821.1, on the reverse strand, counting down.
GATCTAATCATTATATATTACATCCATGTGTCAAAATATCACATGTACCCCCAGAATAGGTACAACTATTATGTATCAATGAAAAAAGGAAAAGAAACATACATCTAAATGTTTGTTTATATATGTTTAAAACAAGCAATAGTTCAGCTTACAATTTTCTTATTTTGTAGGAAGAGGTTGTTTACCAAAGGAGGCAAACCCTTGACCTTCCTGCAATAGGCATCGAACGTGGACAAAATTAGCTGCTGCTCCTGTTTCCTGCATGTGTGGTAAACCAGTCTCATCGAATGTTTAACTAAATGTCAATCCAGTCTACCTCACTGCAAAATATGTTCAGTCTAAATTTTGAGAGTTGAAATGAATCACAACGAGGCTGTAGGAATTGTGCAGAGCAAATAAACCCTCCAGTTTGACAAAAATAAAAGCTTAATCCTGCTCGTTTGAAGAAAACTTTGGATGAGTCTATTCAGCTGGAACCTCCTAACAGCTTAGAGCACTAAAACGCCTTTGTGGCCTTTCTAATCCATTTCTAGTTTTTGAATAAAATTAATAACATAAATACCTTGGAGTTATAAGCTGCTTTCCTTCCTATGGTTATGAGATTCTTTCTCATATATATTCCCCATCTGTCTTCCCCAAAGCCTAGTGTAATTTATGAAGACAAGAATAATTATATCTGTTTTGCAGATCAAAGAATTAAGACACAGAGATGTGCAGTTACTTGGGAAAGGGCATCTATAGAGATTAATGTTGCTTTCTCACTGTAAATTCTTATTAGGCTTTGTCCCAAACAATGAAAAAACTCTTGATTTATTTACTCCAGAGCTCCTGTTTCTTAGAAACATACTTGGTGTTGTTTCTGGAAGAATTAACAGGAGAAGTGGTGGTGTGGTCTGGCAGCACCTGGCCAAGACCCCTATGTCAAAGTTTGCCCAGGAAATTTCCTTCCCTCCAGTCCAACTCTCTCCCACCCCAGACAAATTTTGTGGACTCCTCAAGATTTTACTCTCTGAGAGTTTCACACTCTTTAAGGAATGTAGAGAAGGGTAGAAACACCCCCTACCAGCACTTTCCTGAGAAGGCAGAGTGTTGAGAGCAGGTCCTACTCATTCAACAGGAGCAGGAACACTGGGGGAAAAGGAGAAGCGTTCTACCCACCCTGTGCACTTGTCACCTGGTGAAGATAAATCTACTTCCTATAGCATAGTGGAAAGAGATATGCTTTTGGAAAGGGCAAGATTGAGTTCAGATCCTAGTACTGATTCTTGCTAGCTGTGGGTCCCCTACCTAAGCTGCTTATCACTTTTCTTGGTGTCAGTTGTCACATCTGTGAAAGGGTGGGTCACAAGATGACACTTACAGACAGGTCTTGTAAAGATTGCCTGAGATCATAGATAAAAAGCCCAGTAGGCACTTATTGCTTTTACCAGTGTTCCATGAAAAAAGGGAGATGTAGCTGCTATCATCTGCTGAACTTGTCCTTAGAGGCTGAAAGAGGGTCAGGCTCCAGACTGAGGATCTCCAGGTTGGATGAGTGGAAGTTGATACTGATGAAAATAAATCATCCTACGGGAGGATGGAAAATCAGCCTTGATGGAAATAAGTGATGAGCACACCGTGAACATAGACCTGGCAGAAGGAGGTGGTCAGGCTTAACAGAAATGACTGGAAATTAAGCCTGTTCATAGCACCCCTCTCTTCTTCCTTCCACTTTCCTCCTTTAATCCCTCCTATACTGATACTACCCTCCTCCTGTTTTCCTAAACCTTGCCCCACCCTTCTTTCACTTAAAACAACTCCATCAAGAATATCTGCCAGATGGAGCAGAACTGGCTCCTGGGCAAATACAAATGACTGAAAAGCATTAAAAGCAATTTCAATATTCCTAGGAACCTGGGAAATGGGAATTTAAACAATGAGATACCTCAAGAGTGCTTAAAAAGGGGAGGGAGGTGGCCAAAATGTTTTCTAAACAAATAGACATTTGTTTGTTTACAATTTTAATGTTGAATATAGGTAGCTCTCTGAGTGTGTCTCAAGACATACATAATTCAAATCGCAGGTTTTCTTTTCTTTAAATACTGAAATCATGTAGTATACCAACAAACATGCAGATATTTCTTTCCCTAAAAATAGCATACAAAAACACAAGCAAGAATCCAATTCCTCGTGTGGGAGGCAAAAGGGTGAAGGGTAAAGGGGTGAAGGGGCTCACTCGAGGTCTTTCCCAGTTAATGAGCAGTGAAACCGGATTGAATTGCAAAGGACCTGGCTCCTCTCTCCGATTCCTTACTGAGTGCTGATGCATGGAAACATATTGCGAAGTACTAGATTGTCTTCCTCCTTCCTTACTCCCTCGACACAGAGTCAAATGACTCCAAATAAAAATGACATTTAGATCAAAATACTAGAGATGTATTAAGACATCTAAAATTGTACAGAGAACAAAATATATCAAGTAATGTATTTTCTGGCTCCCCCTCAGGACTGTCATCAAAACAGTGAAAAAGCCATTTCCCACCTCCCACATTAATTCCACCATCATCAGAACAGTTTTATATGTGCCTTTGCCAAATTGGAATTTGTGGAATTATGGGCAGAAATGAGTGTGCTGTCAGCTGCTGGGGTTTCAGAGTAAGAGGTGTGTGTCATTCTGGCAAGACAGGCTGGGGATCCCTGGGCTTCCACCTAACTGGAAAATGGCCAAAGGCTAAAATTTTTCCTTTGCCTTCTACACTCAGTTAGCATCATAGGAAAGTCTTTCCAATTCTCCCAGCCAAAACAAACAAACAAAATAACGACTCTTCCCTACTCCAGACATATACAGTGCCTACTGCTGGTATCTCCCAAAGGCCTTTTAACAGCAGGAGTGGTTTAAAATAATGAAAAGGAAACATGCATCAAAATCAGAAGAACTAGGTGTTCATGACCCATTCATGACCCATTGCTCATTCATATGAACTTGGCAGCCTTATTATCTCTGATAGGCATAGCATAGAAGTCACTAGCTGTGAATGTTTACACTTGCTGGTTAATTCTGGGTGATACGATGAGACAAACACAGCCCCTCCACATTTTAATCAAAAAGTCATTTGATGACAATTTGAGAAAAGAACATGATTTCTGGCTGTTATCTGAAAGCTTTTTGCCTCTTGGTAAATGATAAAACTGAGTCAAGTACAATCAAAGAAGAACCAAGGAATTGAGTCCCACAATAGAAGTGTCCATGACTACAGCAGGGGTGGATGCAGCAGAGACCACGGAAATGAGGAGGACCTGAGTCTGGTGGCAGCTCCAGTTTAGACATTCAAGGAGGAAGCTGCAAATTGCAGAGGTGACTGTGGCTTCCACCTGGGAATGGACAGTCGAGAGCAGCTGCTCAATAACTTCAGCAATCCCACCATGAGGTGATTCCACCTTGCAGAAAGACTCAGGATTGATGCCTGGTGTGGGGCAATATAGCAAGGTGTCAAAGGACCTTGCTTTTTTCAAGGTCTCTCATGGCCAAAGGTTCTTTCAGGCCATGAAGGAAATGGCCAGTGTCTCAGCCCCAGTGATGCCAAATCTGTCAAGGCTTTTATAAAACAGTCTAGATCCTTTGATGATCACTGAGATATTGAAGAGGAAGAATTTCCAAGAACATTTTGCATGATATTGAAGTCCTACACAATACTGATAGAAAACAAAGCCACCAAAAAAGCAACGATTTGGGTTATTTTTGTTCTTAAAACCATCACAAGTTTCCCAAGTGATAGAAAACTGTGATAGAAAGTTTAGAGTGATCTTGACTGAGCCTAAAATAAAGAATCCCAACCCTCTAAACAAGAATATTAAGTTGCATGAGTCAGAAGACACTAGGACATGAATCTATAAACATGGTTCTCTTTGAATAACAATCCAACTTGATAAGTTTTAAAATAAATTATGCAAGACTTCAGGAAACTTTCTCCAAACACTGATAAACCCCTTTCACTAAAAATCAGCTCTGCAACAATATAGGCAATGTATGCTTTCCCCCTCCTTGAACTCTAAAATCAATATATTAAGCTACTAGCTTACTATGAAAATTACACGTACTTTGGAGATAATACATTTTCTTTCCATAAGGTAGCCACATGCAAAAAGTCAAATAACACATTCTGGGGAACAAGCAATCACATCAATAAATTTTTTATGCAGTGGAATATTTGATTGCATTGAATAAAACCCTCATGTATTCCTATTCATAAGATTCTCACATCCTTATACAAGAAGAAATAATTCTGGGACCAACTCTCCCTCTCCTCTGATCAGGGTTTGACTGGGCAATTCCTGTAGCTCCTTCCTTAGTTCTTCCTTTGCTATGCTTTAGGTAGCCGAACAACTATGTTTCTGAGACATATTATCTCTTTAATGTTATATTAATGCTTTAAATTAGGTTAGAGTGGAGATCTTTTGGCCTAATAGACATTCTGTCCATGTAAAAGAGTGTTGCATTATTTTCTCTCATTAATTACTTATTGATTTCCCAGTTAAACTCTCAGAGGCAATCTTAGGTTTCTTTTTCCAGATCATGGGGACTCAAAGCTACTTTAGGATTGACTGTGGGATCATGGAAGACTGAAACAAGAGGCAAGAGCACGGTGCTGCTGGCCATGTTCCTATTTTTCACACTAAGGTGTAAAAGACTCCCAGGAAAATTGGAACAATTGAATAGAAAGTAAAGTCAAGGAGAAGGAAAAAAAAAAGAGAGAGAGAGAGATGAAAAGTAGAGAGAGAGAGAAAGAGAAAGAAAGTGAAAAGGAGGGAAGGGGAGAGGAGGGGAGGTATAATCACCTATAAGGTACTTACTCCCACTTATTCCCATTTTCTTTATGAGAAAACTGAGGCTTAGAGAACTTAAATAATGTTTCCATAGGTTACAGAGTTAAGAGGCAAAGCTGGGGTTCAGACCTAAGGAGTCTTATTGCAAACATTCTCTCTTACCACAGTAGAAGTTATATCATCCCCCTATGAGCTCCAACTAGCATGAGAGGACGCCATCCTCTTTCCCCCAGTGATGCTATGCTTTTACTGATAACATTACTCTCTGACTAAATCCTGATTTTCCTTTATTTTTATCTTGGTTGTCCACAAACATTGTCCCCAAATAAGTTATTAAGCAATTTCTTCAAGAAATAAAAACAATAAAAATTGATCACATTCTTCCCTGACCAGTTAAAGGGATTTCATGTGTAACCATCCACGTACCCATTATTCCTGCAGAAGTCAGTTTTCAGCAACCCTTTCAAGGTATCTTTATGCTCCACAAATCTTCAAACAAGGTTTGCTCAAGTCGATAATACTTTCTCAGCTTCTATATTGGAAAAGACAAATCCGGCTCCTAAACATACAGGACACACCCCTGTTCTTATCTTAAATAAAAGCTACCTCAAGCATATCTGATCTTACATTCCTTCTGGTTAATGGTAAAAAATGAAGCATAGCATTTAAATAATTCACCAAAATATAAAAGAGGTTACATGCAGTCCAGGGATACTCATGGACACTTGGATTAATTAGACACTTGTCCTAATTAATTAGGACTGTAGAGGACTACGTGCTCGCAAACGAGACGTTCCCGATAAGTCCTGCTCTTGCAAATGAAGCAGGGCGTTCCTTCCCTGCAAACAGGGAGGACAAAGGAGCCAGCTGCAAACAGCAGACCCTGGGGACTGGTTTATGTATAAACATCTTGAAAATCCAGAAAGTCAGGGACAGGTCAGAAAAACAACAATGTGTCTTGTGACTTGGCAACATTCCACAAACGACGGTATAAAATAAAGCAGAGCGTGCCGTTCGGGGCAGCCGCCATGTTTGTCTCGTCCTGTGTTGTCTTGTGTGTCATTCCTTTGTTTAGGAAACATGCGGACCCCAACAAGGACAATTAGAGGAGAATTGCCAGGATGCCAGGCAAACCTTGAATCCCAGCTCCACTACTAACTGGCTTTGTGGCCTAAGGATAAGAACTAACCTCTTTGAATTTCACTGTCTTTATCTGTACAAAGTAGCAACGGCTACTTGTGTTTGTCTCTTATTAAAAATAACTGAGAAGTTCTCAATTTGCCTCAGGAAGCTAAGGAAAATGGGCTAAGGAGAAGCAGTGTTCAATAGGAAGCCAAAAATAACTGTAGAACCAGGAGCCTCTTTGAGTCCAGAATGGTAAGACTACTCAGAATCCGTGGAAGCTCCATTCATTCCTGGGGCCTGAGTATCTGTGGTTCTTCCAAAAACAAGAGTTCATGGCTCTTCACTCCTGAGGCACAATAACTTGTTCAACTACATTTGGTCTCTACTTGTCTAGATATCACATCTGCCCTTTCACACAAGCAGGTTATTCTCTGAATTTTCAAGCACAAACTCTTGAGAACCTGATCAGCTTACCTGGCTACCATGATCTCCACTGTAGTCAGGGAAAAGAGAAAGATGGTTCAGAACACAGTCCCTCTTGCTCAAGGAACAAATAAGCATCAATTTCTTTAGGAGGAAGTGTGAATGCTGCAGGAATCATGATGTGTCTTCTGACTATACCAGTGGATAGGCTGTTATAATGGAGCACATAAAATGCATGGATCATAGTGGAGCACATAAAATGCATGGATCATAGTGGAGCACATAAAATGCGTGGATCATAGTAGGTGATCTATAAAAGGTAATTCGTACTGTTTTGAGGAGACTCAAAAATGAATTCCAGCTCACAAAAAATGAATAATAATGTAAATGATAGCTAACATGTAATTGAGTCTGCCTTGTATGCCACAGTTCTTTACTCAGGTCTCATTTCATTTTCACGATAACTTGAAAATATTACTATCCTTATTTTATAGAAAAGGAAATTCAGGTTTAGATGATTTACGTAACCTCCTTAAGGACACACAGCTAATAATTTGGAACTCAGAGCATTTGATTAAAGGGCCCACATCTATGAATCTGCCTGGAAGGAATGAGAGACACTGTCCTGGGTGGGAACGTAGGTTCCATCCCTTTGGCCTTGTCTGAGTCACTTAAACTCTCTGGTCCTTTATATACCCAGAAATAGTCCCCTTCGATGATAGAAGACATTTGATTTACAATGAAAGAATCTGACTTCCAGTCCAAGCAGGCCTCACTACTTCCTGATTGCATGGCTTACCCAAGCCTCAAGGCTCCAAGCCCTAGTTTCTTGAGCTGCAGGTTGGCAGGAATATTACACTCTATCAGCCTCACTGTTTGGTAGGAGAGTCAGAATCAAAATAAAATACTACATGGGGAACATTGCCTAGGAACCATTTAAGCTTCATATGAAAATGAGTTATCAAAAATCCATTAGAACTAACATTTTATCTCATGAAATCCTGCAGCAGTTTCTGTTTAATGATGTTTCTCAGCTAACTTTAAATTATTCATTCTCTCTCATATAAGCCTATTGACTGCCTACAGTGGCCAAGGTTTGTGAGATGAATAGGAACATAAAGATGAACAAGGCAAGGTTTCTATTCTCAAAATTTTCACAGTATATAGGGAGAAGTGGACAGTAAATAGGCACATTCTGAGGCAATTTGGAAAATGATACATTTGGGGTAGAAACAAACAGGGCAGGTAAGTCTGCGTGGTTAGAGAAAGATTCATGGAAAAGGTACATATACGCCATGGTATACTATGTGGCCATATAAAGGAACGAGATCATGTCCTTTGCAGAGACATGGATGCGACTGGAAGCCATTATTCTCATCTAACTAACACAGGAACAGAAAACCAAACAATGCACGTTCTCACTCATAAGTGGGAGCTGAACAATGAAAACACATGGACACGAGAAGGGAAACAACACACAATGGGATCTGTTGGGGGTCAAGGGAGGGAGAGCATCAGGATAAGTCGCTAATGCATGTGGAACTTCATACCTAAGGTGATGGGTTGATAGGTACAGCAAACCACCATGGCACACATTTCCCTATGTAACAAACCTGCATATCTTGCACATGTATCCTGGAACTTAAATTAAATTAGTATTTTTTAAGTGACATCTCAGTGGGATGGATAACACGTGAAAAAGATGGAAGGAGACAATTTTTGTGTGAGACATTCTCCCAGATATCCTTCAGTGTCCAATCTCCTTTTCTTCCTTTTATGGAAGAACCCCCTGGTTTTAGCTGGAAATGTGGCTGCCCAGCAGAATGCATATATCCCACCTCTTTGCAACTAGGTGTGGCCATGTGATAATGAGATGTGAGCCCAAGTGATTAGCCCAATGTCCTACTTATCCACTTAACAAACCAACTGACCTGGAATGTGGGTACAGAGGAGCCAGAATCAATGTGCAGCAAGGACAACAGCTTGGAAATGGCAAAGCAAGAAGATGGAACAACTCCAGAATCTGACATCCTTGGGAAGGACAGCTGCCCCTCTAGCTCAGGACCACTTATGTCTGTTTCATAAGTGAAAAATAAACTACTACCTCGTATTAGTCTGTTCTCACATTGCTAATAAAGACATACCTGAGACTGGGTAATTTATAAAGGGAAGGGGTTTAATTAGCTCACAGCTCCACATGGCTGGGGAGGCCTCACAATCATGGTGGAAGATGAATGAGGAGCAAGTCACATCTTACATGGCAGCGGGCAAGAGAGTACGTGTAGGTGAACTGTTCTTTATAAAACCATCATTATCTCAAGAGCCTTATTGACTATCAGAACAGCACAGGAAAGACCTGTGCCCATGATTCAATTACTTCCCACCATGTCCTCTTCCCGTCAACACATGGGAATTATGGGAGCTACAATTCAAGATGAGATTTGGGTGCAGGACACAGCCAAACCATATCATGCATTATTTAAATACACTTATTTTTTAATTACTTTTTACGTTGCATAAGAGGTCACTCAACTAATGCATCCCAGTAGGGGGAAAATATATAGGAAGGCCTGGAATCAGGAAGACATAAGCCAAGTCTGTTTAGATAATCATAAAAGAAATTTAGTTTGGTAGCCACGTTGGGACTCACAAGCATATGTCCCCATGAGGGTATGAGATGAAGCACCAGGCCTGGTCTAGGGTTAAGTGTTAAGGACAGTTGTCTGTCAAACCTGGGACCTTCAGCTTAGTTCCTAGAGCACCTTGGAACAAAAGAGTGCTCTAAGAACTTCTAAAATGACTTCTCTTAATAATAAAACACTAGAGAAAGTGTAGCATCATGAAATGGGGAAAAGAAGGGAAGAAAGAAGAAGGGAAAGAAGATGGGAGAGAGGGAGAGAAGGTGTCAGAAAGAGACTACTAAATCTTGGGTATATGAACTCAGGTAAGTTTCCCTGCACTTTAATTTTTCTTTTTTCAAAATTTTAAGTTCAGGGGTACATGTGCAGGATGTGCAGGTTTGTTACATAGGTAAGTGTGTGCCATGGTGGTTTGCTGCATAGCTCATCCCATCACCTACGTAGTAAGCCCAGCATTTATTAAGTTATTCTTCCTAATGTTCTCCCTCCTCCCCCAAGAGCCTTAATTTTTCAACATTTCAACTTTTTATGTTGCTAAACATGCTGCTTTTAAGTAACATGTTTTGCAGAGTTATTTTAAGACAGAATGAGATTATGTAAATAAAGTGTGTGGCAAATGTTAGAAATCCAAAACATTTTAATGTCAATAACCCATGTCCTCTGTTTTTGGACATTTGTCCTATTGTCCCACTGAGCTTCCCTGTCTTAAGTCCAGCCTCGCAGCTGTTCTTAGTCTCACTTTGTATCAGACACTCTCTCTCTCTTAGGGTTTGCATCATTCTGAGTTTATTGACTCTGCATAACCACCTCAACCACTGTGACTGTTCAGTCAACCTTGGCATCATTTGTTCTTTTACTCTTTTCCCAGGCCTGTAATCATTCTGTTTTCTATCCCCAGGTGAATTCTAGGTTGACTCCTTCAGGTTGGTTCTGTAACCTGCACATAATAGGATGTGAGAGCCCAGAGGTTATCTCTCAAGAGCACTGTAAGATGAACATGCCTCACAGCCATCTCAACACCCCTGGCTCTGACTCTCAGTAGGAGACTTCTCTGGATGGGGAAGTGTGAGTACTTGGCCCTATCCTGCTGCAGTCTGAGTGGGAGTGGCAAAATTCTGGGTAGCAAAGAGTACTCTTAATATACATGGTTGACTTGAATTCTGGGGTTTCAGAATTCAAGAATAGGAATAGGAATTTCAGAATAGGCAAAACCTGTTAGCAAGGGGTGCCTATGTCCTGTTTCAAATGGCAATTATTGCCCTGGAGCAGCAGATCAGGTCTCTGAAACACAGTCATTGCAGACACCAAATTAAGAGAGACAAAACCAACCAATATACCGGGCCAGGGTGGCGATGCCCCAAAATAGCAAGAGGTGGTGATACCCTAAGGTAAGAGAGGACCCAAAGGTCAATATCCCCCACTGGAAACTTGATGAATGAAGACTGTCTCTGCAGAAGCCCTGCCAGTGTTCCTAGATGCATCAAGACTTGGTGCTGGAGAATTGTATTAAAGTTCCTGTATGGAAAGAAGAGTAAAGCTAAAAGACTCAGCTATTTTGAGAGAGTTTTAGTAATTTTTGAGAGGCCAGGCAGTATGAAGCTAACTGAGAAAAATATAATCCCAGTGAGAATAAAACTCTGGACAGAAAAAAGATATGACCCAGATCTTCTGGCTCTCAGTCCATGCCCCTCTCACTTTACAGCTGGATAAATCAGAGAATTCTCATTCTTCTTTCTCAGGAGGTGTTCAGGGTTTTTTTTAAGGTAGGAGGATAGAGGCCCCTGTCACAAAACCAGGTATTTGCCTCAACATTGAACGCACATTTCCAGACCATGAGATGGCTCTGTGAGGCAATGGGGAGTGGAAGAAAGTGCACATGCCTGAGCATTAGGTATTCCCAGTTTGTTCTGAATCCTGACTGTAGTACTCGCTAGCTGTGGGCCCATTCCTGTGGCAGTGACCAGTTAGAGCAGAATCATTACAGGGATTTGTGGGAGTAATTTGGAAAGCAAGAAGAGCAGACTGATAATAAGTAGAAATAACTCTCATAGTGGGGTTTGTTTCTATCATGAGTATCAGCTGAGGGTGTTTCCTCACATTCTTCCATCCCATTACGCAGATGAAAATCCAAAGAATACTTTCTGTATCTACCAATGGTTCATCACCAGTTACTTCTTTATTCATTCATCTATTTATTTTCCTGCTTCTTTATACTTTTTTTCTTAAATCATGAACAGGTCTTGATTAGAATATAGAATATCAAGACTATGAGCAGACCTATGAATTGTGAAATGAAGTAGGATGCGGGGGAATTCGTGAGGAGAAATATAGCCGGAGGGTGAGGCAGGGGCCATGATGCTGAGCACTTCGTTGCCATGCTTCGGAAAAGTTCAGGGAAGGAAAGCCATAGAAAGATTTTTAGGGGATAGTGATGCCGATTTGCATTTCCAATATAGCACTTCAAGGATTTATTTCAGGAGAAAAAGGCTGGAGGCAGAGATATTACTCCATGGCTGGCATATGGCCAGGAAGTACAGCTGTAACTTCCTGGTACAGCTGTAAACGTAATTGGTCTCTGGCATTATTTCATCTCCCTGGGGACCTCTTCCCCCATGATAATACGAACCTCACTGCCATGTGCATGTTCTCTGTGGAGAGCATGCCATATGCGTCAGCCAATAAACCCTCAACATATCATCTTTCCCAAGGGGTCAACCATAAAAGTTCCCATAGTTATGTCCATAATAGTTTGAGAATAAGAAACCTCCAGAACCAAAAGGTAAGTCTTGAATGGTGAAGTTTCAGACTCTATGACAAGCAGAGGGAGAGATAAAACAAGGGGCATGTTATGAACTGAATTGTGTGAAATTATCTTCAAATACTACCAAACAGCTTCTAGTCCTGCACATACCCACATTCTTTCATGTTCTGTGTCTTTGCCCACTCTCTTTCCTCTGCCTCAAATGCACTTTTCACCTTTAGTGTGGCTGGTTAAATTTTATCCAAGCTCCAAAACACGATTTGACATCATATCTTCCAGAAAGCCTTCCCTCAACTTATCTTTACTCCCACATCCTGCATATAACTCTCTCACACTACAGTAATCATCTGTGTAAGGGTCAGTCTCCCTCAATAGTGTGAGTGCTCTATGAAGGCAGAGGCTGTGTTTTGCCATTTGTTTGATCACATTATCATGAAGAATGCCCAATACATAATGGAAACACAATAAATATGTGGTGAATGGACCACAGTCTCTCAGCACAGAAGCAATAGCAAGACAAGCCCCAGTTTCAGAGGGGTGAGTTTAGTGTGACTATTCAAGGTGATAATTCAGGCACATCAGCAAAAATGAGACACTCAGTAACTGAACTGAAAGATGAGACTGAATGGGGATGGGTCTTGGTACCAACACAGAAGCTCCAGAAATCAGAAATGATACCTGTCTTAATCCACTTTCTGTTGCTATGAAGGAATACCTGAGTCTGGGTAGTTTTGTTTTGGTTTTTTTTTTTGCTTTTTAAAAAGGCTTATTTGGCCCACAGTTCTGTAGGCTGCACAAGAAGAATGGCACTGGCATCTGTTTGGCTTCTTATGAGAGCTTTTGTGTTGTGTCCAAGCATGGCAGAGGTCGAAAGGGAAGTAGGTAGTGAAAAGAGGGGCCAAACAGGAAGGGCATCCCGGCTTTATATCAACCCCCTCTTGGGGGAACTAATCAATTTCCCAGAGATCCAATCCAGTCTCATGAGAGTGAGAACTCACTACCACAAAAATGGCACCAAGCCATTCATGAGGGCTCTGTCCCTATGATCCAAATACTTCCCAACACAGGCATATTGAGGATCAAATGTCAATATAAGATTTGGTGGGGAGAAGCAAACCATATCCAAACCATAGCAATACCTAAGGTCAAAGCAAGATGCAAAGCCAGAGGCACATGATCCTGAGCCCCAGAATCTGGCCTTGAGCTTCCCCTCCTGTGAATCCTTTCAACTACAGATAGAAGCCAAATAGACTCAGCTACTTGAGAGAGAGAGGGAGGAGAACAAGGAAAGTAGATCACTCACCTATGGCTGTTTCCCTCCTTTTTTTGCATCATGGCTTTAATCACTAGTGTCTGGGGGCCTGAGGTAGATATTCAGAGGGAACTCAAGGAGTTATTATGGGCTGCCTGGTAAAGTGAATGAGATTTGGTAGATACAAGCAAACTATATCCAAACCATAGTCTGGTAAAGAGATAATGAAAATTTCCTAGATTCTGTCAATCAGAAGTGCTCTACTCTAGTTCATGGCAACAAAAGGCCACAGATTCTAAGGAAGGCCACATCCAGGCAGTGAGGAATGCCAGAGCCAGGACATCTCATTTGACTGATAAAACATGCATTTCAGATATTCCCTCACCCCAGCCACTCCTAACAAGGCTTCCACTTCCCCATCTGCTGGCTAAAAATGTCTTTTAATATCAATAATGCTAAAGTTTCCTTCACAAATGTAGAATTTTATGAAAGCCAAATAGGGAGTGGGAAATAAAAGAGGTGTTGCTTTAAATTTTCTGTTGGCCACTGTAAGATTTTCACCACACTCCTGACCAACATCTTCAATGTCTGAGCACAGAGGCACTGTGCTGATTTGGGGGCCTATGGTCTACTCTGAAAGTAGCTGCTGATTTCTTCCTTTATTTCTTCCAGTACTTTTCCACTGCTTCATCATACTGGAGACCAGCCTGCAGCTCCTGTTACATAGAAGAATTTATCTACTTCAGATCACCATAAAGCATTCTGATTTCTTTGGAGAATTTAAAAGAACTTGTTATTTTCCGGGTTTTTTAATGGTTATCATGCTGATGACTTTGCTAATAAAAATGGTCGTAATGAATCAATTGTTAAATAATGATTACTTGTTTGATTCACTAGGCAGTACCAATGTGGCATGAACTGTGCTAGAGAGTGAATGCTGACCTAGCCTGGTGGTGAGGTGGTGAGGTAAGGATAACAGTCAGAGGACATAAGAAATGATGGAACTTGATACAGATGTTGACACTAGTGGTGATGGCGGCACTAGTGGTAGAGATGAAGTTGATAATGACTGTGGTAATGGTAATAGTATCAATTGTGATAATGGACGTGGAAATAGTTGTCAAAGAGACTGTGTGAGGAAGGTGGGTATGATGGTGGTGACAGTGAGACCCAAATGTTGATGATGGAGCTAGTTTGCTGGTGAAGGTGATGATGGCAAATGTAAAGGCGTGGTGAGCAGAGTAGTTGGGAGATAATAGATAATAGATAGATGAATAGATAGAAGACAAGTAGACAGATGATAGAGAAATAGATAATAGATAGATAATAAACAGATGGTTGATGGATACATATTTCTTAAATAATTTTGTTCACCAAAATGTTTTCAGATTTGTCCTCTCAGCCAGACTAAAGCCAGAAACAAAGAGAAGCTAATCTTTCCTCAAAAATAAACATTCTCTGCATTAGATCAGAAAAAAAAAATGAAATAACCAAGTCCTGGATACACCATTAGCTAGAAAAACTAACAAACTAGCGATTGTCGACACCATTTGTAGTAATAGAATTCCAGCCTGAGCCTCCTCCTCAAAGATCTTCTAGAAAGAGCATTGGAGAGGGACAGGAATAAGAGGACTCTCTCTGATGTCAGGAGAGGGTCTGGGGATTAGAAGGACCTTGTATTGGGTCCCAAGGCTATCCCTAAATTTAGAAATTAGCTAGAAGGACTCACAAGACTTAGCATACAGTTATTCTCATAACTAAGATTTATTGTAGTAAAAGAATACAAAGCCAAACTGGCAGAAGGAAAATGTGCATGGGTAAAGTTCAGAGGAAATCAGCAGCAAGAGTCCAAGAGTCTTATCCCAGTGGAGTCACACAGAACATGCTTGATTTCTCCAGGAACAGGTTGTGATAACACATATTAAATGCTGTCTATGAAGGAAGACTGAGACTCAGCACCCAAGGTTTTTATTGAGACAGTCATGTAGGCACTCTGCATAGCATGTACCAAAATTACAGACTCCCTGAAAGGAAGCAGGTGTTCAGCTAAACTACACTGTTGGTACAAACCAAAGACCCATTCTTATCATTATGGAAAGTTTTATATCAATGTAGGGAAGGCAACTGTTTACTATCCAAGTTCCAAGATGTCAACCAAGGGTCAACTTTGCAAGCAGGTCTTTCTAAGGATAGTAGGCTCATCTTCTCTGCACAGGCCTCCATGCAGGAGAGATGCTGAGAGCCCTGACTGAGAACAAATATTCCCCAGACATAGAAGACTTATGTAGAAAACTTCACAATGCTTTTTCAAGCAAAAGTGCAGTTGCAGCAGCACTGTCCTTGACCTCCTTAAGTTAGTGGATAATTATATAGCCTTGGGGATCTGCTTCCCCTGATTAAGAAAAGTCCAGCTGCATCACAAGCAGATGTGCTGCAAAATCTTTGTTTATCAGGGTGGCTACAAAGTGATGAGGCCTCCAGCAAAAACCAATGTAATTACCTGAAAATTGCATCTCATAAAAGAAATGTCTGCAAATCAAATCTGGTTGTGTCATTGATTCATGTTTGAATTCCAGCACTTTCTGTGATAAAATAGGACTGGTATAAACTTTTTACAGCAAAATCTAATCTCATTATTTATTACTTAGTCAACTTAAGTAAGCCACTCTCGCTCTGAGTCTCAGAATGTTGTTTGGTTTATTTGAGGAGTGAATCCAAAGACCACAGAGTTGAGGTAATCACAGTCTTTGGGTCTTGCCCCACTCTTGTTAGTTCATACAGGGACCCTGTCTACGTCATTTTATAATTGTTACCTCTGCTTTTATCTCCTCTCTCATTCCCACACTGTCTACCAACAGCTGCACACATAAATGTGCTTGGTGTATGTCTATAATAAATCTCTATCTAAATTTCTTCATCTGTAAAATGGACATCTGCCTTAATGGCTTCATTGTGTTTTTGTAAAGGTCAAAAAAAAATGCTTTAAACAATCATCAAAAGCATCATGTAAATATCAGACATGTTATTATATTAATTGTGACTGCCTTTCAGCCAAAAATAACTCCTAACATTTTCATTTTCAGTTTCATTATCATCCCTCCTGGTCAGACATAAATACCGGACCGAAGTGTTGGGTTGGTTCTTTTCTTCTGTTGTCCAAATTGTGTTGTCCAAAACAGATAGGTGTAAGTCCTAACCTCTGGTACCTGTGAATGTAACCTTATTTGGAAATAGGGTCTTCGCAGATGTAATCCAGTTAAGATCAGATCATACTGGATTAGGGTGTGCCCTACATCCAATGGTTGGTGTTCTTACAGGAGAAGGAAATTTGGAAACAGAGACTCAGAAAAGACACACAGAAACAATACCATATGGTAACAGGCAGAGACTGGAGTGACGCATCTGCAAGCTGAGGAGTGGCAAGGATTTCCAGCAACATCCCAAGCTAAGAAAAGATAAGGAAGGAAACTTAAAGCCTTGAGAAAGAACAAAGCTCTCTCAACATCTTGATTTTAAACTTTCAGCTTCCAGAACTGTGAAAGAATAAAGTTCTGTTGTGTTAAGCCACCCAGTTTGTGGTCATTTATGACAGTTGCCCTAGGAAACTAATTATTCTTCCTAGCCCCACTACCATATCACTTTGTAGCTTTGGCCAAATTACTTCATTAGGCCCAAGTACGCATACTGTGGTCTAGAGATGAGATAGAACATGGATTAGCCTTGAGTCCATGGGTTTTGGAAATAGTACAGTAGGACTGGAGCCATGCCCTAGGAACAGCCAAAAGAAGAATGTGCTCTGCAGTGCACAGAAAATGTGGTTGCAATGCAATCCTCTCGGAGTCACGGATGAGAAAATAAAGACTGAAGGGATGAAATTCCTCAGCTCTGGTTACATAGTAAGTTAGTGGCAGAGCCAGAAGAGAGCTGGCCTCCCAAGTGTGGACCTTCTCCATTGAATGCAGGATGCTCTTTTCTGTCTGGCCCACAACATCAGGAAGATACAAAGAATGAAGGGAGAAAAACAACCTGTTAAGTGAACTAGAGCAAAGGAGCTTGCTGAAGGGTCATGAGGTGTGGGGCCTTTGGAACAGTGATAAGTCATCTGCCCAAGTCAGTGTCAGCAATAAAAGGTGGGAGGCTTTTTCAGTAGTCTCATTGGTTGATTCACTATGATTTAAGACCAGACCCTGCTCTCCCATTAATTTTAACACCAACTCAGTTTGAAGGGATTTACGACCAAGCAGTACAAAGAGTGATTTGAGTTACAGCTTGAGTTACAGCCTGGCTGTGTTCAGGAGACAAAGGCAGAATGTTTCATTTTCCAGACTGCTGACTTTCTTTTTAACTCTCCTTCCCTGAAAACATAAATAAAGGTGAGACATTGAAAAATGATCTTGGGTTTTTTGGTGTTTGAATCCTATTTAGAATTAAAAGAATAAAAGCTGAGCAATTTGAGAAAATAAAGAAAATAACCTGAGCCAACCTGCATGATGTCAAGGAGAGAGCTCTGGCCCAGGGGACCAGAAGTTGTGCTCTCTGCCCGCAACTCATTAAAGTGTTCTGGAAGCCATTTCCCCAACCCAGGGCGCTACTTCCTCATCAACACAAGGGCAGTACAGTGTAGTTGAATCTCACCCAGGCTCTGGGGCCACAATGTCTTTGATTCCAAGTCCTGACTGCAATGTTTATCAACTCCGTGAGGTTAAGCAAATCACTCAACCTCTCCATACCTCAGTTTTTTAATCTGTATCATGAGACCAATAATAAAACCTACTCCATGAGGTTTATTAAAGAACAAAAATTAGCATTTTTGATGTGCTGAGAACAGTTCCTAGCATAGTGCAAGTACTGTATGTGCTTGTTTGATGAAATTAAGGTGTTGAGCAAGAGGCACTCCAATGATTATTTTCTGCTTCCACACTCAAAGTTCGCTTCAGAGAAAATACAAAGGGAGAAGGGAGGCGACAGGGCATAGAGACTGCTGAGGTCAGGCATCTTGAATGGGCTAGACAACTTGAGAGAAAGAGCACTAAATTTGAGTTGGAAGGCCTGTAACCTGACTCCTGCTTTACCAAGAACATACTGGTGTGGTTCTAAGCACATTTCCATGTATGATAAAATTGGAAAGATTTAATGAGCTATGTTCAAGCTTGTTTCCAACACTGGAGTTATATGATTTGAAAACTGGGAACAGAAAACCAAACTATATAAGCACCAAAGTACACAACCAATTTTCCAAGACCTTGCCTAATGCAAGGTTTTGGCAAAAGCTGGATTGGAGACAAATGCAAACCTATGGCAGAAGAAGGAATTCCTACTCCTTTTTCATAATCCAAATTTCGGGTCCCATGTGCTCATTTGTGCCTTCAGGAGAGGAACATAGAGATAGCAAGGTCTGCAGAGCCTATATAAACTTACTTAGCCAAATGTTAGGTAAAGATGACCGAATAATGTTCCCCAGTGGATTGTGGACAGATGGACAGTGACTTCACTCATTAGTGAAATGCATCTCAATGATTGGCACACACTGACCACACAGATAAGCCAGACCCCCTACCATTGGAAGAAACAAATAGAGGGTTGGTAAGAGGGTGACACAATGACCCCAGGTTTCTTCCAACATTCTTTACTTAAGGGAGAGGAAGTTTGGACCTCACTCCCTGGCTCTCCTGTATAGGAACAGCTTGGTTCCTTGTGACAAAATAATGAATATTCATATCACTACACGTAGTTTAAGGCAAGTTAACTCTATTGTAGGCTTTATCTGATTACAGCAGTAATCTGTTTATTGATGAGCCTGTGGGCACTAGAGCAATATCTTTAGACTTAATCAGATTTGAATTCTAATCCTAATTTACTCACAAGGAAAGCTACTCAACCTCTTTGTGCCTCTGTTTACTCATCGATTAAAAAAAATGGAGATAATAATACTCTCTGCTTCATATGCATTTTGTGAGAGTTAAATTAAATAGTAATAGTCTTCATTATAAAAACCACTTAATACAGTGCCTGAAACATATAAGTGACAATAAGTTATAGTCATCATTATTTTTAAAGTCAATCTCTCAGAGACTTTAAAAATTCATCTGATTCACCTCCCTTTTTCATACCTAAGAATGATTGATGATTCCCTGTTTCATTATTTTACCTCTCTAGGGATCTCTAATTATAAATCTGGTAATTTATTTTCTATAGATTTAAACCAGTATTTCTCTTCTCTAAGAAGAGATGCTTAATGCTTTAATTTAAGGCCTTTAAGAAAATTCTTAAGTCCAGCAAGGGCAAGCAGATTCTCAGGGTTCTGCATATAAATATTCATGTCTTTGAAGTCAGTGACTGTGGCCCCTCTGGGCCAGCCCTTGATTAGAGACAAAGATCCAAATGTCTCTGGAAAAATGGGCCAACCTCTTGTGATAAAAGCTGTAGATTGTGTAGCAAGAGATGGAAATTGTTCTAGAATTATCAGCTGGAGTATTTCACTCTAGAGATTTATACCAAAGAGGAAGTGAAAAAGAAAAATATTTGAATGCAGTGCAAAGATTCTCCTATTACTGTGTGCGATATGAGTAGAAACTTGGAAATAATTCAAATGTCTAACAATAATGTATCAATGTGGCTACATGTTCATTAATAGTCAAGTCAACTGCAACACAGCTAACTCTCTAAATTCTCTAAAGTGTTTCCATTGCTGCCAGCCCAACTCATGCATTTATTCATTTAGCCGTTCCATCACCCAGGTATTTTTTTAATGCTTACTACATGGCACGTACTACGCTTGACATTGGGAATGTGATGGTAAATAAGACATGGTCCCTATGCTAAAGATCTTAGTTTCTAATGAAGTAGCTAGAAAATTAATTAAATATGGAATTATAAGAAAGAATGGCAAGGCTTTAATCCAGTAAATCATGACAAATGAGTGGTTATGAGATTTTTAACCTTGGCAATTTAGCTTCAGGTTTTGTCATTATGCTGCTGGTCACTTAGCCTGTGGTCAAGCAGCAAGGGAGGGAGCTGGAGTTCAACTCTGTGCAATGTGAAGCTTCCGGGATCTTCATGCTTGATAACTATGTTCAGTGTGCACATGCTTTGTTTTAGATGCTTGTGGAACAGCATTTGGAGATCTGTAGTCAGCACTTAGAGCCACACATCTGGTAGTCAGGGGACAGATATAGCTGGAGACACGGACTTAGGAGTCAACAATAAGAAGAAGTTCACTCAGTCAGAGAAGAAGAGAACCCAAAGCAGAATTCCAGCACATCAATCTTCAACTAATAAGGAGATGGAATGGGGGTGGGAGGGGAGAAACCAGAAGAAGGAAGAGGTCCCTCCTCCTCTTTACAATTACCATGTAAAAAGAAATTTTGGACAGAGGTGAAGGTATCTGACATAATTGTTATTAACAGCAAGAAAATTTCTGGAAATTTAATTATATTTCTCCACTTTTCCACTATCCTCTGGTAAAAATATAAGACCAGTTGCAAATAACTATGAAGGGTCTAAAATTTATTCTATTTACAAGGGAACAAGTTAGCCTGGCACAGCTTCACTGATGCTGACAAAAGACATGAATCTCTTGGGTCAAAGACCAAGGACTTTATTACTCACAGTAATAGCAACACCAAAACTAGAAGAATTTCCTTGGGTCAGATTCCTTAAGTCCCAATTCCCACTGGATGGCAAAAATAGAGTCCAAGTGACACCTGTACCTGTGGTGAGTTGGGGGAGGAGTCCTGAACTAAAGGACCTGAGTCTTTGTTAATCGGTACTAAGCATGCCTAACTTTTGCTCTGGAAAAAGATAATCATTATCTCCCAAAGCTGTAATCAAACCTTGTCTTGGCTTCCAAAGGAGACACCATCTCCACCTTCTAAAGTTGTTTGCTATGGAGACATTCTATGGAAAATAATACAGACTTCTGTTTTCTGGTCTGAAATGGAATGGACTAATAAGCTGTCATTTAGTCCACGCAATGGAAAATAAGTGAAAAATGAAATTGAAAATCAACAACTATTCTTAGATCCACCAGAAAATTGAGATCACATGGCAAACTATAGCACCCAAAATTTGAGAGACAGACAGATACAGAGAACCACAAAGTACAAGAGCTGAGAGCCAGGAGCAGAAGCCCTCTGCTAGAGCAGGATCCTGGTAGGAAAACATAAACTGTAAGTGATTAATTGCTGGAGGCTCAAAGTCGGCAGGCTTGAGAATTAAAACATTAAGTGGGGCCAGTATAAGGATGACCCCCACAGTTTCCTGAGTTTTAACTCCCAGAGAAACATGCCCTATACTTCTTGCATAGGGAGGGGAAAAAGTAACCCTTTTGAAAAATATCTAGAACATTCTGGTCTCCAAAAACAAAAAACAACAAAAAAAACCTCCTTAAGAGAAACTATTTTAGCAGGGTCTGAGCACCTTGGATTTTACCAGAGCCTAACTGACATGAGAGAAGGAAAATATCCAATTCTAGCTTCCTCCAGGCTTCCTATGTCACATAGAAGGAGGGGGACAGAGAAGTATTTGTGAAGATCATAGCCTGGAGGCAAAGCTCAAAGATCTGATAATAGGACTATACAATGTTTTCTCTCCCCTTCAAACTACCTCCCATCAACAGGGCTCCTGTGTAACAGGGAAACCTAACTGAAAGAACTGCAAGTCTCAGATCTTATTTAAGAAGCCTTTAGGGAAAACCAAATATAATAGGGCAGATAAAATGAGGCCTGCAGAGATTTTAGTGCCTGACACTTGTAGCTATAGCAAATGGTGAACACAGCCTAATTCCTAGCCAGATAAGTATAACTTTACACTAAAGGCCTATTTACCTCAGTGCCTTTCACCTAGTATGTTATGTCCAACTTTTGACCAAACATTCAAGGCATACTGAAAGGCAAAGTACACAGTTTGAAGAGACAGAGAAAGAATCAGAAATAGGATCAAATATAGCAGAGAGGCTGGAATTATTAGACCAGAAATTTAAAATAACTATAATTAATACACTAAGAGATATAACAGAAAAAGTGGACACCATGCAATAACAAATGAGTAATGCAAGCAGAGAGATGGAAACTCTAAGAAAAAAATAACAACCAAATTCCACAAATCGGAAACTCAAAAACATAAATGAAGAATACTTTTAATGGATTTATCAATAAATAGGACATAAGCAATAAAAGAATTAGTGGGCTTGAAGAAATGTCAAAATAAACTTCCTAATTTGTAAAGCAAGGGGAAAATAATGTTTTTTAAAACAGATCAGAACCTTCAAGAACTGTGGGACAATTAAAAAAGATGTAACTAATATATGTATAATGGGAATATCAAGAGTAGAAAAAACACAGAAAGAAATAGAATAAATATTTGAATTCTTCAAATATGAGAATTACCCAAAGTTAATGACAGATATCAAACCACAGATTCAAGAAACTCAGAGAAAACTAAGAAAGAAAAATATCCCTCCCAAAAAAAGTACACTTAGACATATAATATTCAGACTGCTAAGAATCAAATACAAAGAGAAAATTCTGAAAGAAACAGGTGGCTAAACACCTTACTTAATTGAGTACAATGATAAAAATTACATTGGAATTCTCATCAGAAGCCATTTAAGTACAAAGAGAATATAGTGAAATACTAAAGTTATGAAAGAAAAAAACCTACCAACATAGAAATTCTGTATCCAGAAAATTATCCTTCGAAAGTAAAATAGAAATAAAGACTTTCTCAGACAACAGTTGAATGTGTTGCCAGTAAACACAACTTGCTAGAAATGTCGAAAGATCTTCAGGAAGAAGGAAAATTATGTAGGTCAGAAATTCATATCTACACAAAGAAAGGGAGAGTATTAGAGAAGGAATAAGTGAAGGTAAAATAAAAACTTTTAATTTTCATACTCTTAGTAGATCTAACAGATAAAGTTTGTTCAAAATAATAACAGCAGCAATGTTTTCAGAGATTGTACTTTATGAATAAGTAAAATGAATGACAGCAATGTCATAAGGAACAGGGAGGAGATATTGAGAACATGCTGTTATGAGGCACTTGTAGTACCCATGAAGCAGCAGAGTGTTATTTGAAAGTAGACTTGGATTTGTTGTAAATGTTGTTATTGCAAACTCTAGGGCAAGCACTGAAAAAAAAAAAAAAAAAAAAAAAGCTTGAAAGAAGCATCATTGATATTGCAAGAAAGAAGTGAAAATTGAATAATATAAAATGCCCAAGTAAAACAAAAGAAGACAGCAAAATAGTGAAAGAGAGAGAGAAAGAAAGAAAGAAAGAATCATAGCAAATAGAAAGCAGTAACAAATCCAAGTAGATATTATTCCAACTGTATCAGTAGTCACTTTACATGTTCTAAATATGCCATTAAAATACAGACTGTCAGAGAGGATTGAAAAATAAGACCCAGCTATGTGTTGTCTAGAAGAAACCCAATTTAAATACAAATACATAGATGGAGTAAGATATATTATGCTAACACTAATAAAAAGAAAACTAAAGTAGCTATATTAATTTCAGACAAACTTGACATCAGAGCAAGGAAAATTACCATAGATAAAGAGAAGCATTACATGATAAAGGAGTCAGTTCTTCAAGAAGACATAACAATCCTTAACGTGTATGTGTCTAACTACAGATCATCAAAACACATGAGGCAAAACTGATAGAACTTCAAGGAGAAATAGATAAATCCACTATTATAGCTGGAGACTTTAACAGCCTTCTACCATTAATGGACAGATACAGCAGCCAAAAAAATAAGAAAGGACATAGTTTAACTGAACAGCACCATCAATCAACAGGATCTTATTGACATTTACAAAATGCTTGATGAAACAACAGAATACACATTCTTCTCAAGCTCACACAGAACATTCACCAAGATAGGCTACAATCAGAGCCATAAAGCACAGACTAACAATTTAAAAGAATAGAAATCATACAATTTCTGCTCTCGGACAAAAATACAATTAACAGAACTCAGTAACAGAAAGATTGCTAAAAATTCCCCAAATACTTGAAGATAAAACACACTTCTTCATGACATAAGATCAAAAATATGTCTTCAGATAAATTTTGAAGTATTTTGACCTAATACAAATGAAAATACAATTTTTTTATTATACTTTAAGTTCTATGGTACATGTGCACAACGTACATATTTGTTACATATGTATACATGCGCCATGTTGGTGGACTGCACCCATTAACTCATCATTTACATTAGGTATATCTCCTAATGCTATCCCTCCCAACTACCCCCACCCCACGACAGGCCCCGGTGTGTGATATTACCCTTCCTGCGTCCTAGTGTTCTCATTGTTCAGTTCCCACCTATGAGTGAGAACATGCGGTGTTTGGTTTTTTGTCCTTGCGGAAGTTTGCTGAAAATTATGGTTTCCAGCTTCATCTATGTCCCTTCAAAGGACATGAACTCATCCTTTTTTATGACTGCATAGTATTTCATGGTGTATATGTGCCACACTTTCTTAATCTAGTCTATCATTGATGGACATTTGGGTTGGTTCCAAGTCTTTGCTATTGTGAATAGTGCCACAATAAACATATGTGTGCATGTGTTTTCATAGCACCATGATTTATAATCCTTTGGGTATATACCCAGTAATGGGATGGCTGGGTCAAATGGTATTT
This sequence comes from Colobus angolensis palliatus, assembly GCF_000951035.1. NCBI lineage: Eukaryota > Metazoa > Chordata > Mammalia > Primates > Cercopithecidae > Colobus > Colobus angolensis. The sequence continues at coordinate 13,583,141 of NW_012114821.1, read as the reverse complement.
CAAGTTCTAGATCCCTGAGGAATGTCACACTGTCTTCCACAATGGTTGAACTAGTTTACAATCCCACCAACAGTGTAAAAGTGTTCCTATTTCTCCACGTCCTCTCCAGCACCTGTTGTTTCCTGAATTTTAATGATTGCCATTCTAACTGTTGTGAGATGGTATCTCATTGTGGTTTTGATTTACATTTCTCTGATGGCCAGTGATGAAGAGCATTTTTTTCATGTGTCTGTTGGCTGCATAAATGTCTTCTTTTGAAAAGTGTCTGTTCATATCCTTCACCCACTTTTTGATGGGGTTGTTTTTTTTTTTCTTGTAAGTTTCTTTTCTCTATAGATTCTGGATATTAGCCCTTTGTCAGATAAGTAGATTGCAAAAATTTTCTCCCATTCTGTAGGTTGCCCATTCACTCTGACAGCAGTTTCTTTTGCTGTGCAGAAGCTCTTTAGTTTAATTATATCCAATTTGTCAATTTTGCCTTTTGTTGCCATTGCTTTTGGTGTTTAGACATGAAGCCCTTACCCATGCCTATGTCCTGAATGTTACTGCTTAGGTTTTCTTCTAGGGTTTTTATGGTTTTAGGTCAAACAATTAAGTCTTTAATCCATCTTGAATTAATTTTTGTATAAGGTGTAAGGAAGGGATCCAGTTTCAGCTTTCTACATATGGCTAACCAGTTTTCCCAGCACTATTTATTAAATAGGGAATCCTTTCCCCATTTCTTGTTTTTATCAGGCTTGTGAAAGATCAGATGGTTGTAGATGTGTGGTATTATTTCTGAGGAATCTGTTCTGTTCCATTGATCTATATCTCTGTTTTGGTACCAGTACCATGCTGTTTTGGTTACTGTAGCCTTGTAGTGTAGTTTGAAGTCAGGTAGCATGATGCCTCCAGGTTTGTTCTTTTGGCTTAGGATTGTCTTGGCAATGCAAGCTCTTTTTTGGTTCCATATGAACTTTAAAGCAGTTTTTTCCAATTCTGTGACGAAACTCGTTGGTAGCTTGATGGGGATGGCATTGAATCTATAAAATACCTTGGGCAGCATGGCCATTTTCATGATATTGATTCTTCTTATCCATGAGCACGGAATGTTCTTCCATTTGTTTGTGTCCTCTCTTATTTCATTGAGCAGTGGTTTGTAGTTCTCCTTGAAGAGG
>NW_012114821.1:13578243-13578617 GCF_000951035.1 Colobus angolensis palliatus | reverse complement strand
TTTACCTACTTAAGCCTCAGCAATGGCGGGTGCCCCTCCCCCAGCCTCACTGCTGCCTTGCAGTAGATCGCTGCAGACTGCTGTGTTAGCAATGAGGGAGGCTCCGTGGAGGTGGGATCCTCCCGGCCAGGTGAGGGATATATTCTCCTGGCGTGCCCATTTGCTTAAAGCGCATTATTGGGGTGGGAGTTACCCGATTTTCCAGGTGTTGTGTGTCTCAGTTCCCCTGGCTAGGAAAAGCAATTCCCTTCCCCCTTGCGCTTCCCAGGTGAGGCGATGCCTCGCCCTGCTTCAGCTCTCGCTGGTCAGGCTGCAGCAGCTGACCAGGACCGATTGTCCGGCACTCCCTAGTGAGATGACCCCAGTACCTCAGT
>NW_012114821.1:13567847-13577693 GCF_000951035.1 Colobus angolensis palliatus | reverse complement strand
GTGCCAGTTTTCAAAGGGAATGCTTCCAGTTTTTGCCCATTCAGTATGATATTGGCTGTGGGTTTGTCATAAATAGCTCTTATTATTTTGAGATATGCTCCATCAATACCTAGTTTATTGAGAGTTTTTAGCATGAAGGGCTGCTGAATTTTGTCAAAAGCCTTTTCTTCATCTATTGAGAGAATCATGTGGTTTTTGTCTTTGGTTCTGTTTGTATGCTGGATTATGTTTATTGATTTGCATATGTTGAACTAGCCTCGCATCCCAGGGATGAAGCCCACTTGATCATGGTGGATAAGCTTTTTGATGTGCTGCTGGATTCAGTTTGCCAATATTTTATTGAGGATTTTTGCAACAATGTTCATCAGGGATATCGGTCTAAAATTCTCTTTTTTTGTTGCGTCTCGGCCAGGCGTTGGTATCAGGATGATGCTGGCCTCATAAAATGAGTTAGGGAGGATTCCCTCTTTTTCAATTGATTGGAATAGTTTCAGAAGGAATGGTACCAGCCACACTTTGTACCTGTGGTAGAATTCGGCTGTGAATCCACCTGGTCCTAGACTTTTTTTGGTTGGTAGGCTATTAATTATTGCCTCAATTTCAGAGCCTGTTATTGCTCTATTCAAGGATTCAGCTTCTTCCTGGTTTAGTCTTCCAAGGGTGTATGTGTCCAGGCATTTATCCATTTCTGCTAGGTTTTCTAGTTTACTTGTGTAGAGGTGTTTATAGTATTCTCTGATGGTAGTTTGTATTTCTGTGGGATTGGTGGTGATATCCCCTTTATCATTTTTTTATTGCATCTATTTGATTCTTCTCTATTTTCTTCTTTATTAGTCTTGCTAGCGGTCTATCAATTTTGTTGATCTTTTCAAAAAGGCAGCTCCTGGATTCATTGATTTTTTGAAGGGTTTTTTTGTATCTCTATCTCCTTCAGTTCTGCTCTGATCTTAGTTATTTTTTGCCTTCTGCTAGCTTTTCAATGTGTTTTTGCTTGCTTCTCTAGATCTTTTAATTGTGATGTTAGGGTGTCAATTTTAGATCTTTCCTGCTTTCTCTCGTGGAAAATAAAATTTCTCATAATATGTGGGATGCAGTGAGAACAGTACCCAGAGGGAAATATATAGCATTGAATGCATATATTAAAAAAGAAGAGAGACCTAAAATCAATAACCTAAGCATCCATCTAAGAAATTTTATTAAAAAAGAGCAAATTAAATCCAAAGTAAAAAGAAGGGGCCGCGCTTGGTGGCTCATGCCTGTAATCCTAGCAGTTTGGAAAATTGCAGAAGGAAGATTGCCTGAGGCCCCAGAGTTCAATACCAACCTGGGTGAGACTTTGTCTCTACAAAAAAAAATTGAAAATAGAAAGGGATAAAATAAATATTAAAAATTATAGCTGAGGCCGGGCGCAGTGGCTCAAGCCTGTAATCCCAGCACTTTGGGAGGCTGAGGCGGGTGGATCATGAGGTCAGGAGATCAAGACTATCCTGGCTAACACGGTGAAACCCCGTCTCTACTAAAAATACAAGAAAATTAGCCGGGCATGGTGGCAGGTGCCTGTAGTTCCAGCTACTCGGGAGGCTGAGGCAGGAGAATGGCGTGAACTCAGGGGGGCGGAGCTTGCAGTGAGCCAAGATTGCGCCACTGCACTCCAGCCTGGGGCATAGCGCAAGACTCCGTCTCAAAAAAAAAAAAAACAAAAAACTTATAGCTGAAATCAGTAAAACTGAAAACAGAAAATCAAATAGAGAAAATTTTAAAAACCAAGAGCTGATTCTCTGAAAAAATCAATTAAATTGATAAACCACTAGTCAAGCAAGCTAAGAAAATAAAAGAAATAAGATACAAATTATTAATATCAGAAATGAAAGAGGGCTGTCTCTATGACATTGCAGAAATTAAATAAATAATAAGGAAATTATTAAAAAATAAACCTCCATACCCAAATTTGATAACTTACATTAAATGGACCTATTCTTTGAAAGACAAAATCTACCAAAACTCAAAGAGAAATAGAGAATCTGAATAGGTCTATATCTACTAAAGAAATTGAGTCAATAATTAATATTCTTTCAAAAGAGAAAGCACCAGGCCTAAATGGGTTCACTGCCGAGTTTTATCAAACCTACAAGGAAGAAATTGTGCCAATTTCTGCAATCTCTTCGAGAAGACAGAAGCAGAAAGAATACTTCCTAACTCATTCTGTGAGCATTACTCTAATACCAAATCCAAAGACATTACAAGGAAAGACAACTACAGACTCATGAGCATATAGATGCAAAAGTCCTCAACAATAAGTTGACAAAATTCAACTCTCTATATATATGTACTTTAAATATATATAAATATATATACATATTTAAAAATTATACACTATGGCTAAGCAAAATTTATTCCAGATATACAAGACTGGTTTAAACATCAAAAAATCAATTAACATAATCCATCACATCAATAGATTAAAGAAGAAAAGTCACAGGATCCTATCAACAGATGCAGGAAAAGCATTTGACAAAATCCAACACCCATCCATAATAAAAACTGTTAGCCAATCAGGAATAAAGGGGAATTTCCTCAACTTGATAAAGAATATGTACAAAAAAACCTACATCTAACATTATACCTAAGGGTGGGAAACTAGATGCTTTCCACTAAGATCTGTAAGAAGGTAACAATGTTCCTTCCCATCACTGGTATTCAATATCATATTGGAAGTAATAGCTAGCAGAGTAAAATAAGAAAATAAGATTTTAAGTATACAGATTAGGAAAAAAGACATAAAATTGTCTTTGTATATTTACAACATGATTGCTTATTTAGAAAATCTCAAAGAATCAATAACAATAAAAAATTTCTGGAAGTAATAAGCAACTATACAGTGGTTCCAATATATAAGGTCAATATATCAAAGTCAATTTTTTCCTATATTCTAGCAAAGAACAGAAGTTTAAAATTAAAAACCAATATCATTTATGTTAGCATTAAAAAATGAAATACTTAGGTATAAATCTAATAAAATACATACAAGAACATTATCAGGAAAACTACAAACCTCTGACAAAAGAAACCAATGATCTAAATAAATGGAGAATTATTCCATGTTCATGGATAGGAAGATTCAATACTGTTAAGATGTCTGTTTCTCCCAGGTAGATTTATAAATTTAATGCAATCGCAATTAAAATCCCAGCAAATTATTTTGTGAATATCAACAAACTGATTCTCAGGTTTATATCGAAATATAAATGACCCCAAATAGCCAGCATCATATTAAAGGCAATAAACTAAGTCAGAGGATAGACACTGCTCAACTTCAAAACTTACTATAAAGCTAGAGCAAGGAAAACAGTGTGCTATTGGCAAAGAATAGACAAGTAGATCAGTGGAGCAGAATAGAGATCTCAAAAATAGACCCACAGAAATATAATCAACTGATCATGCCAAAGAAACAAAGGCGATTCAATGGAGAAAGGCAAGTCTTTTCACAAAATGCGGCTGAAACAACTGCACATGTACATGGAAAACAATACAATAAATCTAGATACTGACCTTACACCTTTCACAAAAATTAATTCCAAATGAATCATAATTCTAAATGTAAAATATAATACTATAAAACTCCTCAAAGATAACATAGGTGAAACATATGTGACCTTGGATTTGGCAATGGCTTTTTAGATAAAGCTCCCAAAGGCGTGATTTCTGAAAGAAATAATTGATAAATGGGGCTTCATTGAAATTAAAGAATTTTGCTTGTGAGGCAGACATTGTGGATGCAAAGACAAGTCATACACTGGCAAAATATGTTTGCAACACACATATCTGATAAAGGACTGATATCCAAAATAAACAACTCCCAAATGTCAACAATAAGAAAACAACCCAACTGATACATGGGCAAAAGATCTGAACAGACACCTCACCAAAAGAAATACTGATGGCAAATAAGTACATGAAAAGATGCTCACTATCATGTGCCATTAGGGAATTACAAATTAAAACAACAATAAGATACCACTACACACCATTAGAATGGCCCAATTTGAAATTATAAGAGACATTATTGCAAACGAGGAAAGAAACTGCCCATATTCGGACTATTTGGTCTCTACTGACAGAAACCCGTTTCAGATAGGTAAAGTGCAATTGAAATATACTGGTTGAAACAGCTGGAAAGAATACCTAGGTAGCTTGTAAACTACAAGAGTGACTCTCAGAAACAAGAGCCTTATTTTGCAAGACCTTCCTTTTCTTCCTTCATTGTCTCATTTCTATTTGCCCCAGCATACCCTTTTACTACTGAAGTATCTGATAAGTGCTCCCAAATAATGGCAACTTTCTACCTAAGAGTCTGAACAAATAAAGAATCAAAACAAACGAACAAATAACAAATGTCCTAAGGTTGACCCAAATGCCATTTTTGTTATTGAGAAAGGCTAGGTGAGAGGATGTTGTTTAACATGGAAGGCAAATGGGACTGTGAATTTCAGAATTAGGTAGATTTACTCATCCAGACAGCACTGGGTGGGCTATTTTGTCTCCTGCATGGCATGCAGCTGGTTTCCAAGAGGACGAAGAGCAGAAAAGGAGGAAGCAGTTTGCCTTTCTGCCCTGCCCCTAGAGGAGCAAAGCTCAATGTAGGGTTTCGTTTACCTAGATTGTCTTCCCATACCTACCAGGTCAGATGTAGTTCAGCTTCCCTGAGACTGAGTGCGTGAGGGTGAAAGGCCAAGAGTGTTTATGGGAAATTCCTTCCTCGTGGCAACCATAGGGGTAGAGACAAGAAGCTTCTCCTCTATCACATCTATAGTCCCACTTTCTCTATGTGGTGAAAGTATGGTACCAGCAGCTTTAGACTTCTTTCCTCATACTCCTCCAGGACAATGAAAACATCTTTATCTCAATGTCCTTATAAGAATCCCAAAAAATAGATCTGATTGACCTTGCATGGGCCACCTGCCAATCCCTACTACAATTACTACATCCAAGAGAATGAGACCTAGTGGTTGGCTATGCCTGGATCAGCACCCATCCCTGAATATGGACGAGCAGGGACTATTTCCAGAAGAAAAGAGATATGAAAATGTGCTGAAGAATCTGTAATGCTCACCATTTTGAGTAGTGAATTCGGAAATACACAAAGATTGTTACATCTGACCTCTAAAACCACCCTGCGATAGGTTAAAAAGAAAAGGCAATGGTACCAGTAATTTAGATTGAATGGCCTGGCACATTGTAGGTGCTCAATAAATGTTTCATGGATGCATACACAAATGGGAGCAAACATCCAACCCTGTGAGATTGACACTACTATCCCCACTTTACAAAGGAAAATAGGATCAAAGAGGTTTAAAAACTGTTCAAATTTACAAAGATAGAAAATGGAGGACTCCAGGATTCAAACCCAGGCCTCATAGCAAGGCACACTGTCTGGGGGATTACTACCAGTCAGTACCAAAATTTGGGTAGTCAGTGCTTATTCAAACTCTCCATGTTATCCCTAAGTTGCCTTTTCTCCCTCACTCCATATACTGAAGTTACTAAGAAGAAAACTTCTACTCTGAATCCTAACTGGCCCCTTCCAAGTGATTTCTCAAATCTTAAGATTCTGATCTAATAGGAATTGAGTGGGACTCAGAAATCCGCACTTTGGTCTCAGCTATGATGTGGGAACTCATAAAGAGGTCTGCAAAGCCACCATCTGGTCACCACAACTTTCAATGGCCTCGTCTTTAATTATGCTGCCTCTCAAATCTTGCCTAAGTTCATCTCATTGATAAAGTCTACTCAGAACTACCCAAGAAAAAGAGCTGGGGTGTTGCGTTGACCAAGATAATCCAATCCCCTCCCACACCCACACGCAGACACAAACACCTCCGTATCCACTTTCAGGGGACATTTGGGTGGTCTGCACCCATTCATGGATGATCACTGATTAGGAATCTTCAAAATTAGGTAGACACTGCCAAACAAAAGACAACATTCCAAGTATAGAGACAAGGCATGGAGGGAGGCATTGCCTTCATTGCATATGAATGCTTCAATTCCAGCTATAACATTTCTGCAAACTGGTAGTTTAGATGTTTCTTATGAACCTTCAGGTGTGAGCAATGTGCTTCTCTGATTGTGTAGACCATTGATATTGACCCTAAAGCCATCTACCTCTTGCTTCTACTGACTGGTCCTGGTTTAATCCTAAACCACAAATATATTAAATCTAAGCATTATTCCAAATGGTGGTCCTGCAAATATTTGAAGGCACTGGTCACATTCTCTGGAGGCTTATCTTTTCCAGACTGTTACCAACTTCAAGCATGGCTTATTTGACATGGTTGGAGTCCCTTGATGAGCTCAGCCTCCTTATATTTACCCAACAAATATTTATCAGATATTTTTGATTGCAGGAAACTAAATACTTTCCAGAGAAAGAATTAGACATTTTGGTTTCCAGTACTTGCTCTGCGTCTTAGCTCTAGATGACCTTGGAGAAATTTATCTCATTAACACCATCAGAATATCTTGTTAGAATCTCTAAATTCTATTCTATGGCACCATGCATCTCTTCCATCTAGAGCTCTTTCTTCTTTTCCCCTTGTCACTAAATCATTCTGTTTTCTTCCCTGTCTTTCTGATCCCTCTATTCCCTCTTGCATGTTGTTTATGTTTCACAGGTTCATTATGGTTTTGGGTTTTTTGTCTCCTTATATCTCTCTCAGTCTCCCTTTCTGTCTCTCTGTGTCTTTCTCACCTTGGAGAACAGTGAATAAACAAAGGTTTGAGGGAGGGAAAAAATCAAAATCAGGACAGGTCATCTCTGGGTGAAATTCCCAGCAGCCAATGGCAAGTTTTCTGCCAACCAAATTCAGCCCTGTTAATTTGCTCTATCCATCCAGATTCCCAGACCATAGCCTTTTCCTCCAAACTAGCAGGCGACATAAGACCTGCGAGGCCAAGGGTACTGGAAAAGTTACCGTGCCAAAAACTAATGGCCTATGAAATGAAAATGCTCAGCCTACCTCTCCACATGGTCACCTCACAGTGGGAACCTGCAGCTGGCCCAGGCCAATGCTGGGGGAAAGCAGGAGGAGACTTGTCCCAGATCTGAGTCAACAGAGAAGACCAGGAAAGTCTGCCAAATGCAAATAGCTCAGGCCAATATTCTTTCCTCACTTGTGTCATCCGACCCTCCATATATGCCCACAGTATGAGGTTCAAAGGTCCCCAAATAGTCAAGGGATGTGAGTTTGATTCACAGCTTTGCCAATAATTGACTATGACCTTGGGTAGGTCACTTCCCCTCTCTGGGTCATCATGGTTTCATCTATAAAGGGAGAAGCACAAACTCATCATCTATTTCTAGAATTGCTTTAATTGTTAGGTTGTTTTAAAGGGATTTGGCCAATTTTGTTTTCATGTAATTTTGATATCTGCTGCCTATCCATCAACATTTGCAGTGCTTTTCCATAGGATTAAAAAGCCAAGCAAAAATGAAAAACAATCAGGGAAAGTAAAGTTACGAGAAAAAATATGTATTCCCCCATTCTTACAAAGAAATCTAGTAGTTACAAAGGAGACGGAGATTTACACTCCCTCTTTGAGCTATGCAGATATCTGATCTGCAGGGGCTGTCCCCAAAACCCTATGTTTTCTCAATACACTAAATGCTTAGTATACTAAATGGACCACTCATGGTACTTGTCCCTTCTGCCTCAAACTACTGGCCCATGTGCAATTCCCTCCTCAGGGAAGGAGCACTACCAGTCTTTGCTCAGAGGAGAATAACTGAACCAAGAAGGAAATCTGATCCAAAATGTCCTATCAATAGCCTGGTCAGTGATCCCTGAAGTAGCCTGGAGCAAAAACCTGAAGGAGGGGAAGAGTAATCAGCAAAGTCAGTTACACAAGTCTCCTCTGCAATTTGCTATGGAGGTGACTGAGAATACTGGCCAGTAAGTAAGAGAATGGGTCAGAGAGACAGAAAGAAATGGAGGTACCTAGAAACTATGTAATTAATGAGAAAGAAAGACAATAGCCATCCCTGTATCCAGGATGCTCCTGGTAGCATCTCAGGTTAGCAACATTCCAATATGCAGTAATCCTTACCATACCCTCTCTTTCTTAAGGCATCCTGAAGGGAGCAGACCACCCGTGAGAGACTGTGAAAATAGCCTTCATGGTGAATATGTATATCGTTTGCATATACACCATGGAATATGTATATGTAAATGAGAGAGATGTAGCCTCTCTCATCAACCCCAGCACTGATTGTCTGACTGATTGGCTCTGTGTATAGTCTCACATGGGAGCTAAACATTGACTACACATGGACACAAAGATAGGAACCACAGACTCTGGGGACTGCTTGAGCAGGGAGGGTGGGAGGGGAGCATGGGTTGGAAGGCTACCTATTAAATACTGTGCTCACTACCTTGGTGATGAAATCATTCATACAGCAAGTCTCAACAGCACACAATTTGCCCATGTAACAAACTTTCACATGTACCTTCTGAACCAAAAATGAATGTAGAAAGAAAAAAAAAAAAAAGAGTTTCTCCATTTATAAAATATAGACAAGTGAACCTACTTCTTCCAGATTATAAGAAGCAAACGATATAATGTATGTGAACATACATAGTGAACCCTAATGCCACTGTATAAATGAAAGTGATTGAAATGGTGATAATTTCTCTAGTCCAGATTTTTCCAAGGCACTAAAGGTGGCTCTTGACATCCCCTAATTAGTCCCTGTGTGCCCTTGAGGCAGCGAAGGACACAATACAGGATGTGGGATGTGGCTCTAGACCAGGCAGCCTAGTCTCAGAGACAGTCTCCACTTCTGCTGTGCCAGTTCAGCAAATCAGCTCCAGGACTTGGCCCAGATGCCAAGATTCTTGCCTCTCAGCCCTCACTGGAGCTTCATGCACACTCCGACTCTGGTCCTGTGACTGCCGCAGCTGCTCCCCAAAGAACATCTTAAAATACAGTCTAGGCTAAGCAGGGGGGCAGCTTTGCATCTGCTTTCTGCCTCCACTGAGGGGCAAGGACAGTTAAACTTGAAAAGACCTTAGATTCTCCGATCTTGCCTAAATCTCAGCTTGCCCTTTCTCAGCAGTTATTCAGTTACTGAAGCCAAAAATCTGACATTCCTCTCTCTTTCCTTACCTATCTACCTCTTGCCCATCAGCAAGTTCTGTTGGCATGACATACAAATTGCCTCTTCATACAATTGCTTATTTCAGACTCCATTGCTGTCCCCTACCACCAGCCAAGCCATCATCTTGCTTGGGTGGTTGCAATGCCTCTTAACTCGCCTCTCTATTTGTAGTTTGTAATCTGTTCTCCAAAAGAAGCTGGAGAGTAGTCTTAAAATAAAATCAACTTAGAGTTACCTTCTGCATAGAACACGGCAATAACATTCTATTGTAATTAGACTAAAGTCCACAACATTTGCTCTGGTGGCCCCTGCCTCCCTCTCTGGTAACCCTCTGTTTCCCTACTCTCCAACTACATTGGTCTCAAACAGGCCAAGCTTGTAACAACCTCATTCCTTTATACTTTATACTTTTCATTGCTCCAGCTTTCACAGGATGGGCACTCAGTGAGTGTTTGTGATGGATGGATGGATGGATGGATGGATGGATGGATGGATGGATGGATGGGTGGGTGGGTGGATGGATGGATGGGTGGATGGATGGATGGGTGGATGGATGAGCAGACAGAAAATAAAGTGGCTCCTATAACCTCTAAGGTTTTCTTTTCAGAAATACAGGATGAGCACTCAGTGAGAGTTCGTGATGGATGGATGGATGGATGGATGGATGGATGGATGGATGGATGGATGGATGG
>NW_012114821.1:13549567-13567772 GCF_000951035.1 Colobus angolensis palliatus | reverse complement strand
TGGATGGATGGATGGATGGATGGATGGATGGATGGATGGGTGGGTGGATGGATGAACAGACAGAAAATAAAGTGGCTCCTATAATCTCTAAGGTTTTCTTTTCAGAAATACCACTTTTTGTGGACTGGGAATTTTTAGGAACTTGAATCAATAAAATTAAGGGAAGTCAGAGGATTGAGAAATCCAATTTTTAAAATTAATTAATTATTTTTTATAATTATTTGTTTTATGTTCCAGGGTACATGTGCAGAATGTGCAGGTTTGTTACATAGGGAAACGTGTGCCATGGTGGTTTGCTGCACCTATCAACCCATCACCTAAGTATTAAGCCTAGCATGCATTAGCTCGTTTCCCTAATGCTCTCCCCCCTCACCCTCCTCCGACAGGCCCCAGCAAGTGTTGTTCCCCTCTCTGTGTCCATGTGTTCTCATTGTTCAGCTCCCACTTATAAGTGAGAACATACAGTGTTTGGTTTTCTGTTCAAGAAATCCAATTTTTAATAATGCTGAGAATGAGAGTCTAGATGTCAGGCAGCCCCTCAACTTGGCCTGGTAGTTAGGGGGAAAATACTGAGATCTTCTGAAGGAAAAATCAGAGACTATTCTGTAAGAGAAAGAATGTTAAAGTTTAGGTAAGTCAAGATGGACTCAGGGACACAGATGCCCTCCCCAAACAGCACTTCTATTCCCCCTTAATAAATGATTAGGCTGTAACCTTGACAATGATAGAGCTGCAGCGCTTCTAAGAAGCCATGACTTACTTCCCAATAAAACAGGTAGAAAACGCTGATCTCATTCTCATTCTCAGTTGCAGAAAGCAGCTCAAAATGAAGGATTATCTTGAGTTTGAGCTTCTACACTTTGTTATTTCTTTCTCTTTTCTTAAGTCTAACTTATTTCAAGTTGGAGCATTTAATTGCCTTGTAGCAAAACCTTGGCTAAGGTCATGGAGCACAGAGAGTAGTCCAGGATCACTAATACTGGCTCAGTAATTACTGGATTCTGATAAATTTAGCAAAGATTTCACAAGCTCTCCTCACCCCTACCAGCCTCTCACTATCTCTCCCCAGGTCCCAGAGAAGCTAGGAGATGATGCTAGATCTTCAAGATTGGATACTAAAGGAGTCCTTCAAATGGCAAAGCACCAGAGTTCTAAATGACCAAGTTAACTTCCTTTTTTTCCTTTGGAGATGGATGTTCACCTTTAACTCCCTAGAGTGGAATGAAGTACTAAGTCCAAAGGCAGATAAGGTGGGCTTTGAATTCTAACTCCACCCCTGTCTAGTTGAGTGGGCTTGAAAGAGCTAATTTCCTTCCCAGGGATCACTTGTGAGAGAGGGATAATGGTAGGACACAAAGGAAGAAATAGGAGAAACCACTGATAAAGGCACTCAACATAGTCCCTGGCACATAGCATGTACTTTATTACTATGCATTCCTTCACCTCCAGCCCCCCACTATCAAGTCCTCCTTTCAAAACCCAAGCATAAGCCCACCAGATGCATGGTCAGGTAAAACAGAACAGTTCTTCCATTCCTAAGACAGCCTTAGTATCACTGTGGTTGGGACTTTCTGTCATTTCTTATCTAAGGCTATTAATTAGTAACGTGAGAACCATATAGCTCAGAAACCAGACTTTTTGGATTCTAGGTTCATTTTGGCACTTATTTGCTATATAACCTGTGACAAGTTACATAACCTGTCTGTGCCTCAGTCACCCCATCAGTAATAAGGATATAACCATTGACATACAATTGTTGTGAGGAACCCAATGAGTTATATGCAAGAGAGTTAGTATGGTGCCTAGAATGTAGTAAGACCCATACATGAGTGAGGTAAGATATGGGACACCTTTGCTCCATGAAGTTCTGCTTTACTGAAATGCTCCCCACGTCCATGTTTTCTGTCTTTTACTGGGAAGATAACTACCCTTCCATAGCTCAGGGATATCAGCACACACTTGGGGTGAGGTAAGTTCTCCCCAGGGGCGGGGTTTAATGATGCAAAAGACAGTTGGTCTAGAATTGAAAGTCAACCTTTCAAAAGATAGAAGAAGGAATGCCTTGGGCTTTCTTGAACGTGGATTTCAAGGCTTCCAGAAGTCTCAGCTGTGCTCATGGATTATGTGCTCAGCTCAGACTTGTCCAGCTCCCAGCCCACAGGCCGCATGCAGCCCAGGACAGCTTTGAATGCAGCCCAACACAAATTCTTAAACTTTCTTAAAACATTGTGAGGTGTGTGTGTGTGTGTGTGTGTTTTGTTTGTTTTTTGTCTTTTTTGCTCATCAGCTACTGTTAGTGTTAGTGTATTTCATGTATGGCCCAAGGCAACTCTTCTTCTTCCAAAGTGGTCCAGGGAAGTCAAAAGATTGGACACCCCTGGCTTAGCTGGCAACCGCCGCAACAAATAGATGTGGGGCAAGAAGGGGCTGGGGCCTCCAAATCTCAGATAGCATGCCACATTTTGTAATTCAGGTTATCTAGCTTTGTGCTTATCTATGCTCATATCCCTTTCATTACTTTTAAGTTAGCCATAGTAAGTGGATTTTGTCTTCTATGCAAACTTTACTCTGCAGTAAAAGCTGCTTTATTAGCAGAAGACTGAGAAGCCGGAGGCAGCATCTGGATTCACCAGAAAATGTGGCCATGATTGATGAGCTTCATCTACCACATATTGAAGACTGGAGAGTGGAGACACGTGGGCCTGCAGGCCTTGTACTCCTTTGATCTGTCCATTCCTGTTTCAGTCCTGACTTCACTCAGGTGCCTCATCAGAAGCAAAGAAGTAGCTAGACATAAGTAACCCACAGGACCCAACAAAACAACAGGGACCTGTCTCTCCATTAAATAATGGTCTTATATTACCATGCTTTTCAAATTAATCTTCTCAAAATATTTATGATGTGTAAATTCTCAAAATATTTACGACATGTAAAGTCACTAGATATGTTGAGTCATTGATGGTTTTTCTCCACCTCTGCTTCCACATGTACCTTGTGTCCTGTGACCTGCACCATTCAAACAAAAATAGATCAAGAGGTCAGGCACGGTGGCTCATGCCTGTAATCCCAGTACATTGGGAGGCTGATGCTGGTGGATCACCTGAGTTCAGAGTTCGACACCAGCATGGCCAACATGATGAAACCCTGTCTCTACTAAAAGTACAAAAATTAGCTGGATATGGAAATATGCTTGCATAATCCTGTTTGGTACCCATACCTGTAATCCCATACCTGTAATCCAAACCCATACCTGTAATCCCAGCTACTCGTGAGGCTGAGACAGGAGAATAGCTTGAATCCAGGAGGTGAAAGTTGCAGTGAGCCGAGATTACACCACTGCACTCCTGCCTGGGCAACAGAGTGAGACTCTTTCTCAAAAAAAAAAAAAAAAAAAAAGTACATGGGGAAATTATTACAGGAAGAACCTGGGATATCAAATTCTTAGCTTCTAAGATTTAAGGAGCCACATTGTAAGACTGAAACAAAAAGATAGAGAGCTCATTAAGAGCACGCCCTTTGCATGCTCTGCCTGACTTCCTATGTGGCCTCCACCCCTCACCTGACACATAGGCAGGTTACCTAACCTCTCTGTACCTCAATCTTCTCATATGTCGGATGTGTAATAACAAGAGTACTTCCCTCAAAAGGATCATACAAAACATGCAAAACACTTAGAATAGTACACAGTAAGTACACCATGAATATTGTCTGCTGTGAGGCTGGGAAAGAACACTGGATAAAACAGGGGACACTGACCCTCAGGTCATGGACTGGCACCAGTCCATGGCCTGTTAGGAACCTGGCCGCATAGCAGGAGGTGAGCAGAAGACAAGCTAGTATTATGGCCTGAGCTCCACCACCTATCAGATCAACGGCAACAGTAGATTTTCACAGCAGTGCAAATCCTATTGTGAACTGCACATGCCAGAGATCTAGGTGGCATGCTCCTTATGAGAATATAACTAATGCCTGATGATCTGAGCTGGACGAGTTTCATCCCAAAACCATCCCCCAAACTGTCTGTGGAAAAACTGTCTTTCACAAAACCCATCTCTGATGCCAAAAAGTTTGGGGACCACTGAGATAAAAGGGTTTTGTGGGTTTTTTTTCCTGTCATGACTTGGTAAAAAAAAAAAAAAAAAAAAGACTGAAAAAGAATAAAAGTATGGGAAAGGTTGTAACAGAGTTTGATATTGGTGGAATCTTTAAGGACAGCTCCATCACCCTGTCTCCCTCTTACCTCTTAAGTGAGCACCACCATCCCACATCTGGAGTTAGCACCAAGAACGTATAAGGGCATCTACAACACACACAGAAATAGAAAACAGGGGAAAGGTCTCAGGGAGACTTTTGCTCCCTTCCAGGTACTATGTTCACTCCCCAAATGAGCACCCCAGAAACTAAGTGCACCCCCAAAGTGACCTCCTCACTGAGCCAGAGTGGGGAAGGAGTAGGCTGGGAAAGGGCCTGAGAGACCCCTCACTTGTTTCCTGTAGCCCCTGAGAAGTACATGGAGCATCCTGTCCTCATCTTGCCCAGGACCCCACGAAGGGCACAGTGAGGAGGGAGGAGAGAGTCCTCTGACCTGAACATGCCTCACACTCAAGGCGAAGAAAATAAAGTTGACCATAATCAGGCTGTTGACAACTCCACAAAGTTGTTCTGTGTGTGAGCTGTGGGTTTCCGGGAGGTTGGGGGTTTGAATGAGGGTTGGGGGAGTTTGGAGAATTTAGAGCTTTAGAGTGTTTGAGAGAGACTCGGGGGAGGTTGGAGTTTGAGGGGCTGTTCTGTTTGCTTTCATTTGGTGTAGTTCAATGCCTAGTTTGGAAAGCATTGAGTTCAGGCATAAGAGATATCCAGGTGGTAACACTTGTTGCTGGTGGAACTGTGCTTCTCTATATTTTTCTTCTTGCTGCTCAACAGCTGCTTTGTTCAGGCTTGCTCACCCCCTTGCGCACAGCCTTCCTTCTTCTTGGGCTAGTTTCTCAAAGGCAGAAACCTTGTTCATTTCCAGGATCCAGATACTATGTGTCATTTGGTCATTCAGAAGGCAGCTGGGCAGAAAGAAATCCCACCTGCAAATGGACTCTTCCAGGGCCTCACTTTGTGATCACTCACCTCCCACTGCTCCACTTGGGAGTTAGGACATAGCAGCTACGGAAAAGTAAGCATGGTGCTAACCGCGGTGTTCTCACCCCCAGCTGCATGCTCCTGAGCAGGTCAGGCCACTGTGCTGGCCCCAGTTCCTTTATCTGTACCATGTGAATATTAGCAAACATTAGATCACATTAGAGCAAAGCTTCTCGAGAGATCTAATAGTGCGTGATGTACTGATTCATCCATTCAACCTACCGCTCTGCCTTCCTCTTGCTTCTTCCTTTTCTCTTCCCCCTCTGACTCCTGCTCTTCCATGCAGCTGGGAACGGCAGTGATTCATGGCCCATCCCAGATAAAGCATTTTGCCAAACTGGATTTAGGAGAGGAGCTCCTGCTGGCTGCCCACGTCCCCTGCTGTCCATGATGCCAATCATCATCAGCAGCAGCAGCAGCAGCACTTGCAGAAGGACACTTTTAGAATGAGCCCTGGGCAAAGAAATAGGACTGCATAATTGCTGCGTTTTAATGAAGAAGAGAAGGGGAAGGAAGCAAGGGAGATGTTGGCACTGATGCATAGTTTTAATGAATTGTTGAAGTAAGAATTAGCCAGGCTAATTTTTCATTTGTCACAGAAATACATGCAGGAGCCCTGATACTCAAAAAAGATGCATTACTTTGAATGAGTCAAATGGCTGGTTAAGTTAGAAGACTGGTCAATTCAGTTAACAGGTAGGGGTGTGTGTGTGTATGTGTGTATGTGTGTGTGTGTGTGTGTGTGTGTGTGGCAGAGAGAGAGAGAGAGAGAGAATCTAACTTATTTTTCTACAAATAGTTGATTTTTTTCCTCATTGACCAAATAAACAAAGAATATACACAACCTTTAAAAGTCTGTTCAAATGTTATTGACACCTTTGTTCAGCAAGCTACCAGTGATGTCTCCCCCCTGAAAACTCCCATAATATTGTCTAAGTACCTTTCTCCTCACTTATTATTTCACTCTTGGAATGGGGGCATTTATAATATGATTTATCTCCCTTATTGCCCTACAAGCTCCTGGAGATGAGGGTTCATGCCCAGTTCACATCTGACCCCTCCACAGAGACGTGGCATAATGCCAAGAACATGGTAAACACAGCATGCATGTTTTTGAATGAATGAGTGAGTGGATGGAAAGCACAGTGTGTATTCCTTTAGAAAATTGTTGAGTGCCTATTTAACCATTCATTTGTTCAACTAATAGATACTGAAAACCTATCATGTGCCAGCTATTGCTCCAGGAACTAGTGATATAAGAAATAAAAAAAGACAGAAGACTCCTGCCCTATGGAACTTACATTCTGGTCAACTGTAATTTTTCTTTAATGTCAAAATCTCGAAATGAAAAGTCATTATGTTCCTTAGAAGACAGAGCATATAACATGCGGCATCGGTTTATGATTCTAGCAAATGCAACAGCTGTCTTCAACCTTCTTAAGAAAAGCAAAGCTTGTTCAAACTGGTTTCATAGCCTGTCAGTTTCGTGAATGAGTCACTCACTTCCAATTCCATTAAACTAACAACGTTCACCATCAACTAGGTGCAGATTCATAAGCTTGGATGGCAATGAAGGTGGCTACTAAAGAGCAATTCTGTGGCGGGCACTTTCCATGTAGTCCTTTATTTCATCCTCATGCCGACCATGAGCAAAGCAGGAGACTGAGGCTCAGATAAATTACATAACTTGGCCAGGCACAGTGGCTCAAGCCTGTAATCCCAGCACTTTGGGAGGCGGAAGCAGGCAGACCGCCAGACCTCAGGAGTTAGAGACCAGCCTGGTCAACATAATGAAACCCCGGCTTTACTAAAACTACAAAAATTAGCCAGGTTTGGTGGCATGCACCTATAATCGCAGCTACTCGGGGAGGCTGAAGCAGGAGAATCGCTTGAACCCAGGAGGCGGAGGTTGCAGTGAGCCGAGGTCATGTCGCTGCACTCCAGCCTGGGCAACAGAGCGAGATTCTGTCTCACAAAATAATAAAATAAATTACATAACTTGTCTATGGATACAACTTACAGCTGAAGGAGTCAGAATTCAGATTTCCTGGTTCAAAAATGGTTTAACTATAAACATTAGAAAAGAAAACACCTGGTATTACTGTGGTGGTTAATAAGAATGTGGACAATTTCATCTTTAAATTTTTAAAAAGCCAAGTACTTTTTAAAAGTACTCATTTCTTAAAACAAAAGGGGGGTGGCGGCAGCACTTTCTCTTCCAAAGAAAAAACACAAGTGTCCTTGGTGTGACACATCCAGCACGCCAGACTTTGCAAAGTGGCTTTTGTGAACAATTTCTGGAAAAAATAAAGTCATTCACTCCTTTGACCCTGAAAGATAAAACTTAACTGTGTTTTACAGGTTCAAAAGATTCCCATTTCTACTCTGGCATTTTGACTATCTCTTTAGAAAATGTAAGTGCCTGTGAAGGGTTTCAAGTAACAACTCGCATTCAACCACCCTGTGAATTGACACAATGCTTTATAAAAGAGTGAGCCTCTTCTGTCCCATGTTAAAGAAGCCAGGACCCTAGCTCTGGTAGCTCACTTGAGAGCAGCGGGACTATTAGAGGGACAATTTCCTTCATCAGCAAGAGAACTTTCTCCAAAGACCCAACTTCTTGTCCCTGCCAGGATAATGCCTGGGAGATGCCCTCATCCTTGGCCATCCTTCATCCCAAATATACACTTTTCCTTGCCCTTTGTCTAATTAGAAGATTTCTACTCCCCAACTTACCCACATATTTTACATTGAAGACACAGTGGACATTCCCTTCAAAAAGGTGAACTCCTCCACTACCACACTTTGCACCTACCATCTTTCTACAGAGAATGCATTCTTTCTCTTCCTAGTAAACACTAGCTTCTTTTTCAAGATCCACCTCATCCATCCATCACCTCTTATGTCAAACCTTTCTCCAAACCCTCAGGTCAAATTCACTCTTCCTACCCTGGGCTCTCACAACTATTTGTTCCCTTATTTGAATTTTCATCCTCACTTTACACTATTCAGTTTAGAGAAAAGAAGGGCAGTTGAAAGAATGCCCATTAGCTAATGCACCTAAAAAGGCTGGATAGTCTATCAAGAGCCATGAACTTCAATGATTTGGTCTCTCTTTCCATCACTGCTTGGATGAGTGGGAAGCAGAAATCTCATTAAGTGACTCCTCTGAACACTTAAATTTTCCCTTGTATGAATTCTTCCAACGCTGAGGCTGGAGGAACTATTAAGCTCATTTTAGCTCTTAAACTAGCCAATATCCTCCAACCTGACTTTCATCATGAATAAAGGGGTGTTTTGTTTCTCCATCTGCTGCCTGTTTTGTCTCATTTCTCAACTGGTTAAGAATTCAAGTGGGGAATGGGAAATGCTCTATTTTGGAGTGCCTGAAGGAACACTGACAATTGCATAGAGATATTGGGGGTACATGGTGTGTGAATTGCCTTAGCAGGGGTTTCTCGATCTAGCATTTGTTTCTTGATCTAGCATTTATTCCATTCTGCTTTATCTGCCTCTTACAGGGAACATAGAAGTAGGGGCGATTAGGAGTAAAAATGATGAGCTCAGTTTGGAACAGGATGTGCCTGCCTAAGCAGATCCAGAGCTTGTAGGATAGGTTGGTGCTGTGGACATAGGAGACCTTGGTGCATGGGTGATAGTGAAAGCCATGAGGAGGAAATGGCATTTCCCACACAAAAGATGTCCCAGACCTTTCCTCCAGTTCTGAGAGCCTCAATGTTTAAACCTGGCTTCCTAGGGTGGCTGCCATTTTTCTGTGACTTTTCATAATACTGATCTTGCTTCGAAATCCTGTAGGTGATGAGCCTGCTGCTCTGTATTGTCATGGAAGACACATTTTCCCCATGCTCCCTCCTCCTCTCTTTCTGTGATAATCCCCCAGTGAGATTCAAGGCCACATCCAGGACATTTCTACAAACCTCCTGCAAGTCACTGATTAATTTTCTAGGCTCTTGCCAGCCTGTGCATACAACAGCCATCTCCCCATGCCACTCCCTCCCCACAAGCAGAGACATACACAAAAGCTTATGTTCCTACAACAGTAACAGTGGAATAATTGTATTCTTCAAAGTTATGTAAGCCTCAATCAGTAACAATAGGCTGGCATAAGGACAATGGTTTGGGGAAGAGATTATGGGAAAGGAAGTCACAGAACATTGGTAGAGATATAGAGAAAATAAACTGAAAGGATGAAATTGGTGGGGAATAACAGGTTCAAAAGTCAAATAACCAAAATTGAAAGTCTTCTTTGTGACCTCAGAATGTTCCTGACCCTACTCCAACCTAGAAAATATTGCCATTAAATGGAGTAGGGGGAAAAGGCAACCTCTGCCTCCTGGGTTCAAGCAATTCTCCTGCCTCAGCCCCCCTAGTAGCTGGGATTAGAGGTGACCATCACCATATCCAGCTAATTTTGTATTTTAGTAGAGATGAGGTTTCACCATGTTAGCCAGGCTAGTCTCAAACTCCTCACCTCAAGTGATCTGCCTGTCTCAGTGTCCCAAAGTGCTGGGATTACAGGAGTGAGTCAGGTGGTTCTTTATAGCAGTGTGAGAATGGACTAATACAGAAAATTATTATCAGAGAAGTGGGACATTGTTATAAAAAATACCTGAAAATCTGAAAGTGACTTTGGAACTGGGTAATAGGCAGAAGTTGGAACAGTTTGGAAAGAACAAAAAAAGACCAGAAGATGAGGAAAAGTTTGGAACTTCCTAGAGTTGTTGAATGGTTGTAACCAAAATGCTGATAGTGATGTGGACAATGAAGTCTAGTTTGTGGTGGTCTCATATGGAGATTAGAAACTTATTGGGAATTGGAGTGAAGGTTACTCTTTCTATGCTTTAACAAAGAGACTGGTGGTATTGTGCCCCTGCCTTAGAGATCTCTGGGTATTTCAACTTGAGAGAGATGATTTAGAGTATCTGGCAGAAGAAGTTTCTAAGCATCGAAGTGTTCAAGATGTGGCCTGGCTGCTTCTAAAAGCCTACATTTGTTTGTATAAACAAAGAAGTGATCTGTAACTAGAATTTATATTTAACAGGGAAGCAGAGCATAAATGTTTAGAAAATTTGCAGCCCAACCATGCAATAGAAAAGAAGAAAACATTTTCTGGGGAGGAATTCAAGGTAGCAGAGAAATTTGAAAAAGTAGAGAAGAGCTGAATGTTAATAGCTAAGACAATGGGGAAAATGCCTCCAGGGCATTTCAGAGACCTTTGTAGCAGCACCTCCCATCACAGGCCCTGAGGCCTAGGAGGAAAAAATGGCTTCATGGGCCAGACTCAGGGCCCTGCTGCTCTTTGCAGCCTCAGGACATGGCACCCTGCGCCCCAGCTACTCCAGCTCCAGCCATGGTTAAAATAGGCCAACATACAGCTCAGGCCATTGCTTCAGAGGGCACAAGCTCCAAACTTTGGCAGGTTCCATGTGATGTTGTGTCTATGGATACACAGAAAGCAAGAGCTGAGTTTTGGGATCCTCTGCCTAGATATTAGAGGATGTATGGAAATGCCTGGATGTTCAGGCAGAAGTCTGCTCCAGGGGTGAAGCCCTCATGGAAAATCTCTTCTACGTCAGTGTGAAGGGGAAATGTCAGGTTGGAACCTTCACAAAGAGTCCCCATTGGGGCACTTCCTAGTGGTGCTGTGAGAAGACAGCCACCGTCCTCCAGACCCCAGAATAGTAGATCCACTGACAGCTTGCACCATACACCTGGAAAAGCTGCAGGCCCTCGACACCAGTTCATGTAAGCAGCCTAGGGGGCTGTACCCTGCAGAGCCACAGAGGTAGAGCTCCCCAAGGCCTTAGTAGCCCACCCCTTCCATCAGTGTGGCCTGGATGTGAGACATGGAGTCAAAGGAGATTATTTTGGAGCTATAAGATTTAATGATGACCCTGCTGGGTTTGAGACTTGCATGGGTCCTGGAGCCCCTGGTTTGGGCCAATTTCTCTCTTTTGGAATGCGAATATTTACCCAATGCCTGTACCCCCATTGTATCTTGGAAGTAACTAACTTGCTTGCGATTTTACAGGCTCATAGGAGGAAGGGACTCACCTTGTCTCAGATGAGAATTTGGACTTGGACTTTTGAGTTAATGCTGAAATGAGCAGACTTGGGGGACCGTTGGAAAAGCATGATTGTGTTTTGAAATGTGAGAAGGACATGATATTTGGGAGGGGCCAGAGTGGAACGATACAATTTGGTTCTGTGTCCCCACCCAAATCTCAGGTTGTACGGTAATCCTCAGTGTTGGGAGATGGACCTGGTGGGAGGTGATTCACTCATGGGGGTGAATTTCCCCCTTGCTCTTCTCATGATTGTGAGTTCTCATGAGATCTGGTTGCTTGAAAGTGTGTAGAATTTCCCCCTTTGCACTCTTTCTCCTGTTCCACCATGGTAAGATGTGTTTACTTCCCCTTCACCTTTCTGCCATGATTTTAAGTTTTCCGAGGCCTCCTAGACATGCGTCCTATACAGCCTGTGGAACTGTGAATCAATTAAACCTCTTTTCTTCATAAATTATGCAGTCTCAGGTAGTTATTTATAGCAGTGTGTAATGTGTATAGACTAATACAAGATGAAAGAAGTGGGCCTCCTTTACTTCCACTCTCCTGGGGTAAACTGATCTGCTCAAGTCTTCCTTTGGATGGACAGTGAAGGCCTGAAATTTGGTATACTGCTGAGTTTATAAAGTAGTTCAGCATTACTGCATATAGCAGGCTGGGAGTTGCCTGAAATAGAAGACCCACCTCTCCCCACAAGCAGGCTCCAAGGTATGGAAGTGGAGAAAAAGCAGACACCCTACTTTGGCCTCAAGACCACATTCTCCAACACAGTTTACTATGAAGCTAGTAGCATCAGATTTAATAACATTTTCTTATCTTCTTATTAATGTTTTCCTTTGATCCTGATTCAGCTACCATGGATTTCTACTTGATTAGGTTAAAATAGTGGTTCTCAAACTTGAGTATGCATCAAGATCATCATTTGGAGGGCTTGTCGAAACACTGATTGCTCGGCCCCACTCTGAGAGTTTCTGAATTAGGATGTTGCAGGTGGGGGTCTGAGAATGTGTATTTCTAACAAGTCCCCAGGTGAGGCTGATGCTGCTGGTCCAGAGAACACACTTTGAGAACCATTGGATTAAACACAGAAAAGGGAAAAAGGAATGGCAATAACTTCCATTAAGAGTCACCATACTTATAATTTCTTGTCTGTATTACTCACAATTTTGTCCCCAGTGCCAACAGCAAACTAGGAGCTCAATGATTATGTATTAATGAGCTAGAACACCTGTCCTTACTAATAAGACATCCCTATTGCAGAGCATACCAACCCTGCCACATGGCAGTGAGGTGTTATTTGTTATTACATGGTATTTTACTGTGAGGTGCAGAGGCTACAGATTGTAAAACTTAGAGTGCCCTCTCCTCAGAGTCGCAACCTGTTCTCATGGGCACTATTGCCCCAGTGTGTTTATTTTCATTAAGATCTGCCCTGGGTGAAAACTGGGAGAGGGGTAGAGGGACAGAAAATGTTTACTTGCTTAACCAGTCGGGAGGAGGATCTGAGCAGTCCTTTCAGCTTCCAGACCTAGGTGGGAAAACAGTGCTCTGTGGTAATTGTTATCAAAGCCCGAGGCAATGATGTGCCTTGTAAATTATCTGCAGGGTTGCTAACAACTAGGAATGCCCTGATTGCTCATTGGCTTGTTCAGAATATATTGGAATGCAGCTCAAGCTCTGATGAAGGAGTGATCTCAGAAATAAATCAAATTTGATGCAGGAAGCCACATCTATATTTTATATGCCTGCCTCTGCAGGGATGCCTCAGTAATTGGTTTAAAAATATCTGTGACATCTGTTGATTCTTCTGCTTTTAAAGTTGAATCTTTGTCTTTTTTGCAAAGGACTATGCTGCAAAGCAAGAAGGGAAAGAAGATGTTGCTGCAGCTACGTGACGAAGGCCTTCATCCCTGCCAGCATTCATAGCTCAAACAGATTTGCTAGTCAGTCTAGCCTCATACAATCACGTCTCCCTCAGACCCTCGTGAAAAGGAAAAAGTCTATGAAAAGGTACATGCCGTGCCTACACGTGCACATTTGCTGGGTACACATGTCAATCACTTCACAGCATTGAAATGTGAGTGTTCGGTAATTCCAAATTTTGATGTAAGTATCCTAGAAGTGATGGCTCCCATAAAACACAAACAAAGCCACATCTGTATTTATCATTTTCAGCTGAGAAAGTCTTCCCAGAACACATGCTGTTGCACTCTTAGCTCAGTAAAGTCGGTTGTAAAAAGAAGATAGTAACAGAATCTACCCCACAAATATTGTTATGAGAATTAAGGGAGAAACATGTAAAATACATAGACATATAAATAGACTCTATAAATATGACCTGTTATTGTTGTTTTTCATGTCATTGTCCATGTGATAAAAGGACTTACAAGGCCCACAGCATCAGTGAGGCATGTCAGGGAAGTAAATTTGGGTGCCTAAGGCACAGCTCTTACCTGACACACACCTCATGCTGCAGCTTCTCTTTGTATTTTACCACTTCTGCCTGGAATGCCTTCTTCCCTTTCCAGGATTCTCCTGTGTTCTCTTTGTCCAAAATAAAATGTAGGGGTCACCATCTCATTAACCTCCCATCACCCCATCCCTATCCAGAGAGTTTGCTCTGCTTTGAGCTCCATCAAATTCCCATAACACCGTCAGAGCATTTCCACACTGGATGATCTTTGTTTGTCAGTTTTTCTCTTGCTCTAGACTGTGAGCATCCTCAAGTATAAATCCAATATTATTGCATATCTAATTTGGAACAAAGTAGACATCCAAGCAATATGTGACTAGTGAGTAAACAAGAATTAGCAGGATCAGCCACTTGTCTCTTTTGCTAATTTCTCAAAAAAGGATTTAAAGGAAAATTAAATGCCAAACAGGTAGAATTCACATTGACAAAGGGGGGATTGCATTTTGGTGTAAATATAGGTGAGAACTGTGGAGAGGTTGATAAGTATATAGGGTTTTGAAGTCAGCTCTGGATTCTATATCTGGCTGTGTCACCTGGGCTACATGACTTTGGTCATGTTACTTAACTTCTCTAGGCCTGTTTTCTCATCAAAATAAGTACATAACTCACAGGCTGAGTAAAAATAAATAAAATTGGTGCTATGGGGTTCAATTATTCTCCTCCAAATTTCATAGATTGAAGTTCTAACCCTTGATGTAACTGTATTTGAAGACAGAGCTTTTGGGGGTAAAATGAGGTCATAGGATGGAATTCTGTATTCGTTGGTTTTCATGCTGCTGAAAAAGACATATCCAAGACTGGGCAATTTACAAAAGAAAGAGGTTTAATTGGACTTACAGTTCCACATGGCTGGGGAAGCCTCACAATCATGGTGGAAGACAAGGAGGAGCAAGTCACATTTTACTGGATGGCAGCAGGCAAACAGAGAGAGCCTGTGCAGAGAAACTCCCGCTTTTAAAACTATCAGATCTCGTGAGGCCCATTCACTATCACAAGAACAGCACGGGAAAGTCCTGCCCCAGTGATTCAATCATCTCCCACTGGCTCCCTCCCACAACACGTGGGAATTATGAGAGCTACAAGATGAGAATTGGATGGGGACACAGAGTCCTAATCCAATATGACTGGTGGCCTTACAAGAAGAGGGAAGAAGAGCAGAGCTCTCTCTCCAGCCATATTTACCTGTGAAAGGCCACAGCGAGAAGATTGCCATGTACAAGACAGGAAGAAAGGCCTCACCAGAAGCCAAACTGGTCTGAACTTTGGACTTCTAGCCTCCAGAACTGTAAGAAAATTAATTTCTGTTGTTTAAACCAACCAGCCTGCATATTTTCTTATGGCAGCCAAAGCTGACTAATATAATTGGCATATGTAAAAGGATTCACAGATAATCAATACCATATTGAACAAAGTAACCTCCAACAAATGCTGGTCTTTTATATCATTTTAAATTGTGTCTGACTTATTGATGAGACTATATAACTCCAATGTTTATAATAGAGTGTAGTTGGAAACTAGTGTAAAATATAAAATATTACTTACTTTGCCCAGTATAAAAATTGATCTACTTTTTTGAGCAAGGTCAACATGTACAGCCAATGCATGATGCTCACATCAGTGCATAAAACTACATAAAAAGAAACTGATCAATCACTTAAGATACAACTTCTCCCACTGATAACAAATGCTTCCTTCACTAACATTTGTAATCATGGTAGTTGAGCAATGGAACTGACGAAGGGTTTGCTTTCCTTTTTCTTTCCCTACCATTGGCCACCATCTAACGGGCTGACCTGGGCAGCCAGATTGCAAGTTCTCAAACTTGTCTTCATAGTGAATTTTCTGGAGGAACTTTAAAATACCACAGCTTTGGGAAGCTGAGGCAGGTGGATCACTTGAGGTCAGGAGTTTGAGACCAGCCTGGCCAAACTGGTGGTCTCTGTCTCTACTAAAATTAGCCAGGCGTGGTGGCAAGTGCCTGTGGTCCCAGCTACTCCGGAGGCTGAGATTTCATTGGCGGTGAAACCCTGTCTCTACTAAAAATTAAAAAATTAGCCAGGTATGATGGCACATGCCTGTAGCCCCAGCTACTCAGGAGGTGAGGCAGGAGAATTGCTTGAACCCGGGAGGTGGAGGTTGCAGTGAGCAGAGATCATGCCACTGCACTCCGGCCTGGCCAACAGAGTGAGACTCCATCTCAAAAACAAACAAACAAAATACCGTAGCCTGGGTGTCACCCCCCAGAAATGCTGACTTAATTGGTTAGTGGTAGATCTGAACATTGGGAGTTTCTAAGACCCTCCCCAGTTGATACAAATATTCAGCCACATTTGGGAACCACTGAGCAGGAGGTTGGCAAGGTCAATAGTCTATATTCTCTGTTAATGACCAATCTGTCGCCTGGTCAATTTCAACTATTGGAAAAGCGGGCTTTTTTCTTAGTCTAAATAAAGATCTGAATGTTCTCAGTGAGAAGCACTCAATGTGCCATCTTTCTAAACTTAAGTTACTTAAGTTCTCTGAGTTGCACCTTCTTCATCTGTAAATTGAGGTTAGCGGTACTCACGTCCTCAAGTTGTTGTCACTAACAGCAACAGAGTAACTAATGAGTCAGGCTCAATATTTGTTTCAGCCACAAGTCTGAGTGCTCTACACATTGTATCTCATTTGATCTTCATTACAACCCTAAGGAGTAGGCATCATTGTTATCCACATTTTTCAGGTAAGGAAACTAAGTTGCAGCTAGAGCAGGAATCACAGTCTAAACATTTCACAGCAGGTACATGATAGAGATGGCACTGGGACACAAGATGGCCTGGCACCCAAATCTCCATTCTTAACCCTTCTACTCCACTGCCCTGGGTCATTAGGAAAGCCTCAGGAGACGACATCCCTTAAGTTCTGAGCACAGGGCCAGGAACATAGGAGAATGTGAATACTTAGGGTTCCCTTTCCACTCCTTAGAGCTCATTAAGGCAAGGCAACACCAAGTCATACGCTTGGTCCGTGCTCAATGTCCAAGCCATACTCCAGAAAGCATTAGACCCTAACAAAAACAGGTACAGGACCATCAGCAAGACAACAACACAGAAGAGGTGACTAACCCAGTCTGGGATTAGTACCACCTTAACCAAGAGCTCTCTTGACTAGGCATCAACACCAGGCTCCGGTCCTTGGCAGCTGTGGCCAGGAACAACCTGGTACATCCACACCTGCCAGCACCTCAGTGCTTGCAAGGAAGGGCACAAGGGACCCAGACACATCTACGTGTTTTCAAGCCACTTTCCTTTCTCATGCAGAGACAGAGGATGCACTGTGAAGCAACAAGGAAAAAGCTTTGACTATACAGGTGGCTAAAAGAAAAACAGAAAATTGTGTTCATGTTATAAGAACATTGCTAAGAACACTGTTATAGGAACAAATACTGCATGCATATGGATTAGAACAGGCAGGGAACAGAGATAAAAGGAAGCTGACTTATTAGGGTGGCAGATTGTCAGAAAAGGTTTTCATTTTTGTTAATGTGCCCCTAATGTTGTTTGTATAATAAATAATAAAATAATCATGATTTTTAGTTATAGAAGAGCCATCAAGAGAACACTGAGATAGCAAAATCTCTTGTCACAGACTGCAATTGTATCAGAAACCAGAAAGAGAAGGGAAAGTGATAGAAAGAGGCAGCTGCCCAAAAACACAGATTAGTTTTATTCTCCCATCCCTTTTGTTCCAGCCTTCCTCTTGTTACAGAACCTTAGAAAGCACATATGTCATAACTGTATTTTTCACAAATATACATCTATGTGTACATATATATGCATATATAAATACATATGTAACCATAGATATATATATGTATATATAGATGAACACATATGTATAAATATGCACATATATATATAGATGCACACATATGTGCTTATAAAACTAAGACAATGCTATATACACTGTTTTATAATCTTTTTCACTTAAAACTATGCTATGATTATTTTAAGATGAAATCAAATATTCATATATTAAGGCATTTTTTAATGGAAACATAACATTCTGTGTACTGCAACTATTTTATTAATATCCTGTTTTGGAACCTGGAGGAAGTCATAACTTTTCACTGTAACAAGTAATACTGAAATGGATAACTGATTTGTCCCCTTGAAAGAAGTGCTTAGGCATAAGATTTCTGGGTTAAACCATATGGCTTTGATATATATCACAAAATTTTTCTCCTCGAAATGTAAATCAAAACCACAATGAGATACCATCTCACACCAGTTAGAATGGCAATCATTAAAAAAATCAGGAAACAACAGGTGCTGGAGAGGATGTGGAGAAATAGGAACACTTTTATACTGCTGGTGGGACTGTAAACTAGTTCAACCATTGTGGAAAACAGTGTGGTGATTCCTCAAGGATCTAGAACGAGAAATACCATCTGACCCAGCCATCCCATCACTGGGGATATACCTAAAGGATTATAAGTCATGCTGCTATAAAGACACATGCACACGTATGTTTATTG
>NW_012114821.1:13539559-13549031 GCF_000951035.1 Colobus angolensis palliatus | reverse complement strand
TTTTTAGATGGAGTCTCACTCTGTCACCCGGGCCGGAGTGTGGTGGTGCGATCTCAGCTCACTGCAACCTCTGTCTCCCAGGTTCAAACAATTCTCCTGTTTCAGCCTCCCAAGTAGCTGGGACTACAGGCACCTGCTACCATGCCTGGTTAATTTTCATATTTTTAGTAGAGACAGGGTTTCACCTCGTTGGTGAGGCTGGTCTCAAAGTCCTGATCTCAGATGATTCACCTGCCTCAGTCTCCCAAAGTGCTGGGATTACAGGCATGAACCACCGCGCCCGGCGTCTTTGAATTTTTTAAACTGAAGTTTAATTGCCTTTGAGTTTGATCATTCTCTACTTGTCATTTGTATTTCTTTTGTTAATTATCTGCTCATGCTCTAATTTCATAATGGAAATTTCATGGATTAACATACAACACCCACTATCACCTGCCTGAGTTTGGAATCAATTGTATTGAACAAGAATCAAGTATTCTGGGGTCAAAATATGAGCTTCATTAGTGACAAAGCTGTTTAGAGCATGTGGCTTAGCTGTGTAGGCAGGTGGGCTTGCTAAAACTTTGCCCATACAGGAGACAGATATTTATTCATTAAGTTCCCTCATAGCTGGGTCATTGCTGGCCACCCTGGACAGGGGCAGGGCCTTTGGACTAAGATGCCTGCCTGGCCCCGGAGAAGAGGAGAATGCATCCTCGCTGGTGTTGAGCATAACTCAAGGAAGAACCCCGAAGGAGCTGAGCCAAGCTCATTATTAAATATCTCACACGTTTTCTCATGGACAACCATAAGTAAAGAATGGAAACTGTGGCCAGGAGTGTTTCCCTGGGGAAGTAGTTCCCCATGAAATCATGAGTGTTGAGAAAAACATGGTTTCCCAGTGAATAAAATAGTGGATTGGCACTCCACTTCCTTTGGATTGTCTTCCTGGGGTGCAGGGTGTTTATATCTAAATACTACATGGTACAAACAATTGTACAGCTGAGGCCCTGGATATGATTTGGGTTAGATGCACTTGTCTGAAATGTGGAAGGTGGCAACGGAGTGGAGCCCATTTCTGCTGCTGCTTCTCTTTCTGTGGGCACCATTCTGGGCAGGTCTGATTTTTTTTTTTTCCAGTGGCTTCTTGACCGTATGTGGGTGGCATAGGCCTCAAGCCAGTATCTGTATAGACACTTCCCTCATTTAGTACCTGCCTTCCTGGTCTTTCTGGCTTCCTATTTATGGCAGAGCAAGTGGCAGAGCCTGCAGGTGGAGCACCAGCTTCTGAATTCATCAGGAGGCTTTCAGGTCAAAAATGACGCAGTGGCTCCTGAGTGACCAAGTTCTCTGAGGTGGTCCTGAGAGCTCAACCAAGAGGCAGCTTCCTCAACCTCTCTATTGATCCTGAAAGCCATTTAGCAAATAGCATTTGATTCATATCAATCA
Source organism: Colobus angolensis palliatus (assembly GCF_000951035.1). NCBI lineage: Eukaryota > Metazoa > Chordata > Mammalia > Primates > Cercopithecidae > Colobus > Colobus angolensis. Next base: position 13,547,603 of record NW_012114821.1, on the reverse strand, counting down.
AGAACCTAGACTGAATTCTGATCTCTGCAAAACTGAGCCCTAATTTTTGAACTCTCAACATCAGTTATTATCAATAATGATTTAAAATAAGCATAATAATATCAGGACCACTACAAAATTTTCACTATGTGCTAAATATAATGCAACATATATTATTTCATGCAATTCTCACTAGAATCCTATAAGATTTATAACTTGTTATTCCTATTACTAAGTCATAGATTACATCAGATGCTCAGGGTCTTCTAGGTAGAGAAGAGCAAAGACAGACCTAGATTTCAGATCTGTCCACACCTACAGTCTGGGTCTCGATCCACTACTATTTTTGCCCATTTTTCTATCATGGTGTTTGGATTTTTCTAGTGACACATAAACATGACCAGATTTCTCTTAAAACAGATTTGGCTTGTTTGCAAATGTCTGGAAAGGCCTTTCCTCCCATCAAATGCATGCTATTGTTCAAGGCAAATCTCTGTCATTCTACACCAGCCAGGCCTCAGCCCAAACAGACAACAGTCCCCTGAGTCCCTCACCAAATATTCTGGAAAGGAAGAAAAGAGGAAAAGAAATACAGAGTGATGGAAGAAAGGGTAGAAAGAATTTAGTAGAACTGTTGTGTTAGAAATTCTGTTACCAGTTTAGCACCATTTCTACTCCTTTTTAGTCTCTATTTCACAAGGGGCTGGAAGCCCGGGAGCTACATTTCCCAGAATTCTTTGTCACCAGAGCTATGCTATAGATTTTGCCAGTAAAGGCTGGAAAGGATGAGAGACAGAAGCCATATTATTGTTTTTCTTTGTCAACCAAATATATGCACAGATGTTAACATATGAGAGATTTTACAGAAATCTCCTTTCTCCTACAGATCACTTGCTTTATTGCTGCAAGCAAATATAATCATTCGTGACACTTTCCTACGGTTCCAAATCATTTGGTAGCTGTGATTACAACTGAGTGTCAACAGCTTTTCCTGACCTTTGCTCCTCCAGTACTTTCAATCATTTCATATGTCACTAATTCTCTGTATTAACCTACTTTACATGTGAAACACCTAGAGACATCTCCATTTTCATGAAGGACAGATCAGTGTTATCTTCCCAGATTTGTCACCAGACTTACCACTGCACTGGTGATCAGGGCTTCAAGATACGAATTTGAGAGATGACACAAACATTCACTCCATGACACTTGTTTTCTGTGTTTCTAGCTCTGCCCTGGAGCTGGGCATTTCCTTTCTCTGGGCCTCAGTTTCCTCATATATTAGATGAGGGGGTTGGACTTAGCTGAATCTGAAGTCCCTTCCAGCTCTCACATGCTTTGAGCCTATGAAACACCACTCACACTAGAAAAGTATCTTCATGCCTCTCTCTCTGTCTCTCTCTCTCTCCTAACATCCCAAGGCCAAAGGGGTTTCATTTATCTGGCAATAGCAGGTTCCACACTGAGGAACAATTTTTACTGGTGAAATTGTATCGAGAACCGTGAAAAAGAAGTGAACATCAGATACACTCAAAGGTGGCAGTTCATCCCGATTCCATTTCCCCCAGAACTGACTGACTGCCCAAAACCATTTCAGTTAATGGCTACATGTCTATTGCTTGCTCTTCAGCAAAAGCAAATAACTATCCCTGGATTTGTTCTTAACTGAGTCCTGAAAGGTCTGCACAGACTCAGGCAAAACATCAGAGTAACTGTGGAAAACTGCATTGCTAATAACTTACTTTCATTGCAGGAAGAATGCAGCATGAGAGAAGAAACAGAGCCCTGTGGCTTTCCTGGACTAGATTCAAGTCCTGCTATCTTAGTCACCTCAGGCTACCATAACAAAATATCATAGACTGGTTGCTTCAAACAACAGATACTTATTTCTCACAGTGTTGGAGTCTTCAAAGTTCAAGATCAGGGTATAGGCAGCTTTGGTTCCTGGTAAGTGTCCACTTCCTGGCTTACAGGTGGTTGTCTTCTTGCTGGGTCCTCGACATGGTGGAAGGAGAGGGAGCCCAGGTCTCTCTTCCTCTTCCCATAAGAATACCAAGCCCATCGTGAGGCCCCCACAATCGCGACCTCATCTAAATCTAGTTACCTCCCAAAGGCCTCACCTCTAAATACCACTGCTTTGGGGATTAGGGCTTCTTATGAATTTGGGAGGTGATGCAAACACTGCGTCCATGGCACTTGCTTTCTCTCCTCCTAACTGTGCCTCATGTCACTTTTTCAAGGAGTCTTTCTTGAACATCTCCTTCATTCTAATCTCAAAACCCTTGTACTTTTCCTTATGTTACTTCCCACAACATAACTGTTTCCTGGGTGATAGTATTTACGTAGCTCCCTCAATAGGATGTAAGCTCCATGAAGGCAAGAGCAAGTACATCTCATGAAGATTGGCACCCAGAACCCGACACAAAGCAGCACAGTGGTGTTCATTAAATCTAAGATAAAGAGATAAAGAGTTAATAAACCTGGGTCTTTGAGTAACGTGGTTAACCTCTATGAGCCTCATTTTCCTTGATAACAGCTACCTCACACTGCTGTGATGAAGGTTATATGCAGAAATGTATATGGAAAGGATTCATTAGCAATTCGAAGGGCAGCCTGCAGTAAGGGAAGAGCTAGTTCTTTGAAGACAAGACTTGGTTTTAATGCCTGCTACTCACTGACAGCAGTGTGACCTCAGTAAGTGCATTTAATGTCTCTGAGGCATTGCTTATTTTTTCCATAAAATGGGAACATTCGTGCATAATTCACAGCATCATTTTCAGGACGCAATGCAATACCTAGGCCGGCCCCTGGTTCATAGAGGTGCTCTGTGAACATTTGCTCTTGCCGGTGGAGGCAAGCCACACAGGTGTGCAAGCATTAATCTCATCTCAGAAGGGAGCACCTGGCTTGCTATCAGACTCAGAAGGTGCAGGCCGCTCCTCAGTTTCCCATATAAACGGAAACACCCGCCAGCATCCCAGCTGTCCCTATTTGCTGGCAATGTTGTGGCTTCCTTAGGAAAACAAAAACAAGGCAGGATTGTCGCGTTGCCTCCATTAATCTGCTTTGTCAGTCGGAGTACCGTGGTTCTCCCAGGACCAGCACAGTGACTCATGTGTCAGCACTAGCAACGGGGCTAAACCTGGCAGTAATAAAAATGTGACAAGCTCTCACCCCTGCAGCGAGGGGTGTTTAAAAACAAAACTCCTACATATCTTCTTGAGGTGCAGGCGCTGCTGTTTCATCATTTATGTGACAAAAAGAAAAGCTCTCTTGCAGAGGATGAAAGGAATGTGCCAAGACTTCAAGATTCCCTCATCTGACTGCTAAGATCCCCTCAGTCTTGAAATTGCCTAAGTCCAATAGCTCCGTGCCAGGCCGTTTTAGGGACCCATTGCTTGCCCTTTCTCACTCCTGCTCTCTTTGTTTCCTCTCCCACAATAGAAACCCACCTGCTCCAGAAACCATGGTCCTACTACTGACCAAATGCTGAACTCACAGTCGTGCTTTTCTTTGCAACACTCTATCACCGGTATTAAATTCAATTTGCAAGTCAAGATACAGGAGCCTAGAGATGTGAAGCAACATGCCAGGGTTCAGAGCCACTAGGTAGTGCAGCCAGGCTAGAACCAAGGACTGTCAGTTCCATGCTCTAGTAACCATTATGCTAAATTCCTGCCTACAGTAGTTGACCCAGTCATGTGCCCCATGCCTTAGGATCATTCACTGGATTTTCTGGCATTGTTCAAAGCCTGGAACTGGAGTCATACTGCCTGGATTCACTTCCTGATTCTGCTACTTACAAGCTGGGCAAACTTAGTGAGTGTCTTAAACTCTCTAAGTTTCATTTTCCTCCACATCAAAAACCCAGCTTCACCAAGATAAAATGCAGATTAAACAAGAGAGTGCATATGAATGGCTCAACACAGAGCCTGCCATATAGTACTTACAGTGCTGTAGTAAGTGCCAGCTATTTTACTCAGCTTTATTTTACTTTACTTAAGTACTTAGTAAGTGCCAGCTATTTTATTATGTCATCATATTATTGTGTCATCATTATTTAATCTTCTCCCTTTTCCAAATTCCAATGAATTAACCCACCCAAGCTTGTTTCCCCTCTCAGCTATCATAATGCAGAGAGCTTAGTTTAGGAAAGCCCCCATGCAAATGCAGTTTCTTTCTGGAATGGAAGAATTGCCCACTCACCCAGTCGTTGTAGAGGTTTGTCAGGCTCCCCTGGAGGCCACACAGTGGATTAGAACATTATGGAGTTTGCAGCTGGACAGAGCTGGTTCTGACTCTCACTCTGCATTGAGCAGGCAGGGCCTTTAGCTTTTCTGAACCACAGTTACTCCACTGATAAAATTTACTCATTTAACAGATACTATTCTTATTGGGAACAACATTAAATGCAAAATGCCGAACAAGATAGAGATCCTTTCCTCAAGAAATTCACAGTCTGACAGGAAATAATACCTTCTTCGAATGCTGGCTGAGAGGATCAGAGAACACATCCACCTCACCCATAGCAGGTTCTCAAAGCAGAGTAGTTGCACTATTTATTGTTTAAATCACTTACACCCACAGAGTCAGGGTCATCCTGGAATTAGCTCACTGTGCCACTGTGGTTTGCCACCATGCCGTCTCTGAACTCACCTCCACAATATTATGCATCACATTATATATTTAATTGTATGTATAGCAGTAACTAGTTTTTCAATGTTTGCCATATGTCAGAGGTTGTTCTAAACAACATGGCATAAATTAATTCTCTCTTCCTCTTTTACTTTTTTTTTTTTGTGGGGGAAATAAGCATTTGAAAGTTTATTGCCAAATAGCTTTGGTAGCTCAGGCTTTTTGAAGCAATTACCTTTTTTTTTTCTTTAAACACTTTTTATTATGGTAAAAACACATAACATTACATTTATCATCTTAACAATGTTTAATGTACAGTTCAACAGTATTTAAGTATATTCTTATTGTTGTACAACAGATCTCTGGCACTTTTCATCTTGCAAAACTGAAACTCTATATTTATTAAACACTAATTTCTATTCCTCCCTCTCAGCCCTAGACAATCACCTCTCTACTTCTGTTACTATGATTTTGACTACTTTGGGTAATTAATATGAGTCGGATCCTATGGTATCTGTCCTTTTGTGACTAGTTTATTTCACTTTGCATAATGTCCTTAAGGTTCATCTGTGTTGCAGCATGTGGCAGGACTGCCTTCTTTTCAAAGCCTGCATCATATTCCATTATAGGTATAAACCACATTTTCTTTTTTTAAACTTTTTATTTGTATAAATTTAGGGGATACAAGTGCAGTTTTGTTACCTGGATATAATCATGGTGGTAAAATGTAGGCTTTTAGTGTAACCATCAACTGAGTAGTGTACATTGTACCCATTAAGTAATTGCTCATTCTTCATCCCCCTTCCACCGGCCTACCCTTTTGGGTCTTCAATATCTGTCAGTCCACACTCTATTTCTATGTGTGCACACTATTTAGCTGCCACTTATAAGTGGGAATATGAGGTATTTGGCTTTCTGTTTCTGAGTTATTTCGCATAAGATAATGGCCTCAGTTCCATCCATGTTGCTGCAAAAGACATAATTTCATTCTTTCCATGGCTGAGTAGTATTCCATTGAGTGTGTATCATATTTTATTTATCTAATCATCTCTTGATGGACATAGATTGATTCCATATCTTTACTATTGTGAACAGTGTTGCTATAAATGCACAAGTATAGGTATCTTTTTGCTATAATGATTTCTTTCCCTTTGGAAAGATACCCAGTAGTGAGATTGCTGGATTGAATGGGAGTTCTGTTTTTGTGTTTTCTGGAAATCCCCATATTGTTTGCCATAGAGGTTGTGCCATAGAGGTGTACTAACTTACCTTCCCACAAACCATGTATCCTTGCCAATATCTGTTATTTTTTTGACTTTTTAATAACAGCCATCCTGACTGCTATAAGATGATACTTTCCCATTGTGATTTTAATTTGCATTTATCTGATGATTAGTGATGTCGACCATTTTTTTCATATGCTTGTTCACCACTTGTATGTCTTCTTTTGAAAAAATTCTGTTCATGTTCTTTGCCCACTTTTGATGGGGTTATTTGTACTGTTGTTGAGCTCTCTGAATTTCTTGTAGATGCTAGATGTAAGTTCCATGTCAGATGCATAGTTTCAAGTATTTTCACCTATCCTGCAGGTTGTTCATTTGCTATGCAGAAGTTTTTTAGTTTAGTTAAGTCCCATTTGTCTATTTTTGTTTTGTTGCGTTTGCCTTGGAGGTCTTAGTCATGAATTCTTTGCCTAGGCCAATGTATCCAGAAGAATTTTCCCTAGGGTTCCTTTCACTATTTTTATAGTCTCAGGTCATACAAATGTATGGATTAAGTCTTTAATCCAACTTGAATTAATTTTTGTATATGGCGAGAGTTGGGATCCAGTTTTATTCTCCTGCATATGGCAATCCAATTTTCTCAGCACCATTTATTGAATGGGGTGTCCTTTTACCAGTGTATGTTTTTGTCAAATTTGTCAAAGATCAGTTGGCTGCAGGTATATAGCTGTATTTCTGGTTTCTCTATTCTGCTCCATTGATCTATGTATCTATTTTTCTACAAGTCCCCTGCTGTTTTGATTACTATAGCCTTGTGGTATAATTTGAAGTCAGTTGATAGGATGCTTAGAGCTTTGGTCCCCGCCTAGGGTTGCTTTGGATATTCAGGCTCTTTTTTTGTTCCATCCAAGGTTTCGGATTCTATTTTCTAATTCTGTGATAAATGATATTAGAATTTTGATAGAAATTGTATTGAATGTGTAGATTCCTTTAGGCGGTATGGTCATTTTAATGATATTGATTCTTCCAATGTATTAATATGGGATGCTTTTCCATTTGTTTGTGTTATCTATTATTTCTCTCAACATATATCACATTTTCTTTATCCATTCATCCATCAGTGAACATTTGGATTGTTCTCATATCTTGGCTATTAAACTCACTTATTCTTTTTTTTTTTTTTTTAATTTTCAAAATTGCCATTTTAATTAATGAAACCTTAAAATTACATTTAAAGTTGGATAGGTGTTTTGTTATTTTTATATTACCTTTTCTTTTATGTATGCTTTAGTTATTTCATTATTTTTTATTGAAAAGTTTGGGTTGATATTTCTTTTAATTTCAATTATTACTTTTCATTAAGTATGTATTTCAAATTAATGTATACTTAGCATTTATTTAACTATCATTTCAGAAAAAGTACAAAGGTTCATCCTAGGAAATACACTCTATTTATAGTCTTACAGCAGTTAGCTGTAAGATTATGTATTCTGCTATCTTCTGTTATGTTAGGAAAATGTCAATAATATTATGAAACAATTTGTTTGGGATGTTCTTGACTCACATCCTACTTCAGCATTTACCCAAATTTAACAGAAACTTGTATTCACAAATCACAGTTTGCTGTTAGTCAAGGATTATCATGAAAATTAAGGTATCCAGGTATGTGTGTCTGTGTATGTGGTTGTGTGAGTGCATATGTATGTTTGTGTCTGTATGTGGGTATGTGTTTTTTTCATGAACACATTTTTTTATGATTGTTTTTCATATTAATCTTTCTATAATAGACATGAATATATGTAAATCAAGCTAAAATTATTATATACAGATCATTTTTTATAAGCCACATATCAAGGGAAGCAACAATTATGCAAAAAAGCACAGTACTATTTCCCAAAATGCTAGTTTACTTCTTGCAAATTTTAAAATACAGTGACTTATTTCTGTCAACGTGCAAGGATATCTTGTTATGGATTCTAAGGTGTTCACAGTTTAATGAGGTAAAAAACATGCCAGATGTCATTATGACACAACGTGAGAAGCAAAATACTAGAAATTGATCTGCTGTCACACAGCTAAAGGGAATCACTAACCTGAAAATGTATAACAGAGAAGGTTTCCATATGGTATTAGCAATAGTATTTCTGGAAGAATGTCTAGGATATTTAAATGTCTGCCATCTCACTCTTTTTTTTCTTTTTTTTTTT
>NW_012114821.1:13527714-13535024 GCF_000951035.1 Colobus angolensis palliatus | reverse complement strand
CCTCAGTTCAAAATGCAGAAATCACCGGTCTTCTGTGTCCTTCGCGCTGGGAGTTGGAGACTGCAGCTGTTCCTATTCGGCCATCTTGCTCCGCCACCCACTTATTCTTTTTGACCATTTTACAAAAACGAGTAAACTGAGGCATTAAGGGAGAATTCACTTGTCCAAAGTTACACACAAATAGCAGAAACAGGCATTCTTGCCTCAGAGCCCATGATTTTTAACTGTTATGCTATAACGTATCAAAAATACAAAAAATAAATAAATAAAGCTATTGAGGGTGTTCTATTCAGAAGAGGCACTGCTCTAAGTGCTTTACTTCTATTGATTCACTCATTTTCCATCACTAAGACTGAGACCAACATATACCCTCTTTATCTAGCACAGTGCTCTGTGTATAGTGTTCAATACACATGTATGGGATGCATGAATGAATAAATCGATAAATATTTCACTAGAGCATGAGCAAAGTATGAGAGTAGCCAGGAAAGAAGGAATAATTTTGCCTACAGAGATCAGGTAAAACTTTAAAGGGTCATATTATATGCAACGGACTTCGAAGGGTGAATAAGAGCTCACTGACCAGAGATGAGAGGATGGAACTTCTAGACAGAAGGAATAAAATGAGCAAAGTTATCTGCCAAGAACATTATGAGTCAATCTGCCTGCCGCACTCGATTTTTCCTTCTAGCTTGTGGTCTCATCCTCATAGCCCCAGAAGGGGAAACCATATGACTGCGTAAAAAATCTGGCCATATGAGCAAAAGTGTCTGAAATCCATAGACCCATGCCTAACCCAATGGGCCGAGTGCAATCAACTGATATCCTCTTGACATTTTTGACTAAAAGACTCTGAAATTGAATCAGAAGGTGGTAAATGCAAAAACTAACAGGTAACATACACTTGGCACTGGGCAGTTAGCCAATGGCATACTAATGAGTTAGTAGAGAAAGATGCACAAAAAGAGAAGAGGGAAAAAGTCAGGGTTGACAGAATGCAGAGATACAAAAATGTGGAAACCTGTGATCCTGGAGAGATGCAGAAGTATCTGTGTCTACCTTTTCAGTTCCCAAGACCATGTGGCCAAATGTATGTTGCTTTCTGCCTTTGATGTTCATGAGCTTGCTATCCTCCTAATATCCCCCCCACTTAGGATAGCTTTAAAGATTTTTGGTTGCCAAGAACATGCGAAGAACACCAACCAGACTCACAGGGAATGGAGCACAAAAATCACATAAATACTGTGGTCTGGGAATCACAAATCATTTAGTTTGGCTAAAGTGATGGATAGGTTCAGTAGTACTCAGTTTAACAAACATTCATTGCATGGCCACTATGTATCAGATACTTAATTCGTTACTATGCCAGCAATAAGTCAATCAGAGAATCTGGATGTTCTGTTGTGAAGAAGCATAAATGTATTGCATTCTCCTATTTGTACTTCTTGCGCCAATAGCAACACCTGGAAACTCATTGCCTCAGCACTGCCTGTCCCCATCTGTGCGGAATCCCTCAACCTCAGTTGTCCACCCAGACCTGCTGACTCAGGCAATGTCCCAAGAAAACTCTATTTATCTACACAACTTCTGTGTGTTGATGGAATTATTAAACTATATGAAGTTCAGAGCTAGAACCAACCTTAGGGACACTCATACATCTTCCTCATGTGCAGATAAGGAAGTTGAAGTCAAGTCAGGTAGAGTTACCTTCCCAAGGTCTACCGTTTATGAGTGCCCACCTGCATGATGGACCTGGGTCTTAAATGGAGTAGATTTTTAATGGTAGAAACTTCACAAGAATAGGTAACTTCTGAAAGCTTCTGAACATATGTCACAAAATAAAGAATTTACATTGTTCTTGCTAGTCATGGAAATTGCAACTCTCTGCTCTCGACATGATGTTAGATTCATTGTTCCATGATCCTCTAAGCTCATCTCAGAAATAAGTTATGAGTTTTGATTGCCCTCTACTTTGGAAGGTAACAGGTTGAATGTCAAATCCCAGGATTTTCTAGTCCAAGAAACTTTGAAACTGGTCATTTTTTATACACAATAAGGTTTCCCTCCACAGCATCCCTAACAGATACACATCCAGCCTCTGCTTGGATGCTTTTAAAAATGCAGAGTTTACTACTTCTTGAGACACCTTATACGCCCATTACAATGTTCAGATGATTAGAAATCACTTCCTGGCATACAGCTGTGATTTGTCACAGGGCAGGCCTGCTTCCTCCTCCAGGTTGGTAATATTGGTAATATTCCTTCAACTCTCTGAAGACCTCTGACTCTTACCCTTATATTTCCTCAGGCCACATTCCACTCATTGATCAGTTCCTCTGCAGGAACATATCTACTAGTTTCAGCCTCCTTATCAACTCAGCTTATTCTCTCCAGGAAAATAAAACAGACATTGGAGAATTAGCTTCGGATTGCTAATTAGTGTGCCTAGAGTTGTGGAAACAGCACAGTTTATCATTTTTTTTATTCTCAAGGTAAATTAGTAACATTTACTCCCCTAGATTTGCATCCTTTACCCAGATCTTCTTAATTAGTTACATGTGCAATCCTGGTTGTTAATGAAACCTACCTTAACCTGGGCCTTGCCCAGGAGGTGAGGATGGCCTAGGAGGGATTTTCCAGAGAGTCTGGATATTAGAAAACAAGGTAGGGTTTTCTACATGGTCATTGTTCTGAAATGGAGAGAAGAGGGTGATAAGAATGGCTGAGGTCATGAGCCAAGAGGTTAGGGATGTGCCGTGACTCAAAATAATGGGAAGAGAATGACTTGGTAGATGGAAGAGCATGACTGATCACCGGGGTGGTCACAAAAGCAGACCAGGGATTGTGGTGGCCATCATTGTTTGTGCCCATCTAGCATCACTTCCATTTTTATCTGGCAACTTCCTCTGGGGTCCCCCCACATAAGTGACCAGGTAGGTGATCCAAGCTGACCAGGCAGAAATGGGCTCCATCAGCCAAATGAGGCAAGAGACTTTACTGAGATTTCATTAGGACCATTGAAAAAAATTACAAATAAGTACTCCACAGGAATAATGGGCTAAATACTTATTTGTAAGTATTAAGTATTTGCAAGTAATAAGTATTTCTCAGGAATAATGGGCTAAAATGACCACATAGTCTAAAACCAATTGTCGGTGGTTTGTTTTTCTTGCCATGCTAAAAAAAAAAATCACCTGAAGAATGAAGCCAACACATGGAGAAAACATAAGCTAAGATATGATAGGAGAGACAAATACATGAGATTTCATTTCAGCCCCTAGATCCAACTATTTCTGAATCCCCAATCCCTAGACATTCCATGTATAGGCAACTATAAATTTTTATTTTATCCAAGCCCTGATGCAACCATGAGTCCTGACTTATCCATGAATTGATAGAAAGATCAGACTTTGACATTTCCAGGAGCTATGTCCACAAACAACTGATACATAATTAGTGTAGAATTTGGTGCACGATGTCAAGGTCAAGACAGTTCCTCAAAGGTACTATACTGGAGTTTAAAAGTTTGAACTTTGCAATTACCCAGTGAGACTCGTTGAATAGTCTGTCAGAAATAAACATTTTAACCAAAGATGGGAAACTTAGCCAAGCTTCAGGTGCTCCTAAAAAGGTGAGCAGTATCTTACCTCAGTTATTCAGATCCCAAGTTGGTATGACAGCCGTATTTTTTGGGTTGATACAAAGAAACAAAGTATTCTACAAAATGGCAACCTTGACAGTGCTCTACCAAGGCCTGGAGCATCATCACAGCCCCTCTCTGTGGAAATCTGCTTCCTTATTTAATGAACGTTCATTTGTGCCTTCTGTGTTCCAAGCAGTGTGCTTGGCATTGGGAAATGCAACCACAAGCAACCCCAGCACAGTGGCTATTCTAAGAGAAATCTCAATCTAGTAGGAGAGGTAATTTAATAAGCTCTTACAATGTAACTATAAGAACAGGAAGATCACAGAATGACAAGGGATCACAGAGCAAAGATTAGTTTTCTAATACTATGAACCAAATTAACACAAGTTTAGTGGCTTAAACCACTTTATCTACACAACTTCTGTGTGTTGATGGAATTATTAAACTATATGAAGTTCAGAGCTAGAACCAACCTTAGGGACACTCATTCATCTTTCTCATGTGCAGATAAGGAAGTTGAAGTCAATTCAGGTAGAGTTACCTTCCCAAGGTCTACCGTTTATGAGTGCCCAGCTGCAAAATGGACCTGGGTCTTAAATGGAGTGGATTTTTAATGGTAGAAATTTCACAAGAATAGGTAACTTCTGAAAGCTTCTGAAAATATGTCACAAAATAAAGCATTTACATTGTTCTTGCTAGTCATGGAAATTGCAACTCTTTGCTCTCATGAGGACATGATGTTAGATTCATTGGGTTTGCATCCTTTACCCAGATCTTCTTAATTAGTTACCAGTGGTCCTCAACCTTGTGGACACCAGGGACTGGTTTCAAGGAAGACAATTTTAAAACAGGTAAGGGAGGGCGATGGTTTCAGGATGTAATCGTTCCACCTCAGATCATCAGGCATTTGATTTTCCTAAGGAGCACACAACCTAGAACCCTGACATGCTCAGTTCACAATAGGATTTGTGCTCCTGTAAGAATCTAATGCAGTCACTGATCTGACAGGAGGTGGAGCTCAGGCAGTAATATTTGCTTGCCTGTCAATCACCTCCTGCTGCGCTTCTCAGTTCCTAACAGGCCACGGGCAGGACCAGTACCTGTCTGCAGTCAGGGGTTGGGGACCTCTGGCTTAAACAACACCCAGGTATAATTTCCCCATTCTGTAGGTCAGAAGTCTGGGTATTTCAGCTAGATTATTTGTTGATGGCCTCACAAAGCCAAAATTAAGGTGATAGCTAGGCAAGGCTCTTATCTGGGGCTTGCAGAAAGAATTCACTTCAAGGATTATTCAGACCATGGGCAGAATTCAGTTCCATGGGAAGGAGTTTCCCGTTTTCTTGCTGGGGACTCTGCTCCTTCTAGTGACTGCGAGTCTCTTCAGTTCTTTCTCAGATGGCTCTACACATCTTCAAACCAGAAATAGCACTCTGCATCTTTGACTCTCTCTGACTTTCCTTTTGCCTTCCTCTTCTGCCACTAGTCAAAGAAAATTCTATGCTTTTAAGGGCATATGTGATTAGTTAAGGTCAACCCAGATAACATCCTCTTTTTGTAACCAACTCACCTGGGATTTTAACCATATCTGCAATATCTCTTCACAGCAGTATCTGTATTAGTATTTGATTGAATAACCACGAAATGGAACTCTAGCAGCAGGTTTCGAATTCTACTACACTAGACTGTGGGAATCACAGAAGGCTGCCTGTAGGAAGTGGTATGTAAGCTAAGTTATAAAGAAGTAGTAGGAGTTAGCCAGGAAGAAACCATAGGGAGAACAAAGATCTCAGCATAGGATTAAGGGAGTTCTAGGCAAATAATGAGAGGTGAAGCCAGCTGGGCTTCTGGGTTAGGTGGGTACTTGGAGAACTTTTGGTCTAGCTAAAGGATTGTAAATGCACCAATCAGTGCTCTCTGTCTAGCTAAAGGTTTGTAAATGCACCATTCAGCACTCTGTAAAAATACAACAATCAGCACTCTGTAAAATGGACCAATCAGTACTCTGTAAAATGGGTCAATCAGCGTTCTGTAAAATGGACCAATTAGCAGGACATGGGCGGGACCAAATAAGGGAATAAAAGCTGCCCACCAGAGCCAGCAGCGGCAACCCACTCAGGTCCTGTTTGCCACTGTGGAAGCTTTGTTCTTTTGCTCTTCACAATAAATCCTGCTGCTGGTCACTCTTCGGGTCCACACTACCTTTCTGAGTTGTAACATTCACCGTGAAGGTCTGCAGTTTCACTCTCAAAGCCAGTGAGACCACGAAACCACTGGGAGGAACGAACAACTCCAGATGCATCAACCTTAAGAACTGTAACACTCAGTGCGAAGGTCTGTGGCTTCACTCCTGAAGTCAGCAAGACCACAAACCAACCAGAAGGAAGAAACTCCAGACACACCATCTTTAAGAACCGTAATACTCACCGCGAGGGTCTGCGGCTTCATTCTTGAAGTCACTGAGAACAAGAACCCACTGGAAGGAACCAATTCCGGACACAACAGGAGAATGGGAAAAAAAATCAGCTGGAGTGAAGCCTGAAAGGCAAAAGAGCATTGTTAGATGAGGCTGGAAGAGGAAGTAAAGGACCCATGCTAAAGGGACCGGTAAACCCTGCCCCACTTTCCACGTCTCACTAAAGTGCATCTGGTTGAACCAACCTGTGTTAGCACCAGGCATGTCTGAAATTGAAGCTTTCAGTTTTTTAGTCTCTGCAGGAGAGGAAGGTCTCCTAGAATGAGGCTATATACTGTAAATAAAATGCCACACATTAGGCACTCAATAACATGTTCTCCACTCTTTCCCTTCATTTTTTTGTATTCTCTTTTCTCTTGAGCCCTACCTAATTCACAAATTTATTCTTTCAAAATACTTGAATCCTAATTCAAAAATGGATTTTTTCAAAATATACAAATTCATTCTTTCAAAATTCAAAATACACATTATTTTCAAATAACCCTTTTTCTGCCTGGAGCCATTGTGCACAAAAGGTACTATAATAACATTCATGTATCTGAGGAGCTCACAGTCCAGAGTGAGAAACTGATAGGTAATGTTAACAAATAAATCATAGAGCACGTGGGTAATACGATAATAAAGACCATAAGGTTTGGGATGCCTTCTTTCAAAATTTAAAATCCAACCCTGCCCCTTGGTTCTCGGGCCAGCTATTGAGCCTCCTCATCCCTAAAAAGAGGTGATAAGAGCACCTCCCTCTGAGAGTTGCCACAGGGCTGCTAGATCTAACAAAAAAGTATTTAACCCAAGACTTGGGACACAGTCCGGGCTTTAGAGAATTTTTGTTGATATTATTCACAGGAACAAAGGATTTATCCAATATATATTTAGGAAGATGCATTATGTGTAAGAAACTGCAAAATTATTAAAACGATTATGTATTCTACAGAAATCCTTTGCTCAATGCCCCTATCATCTCTTCCGACTATCCCTATAAAAATGTCCCCTTCTTTAATTATTGTTCTTCATATTAAACAACACCTGCTTCTCTACTGCTAGTAAACATCAGTCCTAATCAAAAAATCTCTTTGAGGAAACCAAGAGTTTCTGTCACTTTATTTATCAAAAACTCTTCAAACATGAGAAGACAGCACCTTTGCCACCTTTGTCCTTCCATTCTATCATCCTTCTCCACCAATCCTTTTTTTT
>NW_012114821.1:13481916-13524064 GCF_000951035.1 Colobus angolensis palliatus | reverse complement strand
AAAGGATTTTATTTCTCCTTCACTTATGAAACTTTGTTTGGCTGGATATGAAATTCTGGGTTGAAAATTCTTTCTTTAAGAATGTTGAATATTGGTCCCCACTCTCTTCTGGCTTGGAGAGTTTCTGCCAAGAGATCTGCTGTTAGTCTGAAGGGCTTCCCTTTGTGGGTAACCCAATCTTTCTCTCTGGTTGCCCTTAACATTTTTTCCTTCATTTCACTGTTAGTGAATCTGACAATTTGAGTTGCTCTTCTCAAGGACTATGTTTGTGGCATTCTCTGTATTTCCTGAATTTGAATGTTGGCCTGCCTTACTAGGTTGGGGAAGTTCTCCTGGATGATATCCTGCAGAGTGTTTTCCAACTTGGTTCCATTTTCCCAGCCACTTTCAGGCACACCAATGAGATGAAGATTTGGTCTTTTCACATAATCCCATATGTCTTAGAAGCTTTGTTCATTTCTTTTTCCTCTTTTTTCTCTACACTTCTCTTCTCACTTCATTTCATTCATTTGATCTTCAGTCACTGATACTCTTTCTTCCAGTTGATTGAGTCGGTTACTGAAGCTTGTGCATTTGTCATGTAGTTCATGTGTCATGGTTTTCATCTCTATCAATTCTTTTATGGCCTTCTCTGCATTGATTATTCTAGTTATCCATTCATCCATTCTTTTTTCAAGGATTTTAATTTCTTTGCGCTGGGTACGTAGTTCCTCCTTTAGCTCTGAGAATTTTGATCGACTGAAGCTTTCTTCTCTCAAATCATCAAAGTCATTCTCCGTCCAGCTTTGTTCCATTGCTGGCAATGAGCTATGTTCCTTTGGAAGGGGAGATGTGCTCTGATTTTTTGAATTTCCAGCTTTTCTGCACTGCTTTTTCCCATCTTTGTGGTTTTATCTGGCTTTGGTCTTTCATGATGGTGACGGACTGATGGGGTTTTCGTGTGGGTGTCCTTTCTGTTTGTTAGTTTTCCTTCTAACAGTCAGGACCCTCAGCTGCAGGTCTGTTGGAGTTTGCTTGAGGTCCACTCCAGACCCTGTTTGCCTGGGTATCAGCAGTGGAGGCTGCAGAAGATAGAATATTGCTGAACAGCAAGTGTTGCTGTCTAATTCTTGCTCTGCAAGCTTCGTCTCAGAGGTGTACCCCGCCGTGTGAGGTGTGAGGTGTCAGTCTGCCCCTAGTGGGGAATGTCTCCCAGTTCGGCTACTCAGGGATCAGGGACCCACTTGAGCAGGCAGTCTGTCCATTCTCAGATCTCAACCTCCTTGCTGGGAGAACCACTGCTCTCTTCAAAGCTGTCAGACAGGGGCATTTACCTCTGTGGAGGTTTCTGCTGCTTTTTGTTTAGTTATGCCCTGTCCCCAGTGGAGGAGTCTACAGAGGCAGGCTGGCCTCCTTGAGCTGCGGTGGGCTCCACTCAATTCGACAGCAGCTTTGTTTACCTTCCTGGCTGCTTTGTTTACCTACCTAAGCCTCAGCAATGGCGGGCGCCCCTCCCCCAGCCTGGCTGCTGCCTTGCAGTTAGATCTCAGACTGCTGTGCTAGCAATGAGGGAGGCTCCATGGGCGTGGGACCCTCTAGCCAGGTGTGGGATATAATCTCCTGGTGTGCCATTTGCTAAGACCCTTGGTAAAGCGCAGTATTAGGGTGGGAGTTACCCGATTTTCCAGGTGTTGTATGTCTCAGTTTCCCTCAGCTAGGAAAAGGAATTCCCTTCCCCCTTGCATTTCTCAGATGAGGTGATGCCTCACCCTGCTTCCGCTCTTGCTGGTCGGGCTGCACCCACTGACCCGCACCGACTGCCTGACATGCCCAGTGAGATGAACCTGGTACCTCAGTTGAAAATGCAGAAATCACCCATCTTCTGTGTCACTCACGCTGGGAGCTGGAGGCTGGAGCTGTTCCTATTCGCCCATCTTGGGTGCCCCCTCTATTTTTTTTTAAATTTGTTATTTATTTCTTTATTGACACAAAGTCTTGCATTGTCCCACCCATCCTTATTGTTTCATTTGTTTCATTTTCCTTTTCTTTTCTTTTTCTTTTTTTTTTTTTTGACAGAGTCTTTCTCTGTCACCAGGCTGTAGTACACTGATTCCATCTTGGCTCACTGCAAACTCCACCTCCCAGGTTCAAGTGATTTTCCTGCCTCAGCCTCCCAAGTAGCTAGGATTACAGGCATGTGCCACCATGCCCAGCGAATTTTTGTAGTTTTAGTAGAGACGTGGTTTCACCATGTTGATCAGGCTGGTCTTGAACTCCTGGCCTCAAGCAGTCTGCCCACCTTGGCCTCCCAAGGTGCTGGGATTACAGGTGTGAGTCATTGCACCCAGCTCCTTAACATTTCTTTTATTCATTCTGGTTCTTGTTTCATCTTTTTCTTCCTAGTAATAATTGCTATTACTGATTAAGAGCTGGTTACATGTTGTATGCACTTTACATAGAAAATGTCAATGCTTTCTTTATGACCACTATAAATGTATATTATAATCATTAAGTGGATATTATAATCGTTTTTTGTTCATTTATTGGTGATTGATCATGAAAAAGAGGCTCAGAGAAGGGCAGATCTAGCCCCAGGGTCACACAGCTAGCAAAGGACATATCTGGAATTTAAACACTGACTCCAAAACATGTTTTTAGTCACATCATTTTTTCTGTCTCCGAATCCTATATATTTGAAAACAACGAGGCAATAATCTTATATTAAGTGATTTAGATCTCTTCCCACAGCCTACATAGCCAGAAATGACTTTTACTAATAAAAAATCAATCAACGCATACTTTCACCAAGAGAGTTCACAAAACCTCCTGACCTAGAAGTGGTTGAATTATTCTCTATCCAGCTTGGTCTCAGCACAGGCCGATCTACCTTGGCAGACAAGGGTCAAGTTGTGATGAGCAGTGAATGTTTTATTAAGTGCTTTTTTCAGGACTGAGCTACTGCTCCAGTTTCTCTAAAGAAGAGCCACCCCTGCACGCTCATTGCCAATGCTGCTGGCTTTTATACCTTTCTAGGACGCACAGACACATGGGCTTCTCCCATGTGCCAGGCACAGTGCTAGGTATATTCCCAGAGGCTGTTTAGTAACAACAAAATAAATGAGTCCTTTGATCCCAGTTTCAGATCAGTGCAGTGAGGCTTCAACAGATCAAGGACCTTCCCTTCAGCTGTGTAGCTGAAGCTACACACAGGGGTGCACGTAGGTATTTAGACAGCAGCTCACTCTTGGCAGAGACTGCACCTGAGTCTTCCCAGAACCCCCAGAGCCTATCATGGCACACAGCTGGTGCTCAATACATGTGTACTGATAATGAAATCAGGCACACTTCTCTAAAGATACTCTTACAACTTCCTTAAGGTAGAGACAGAAAGAACAAACTGGTTTCATTTATAACATCTC
Organism: Colobus angolensis palliatus; assembly: GCF_000951035.1. Taxonomy (NCBI): domain Eukaryota; kingdom Metazoa; phylum Chordata; class Mammalia; order Primates; family Cercopithecidae; genus Colobus; species Colobus angolensis. The sequence goes on along the minus strand of NW_012114821.1, from coordinate 13,520,666 downwards.
AGAAGATTACCGTGTCAGTTATTCATGCTTCCTGCGGAATAACATTGTGTCCAAAAGAGACCAGCCATTCATCACATGGGCCAGTTCAGTTCCTAAGCAGCAGGCTCAGGTAGGGTGAGTTACTCTGCTCAGTGTGTGTTTCAATTCTGGAGATTTATAGGGTGCGCCCATAAATGCACACAGCAGAAGGATAGAGCCCTGTTAAACTATTCTGTGGCTGACTGGGGAAATGGGTGGGGGTGACACAGTCAAAGTTAGAAGTTAATGGAGCCCATTCCTGAAACCCAAAGCGCTGCTGACACATCCTTAGAGTCCCTAGGATGAACCCAGAGCAGGTGCAGGGCCTGGCTCAATGGGATTGGCTGAATGGAACCAAAGGATAGGCAAATGGGGCTTTACTCCTTTTAGAGATAATCCTTACCTAGAGAGCAAATGCTCAAACTTTGCACCCAACAGATCTGAGTTTAAATTCCAGCTCTACTAAATGACTTCAGGCAACTCATTGGCCCCATCTGAGTCTCAATTTGTTCATCTTTAAAATGGGAAAAAAAATTCTTTTTTTTATAGTGTCATGATGAAGTGGGAAGATGTATTTAAGGCGCTCGGTCTGTTTTCATTCAGTAAATATCTGTTCTTCACCTACAATGTGTCTGCTAGGAAGCCAAAAGCACAAATTTCCTTCAGCTACAGGCTTGGTCAGCTAGGGCTGCCATAATAAATAAAATACCACACACTGGTGGCTTAAACAATGAAAGCTTATTTTCTCACAGTTCTGGGAGGTCCAAGATTAAGGGGCTGGCCAACTTCGTTCCTGATGAAGACTTTTCCTGGCTTGTAAATTGCCACCTTCTTGCTGTGTCTTCGCATGGTGAAGAAAGAGATTTCTGGTGCCTCTTCATCTTCTTATAAGAGCACCAGCCCTATCATATTAGGGGTCTACCCTCAGACCTCATTTAACCTTGGTTATCTCCTCATAAGCACACTCTCCAAATACAGTCACCTTGGAGGTTAGGACTCCAACATTTGAATTTAGAGAAGAACTCAATCCAGTAGATAGCAGCTACTCCCTGGGAGAGTTGAGAATTGGAAGGAACCAGTCTGGAATTGGAAAACACCCGGTTTCAGGCTTGACAAGCAGCAGGCAGGAGTAATGCCCTTCCTTGTTCACTTGCCAATCTCCTACTCAGTCTCTAACTCCAGCCCCAGCGTCATCCCCTCTGTGAAGCCTCCTCTAGCTTCTCACCTCAAAATTGACCACCTCCTCTTCTGAAGTCCCATTGGCCTTCTTATATATATTTATTGAATTATGTTTCACAGTGTATTGCATAGCTCTCTATTAACTTATTTGTGTTGTTCATTGGAGTGTGAGTTTCATGAGAACCAGGACTAGATGTTATTCGACTATGCCAGCCGGGGCTATGATAGAGGTTCAATAAACAGTGAATGGATAGAAGGATGAATGTTTTGTCCCAACAGAAAGACCAAACACAAGTACAGGCGAATCTGAGGCCTGAGCTGGTGTCAGGGAGCACCATCAGTGAGGAATCACTCATCCCTCCTGAACTGGGTTTTAAGACAAGATCCTAACTTCCATGGATAAAGCTAGCAAGAGTGTGGCAAGTGATTACATAGAAGACTGAAGCATCGTGTAGTTTGCCAGACTTCGAAAGAAGCAGAAACAAAGGGCAATCTCATAACAAGGCAGAAAGAAGGCTGTGGTATGATGGGGCCCATGCTCTCATAGGCCAAGCAGTAAGGGATCTCAGGCTGGACAGTGGGTGGATGCAGGAGGCCTTGGGCTGGTTAAATATCCTATGATTTCTTATCCTGGGAACTAGAGTTGGAGCCGAAGGTATCACATTCTCTGTTACTGGAAAGAAAACTTGACCTCTGATGTGTGGAGAAGGGCTAAGCCAGTCTTGACCTCCTTGAAGTTAAAGATATTCCCCTGCCTGTATGCCTGCAGGTAGCCAGCCAATGCCCCTGTGGGACTTAGAGCCTTTGTGCTAGACTAACTAAGGGCAAGAGAGAATTGGGTCTGAGATGGCTCTTTCTGTGAAAAACAAAAAGCAAAAAAAAACACGTTGGAGAGTGTATATAAATTTGGAACAACAAAACTAGACCAAATGAAACAAAATAGCTACCATTTACTAAGAGCCTGCTGTGTTCTTGGAACTATATTAACTGTTTCCCATATATTCTTTCATGCAACCGAATTCTCAAAGCAACCCAATGAGGTGGGTAATGTCGCACTCATTTGGCATTTGAGGAAACGGGCTCAGAGAAGTTAAGTGACTTTCCCAAGGCCACAAAGCTAACAATTAAGATAATTAGGGAAAGATCCTGTTCTTCACATTTTCCACTTTCCTTTTTGATGCTATATGGTAGGCTGAATATGCCCTCTACCCCAAATATCCACATGGTACACCAAAACTTGAAAATGCTACTATATATGGCAAAGGGGACTTGAAGATGTGATTAAATTAAGGATTTGGAGATAGAGCTGTTATCCTGTATTATCCAGGTAAACCCTAAGTCATTACAGAGGTCCTGCAAGGTAAGAATGTCAAAGGAGGAAATAGGAGATGTAACAACAAGAGTGATTTAAGGAAGGCGTTGTGAGACAAGGAAGGCAGGCAGCCTTCTGAAGCTAGTAAAAAAAAAAACCAGATCCTCTCCAAGAGCCTCCAGAAGGAACCAGCCCTGCCACCACCTTGATTTTGACCTAGTGGGGCTGATATTGCACTTCTGGCCTCCAGAATTGTTAGTAAATAAATTTCTATTGCTTTAAGCCACCAAGGTTATAGTAATTTGTTACAGTAGCCATAGGAAACTAATACAAAGAATAAGATTTAAAAATTAAAAGACAAATGCTATAATGTGTTTGAGATAACGTTATCTAAAGAGAATTTTTAGAAAGCAAGAAAAATCTCAACTGATTTAGTGATATTATAGAAGACGTAGAGTAAATGACCTCTGACTTCAGTTGACAAATGAAGGGCATACTTGCTACCTCCCTCTCCTAAATCGATAGTACAACTGTTTCAACTCAATCAAGTGCTCTTCCCACTGAATTTTCACATATTCTTGCAATCTACCTCATCTCAACATTCCGAAATATCATGACAGATTATTCCAACATGGCACAAGAAGTGAAATCGAATCACCATCCTGGTTTAGATGGTGGGTAGCTGAAAAGTCATAAGACCATTTATTTTGTGGCCACTTAGCCTGGGTGAGATAGATGCATATAGGAGAATTTTTCACAGACTTGATCCAGTTTCACTCTCACCAGCAACCTCGTGTAATTTGCAGAAAAATGACTATTACTAACCATGTTTTTCAGAAGGGAAAAACTGAAACTCAGAGAAATCTAGTGGTTTTCTTAATGTTATGCAAGGAGGCAGGATGTAAATGCTAGGTCCCTGTCTTAGTTCGCTAGGGCTGCCATAGCAACATACCACAAACTGGGTGGCTTAAGCAACAGAAATTTATTTTCTCACAATTCTGGAGGCTGGAAGTCCAAGATCAAGGTGTTGGCAGGTTTGGTTTATTCTAAGGCCTTCCTCCTTGGCTTGCAGATGGCTGTCTTCTCCCTATATCTTCACGTGGTATTCCCTCTGCACATCTGTGTCCCAGTTTCCTCTTCTTATGAGCACACCAGTCATATTGGGTTAGGGACACCCTAATAACCTCATTTTTAACTTAATTACCTCCTTGAAGATTCTATATGCAAATATAGTCACTTCCTGAGTTACTGAGGGTTAAGACTTCAACATATGAATTTGGGAGAACGAGAGGACACAATGCAGTCCATAAGAATCTTTAAGATTCCAGACTTATGTTCCTTTTTGTCTCTATCCATCTCACAGAATGGCACAATTATTCCTCTGCCAACACCACCAACTAACATGAGCCTTCCCAATGTTATTATCCCAGGGTTCTGGGTTTCTGCTGGGGGAAATGCTATGACCCGTTTACATAGATCAGCTTCAAGGGGATGGGAGGGAAGAGTCTGGGCTAGCAGGGCCAGAGTCTCCCAACCAAAATCAAGTTCTTACATAACCAGTGACACAGCACGAGCCCTCTTCAAAAGCAGTGAAACCTCGATTGTCTAACAAACAATTCAAACTCTAAAAGCAGAAAATCTGCAATGAAATCAAAAGGGACCTATTTTGGTGCTTTCCCAATTAGGGCTTGCTCTCTGCTTCTCTGACAGGTGACCTTTCAGCAAATACAGTGCAGCTAGACTGAGGGGGCTCCCTCGCAGCAGGGACATTGAATGATGGGACAATGGTGCCAGACCCCGTCATGGCTGAGGGATAAACAGACATCTCTTTATGAATGTGACCGCAGATGGTCAAGCAATTTCTCAGTTTGATTACATTTTCAATTAAGTTTTATTCTGAACACTATTTGGAATGGATAACTGTAGTTCTTGTATATGAAAAATGAAATTGCTTTGGCAGATTCAGATATTTCCTTTGCAGGCAAAAAATGAAGGAAAATGAAACAAGATTCATGCTCTGGATGTCATAAATATTATGGCCCTGGGCAAAGACATTTTATACTTCTTCCCACACCTTCTCCACACTCTTATTCCCCATACTCGCTGACACGCAAACATCTTTTTGTGAACTTAAAGTTATGTTTCTGATAATGGTAAACAATTATTTTTTTCTTGAAAAATTGGTCCAAGTATTTTAAATTGAAAAAAGAACCATAGTAGGCCAGTTCATCCCAAAGACAGTGTCTAGACTTTTATTAGAAGAACAAAATGAGTAGAATGGAAAGCCATTCTTTAACTCTCTATTTGGCCTCTATCCCCATGTAAGCTAAGGAGGGGATTACTACACAGGAACTCACCATCATCATCATCCTATCTACAATTTAATGAGCACTTACTATGTCCCACCAATTGTGCTAAATATTTCATAAGTGTTTTCACATTTAATCTGCATGACAATTCTATGATTGTGATGCTATTATAAGGCCCGTTTTGCAAATGGGAAAACTTGCGCTTAGTAACTTCCGCAAGGGAGCACAGATGGTGATAATGCCTGTGGGAGGAAGAGTAGTAGCTCTCCAAAGATGCCCACGTCATAATCCTCAGAACCTGTGAATGCATCAACTGAGAATATATTAATTTATAGGGCAAAAAATACTTTACAGATGTGATTAAGAATCTTAAAATAGGAAGATTATCTTGGATTACCCAGGTAGACTCGATGTACCTCAAGGGGCCTTAAAAAGGAAAGAGGAAATAGACAAAGTAGATGAGTCAGAAAAGAAAATGTGACAATAAACACAGAGGTGAAAGGAATGCAATTGTTGACTTCAGAGATGGAGGAAGAGGCCACAACAGAAGCTCTATGGGCAGCCTCTAGAAGTTAGAAACGCAAGGAAATAGATTTTTCTCAGATGTCTTCCCAAGGAACACAGCCCTGCCAACACCTTGATGTTAGTCTTGTCAGAGCTATTTTGTACTTTTTACCTCCAATTGCAAGGTAATAAAGTTGTGGTCTTTTTAAGCAACTAAATTTGTGGTAATTTGCTGTAGAAACAATAAGAAACTAACACCGTGCCTGCCCCATTCTCTCCTTTCACAGTTCTGAAAGTTGAGCAAAGAACAACCTTTTGAGTTTGCTTAGGGCCTTAGGGTACTGAAGATTTTCTACATCTTTTATCTCATTTTATCCCCATAACAAGCCTGAGTGTCAGTGGGAGAACTTGCTGAGTCTTTAAACCAGCAGTGACCTCATTGTTTAGTTGGCATGGAAGAAGATGAAGGTCTCTTGGGAGTAAGGAGCAAAAAAGTTCAAAATTTGCTAGACTGTGGTCCACCTAGACCAGGGCTTGACAAAGAAGACACATTCAAGTAATGATGAATGGTTTGATGAATAGATAGATGATAGATGATAGATAGATAGATAGATAGATAGATAGATAGATAGATAGATAGATAGATAGATAGATAGATAGATGATAGATAGGAAGGCCAGATGGATGGACTGGAAGGTCAGATGAATGGATGGATGGATGGATGGATGGATGGATGGATGGATGGATGGATGGATGGATGGATACAGATGGATGGATGGATACAGATAGATGGATGATGCATCTATGTTTACTTTGGTAGATGAATAAATAATACATTTAAAGCACTTAGTACATGCCTAACATGCAGAAGATATTTAATGATAATAGCTACTGTCAGGCATTCTAGGTAAGGGTTGATGGCATTAAGGTCAAGGCATTAGGAATGATATATATACTGTCCTTCCTATCATATTGACCTACCTTAGAGCTCTGAAGGCCATAAATACACACCCAAGTAATAGCAAGTGTGAATTTAAGTACTATTTCATTGTGGGCTGCACAAGTGCCTGAAGCTCATTTCAGGGCTCTCTCTAGCAGAGACACATGACTCACATTCCTACAGGACCTACTACTCTGGTTATTCTTCCCTTAACACCACCACTGTCACTACCACCACCACTTTCCTACCTCAGAAAGTAAGCCTTAGAACCACTCACTCAGGGATGATAATGCAAGTGAGTCTATGACCTAAATAATTAGACTCTGTGTTCCACTACCCACACAGCTACCAATGAGATGGATGGGACCATAAGGGGACTTGGCTAAGCCTGCAACTGAGGCAAGGAGTGGAGCTGAGAGGCTGTTCCAAAGAGTGACTCAGCCCAGTAGACCTATAGACCATCAGTGCAATGAAAAACCCTAACCTACCTAATCAAATCAGTAGCTTTTCCTATATTAAAGAAAAGAATCAAAAGGCTTGGGAAGAGACAGGCCAGGCAGAAAAAAGGGCAGAATTATTGCCCTTTTTATAATTATTATTTGCTATAATAGATGAATGCATGGATGGATCTTCTGATATCACTAATGTGATAACAAAGAGAAAGCAAGGGCAAAATTGATGAAAATAGTTTCTCTGGGGTAGCCCAAGTATACACATGGTGTAACAAGCTCAAGTATGGGTCAGAAAGGAAGCGAGAACTAACATGAATAGAATACCTACTATGTGCTAGGACCCATAGATGGTACAATTTAAATCTCAAAACAAATGCTGGGAAAAAAGCATTATCATTCCCATTTTAAGAAGAGAAGTTTAAGGATCATGGATGTTAAGCAACTTACCCAAGATCACTCGGCCAGGAACTGGGAAAGCAAAGATTCAAACAGATTTGCTAACTACAAAACCGTATTCCTTTCACTGTTTTCCAGTGGGGTAAGTATAGGGTTAAATTTAGGTACAAGGGACCAGTCAGAAGCAGGTCACGCAATACATAGATGTTATTTTAGTAACCTCAGAGGCAGAATTTCCTTTTCTTATATGAGCCCTAATTTTCCTATAGGGGATTCCATCTCCTCATCTCTGGTCCTGTGATTTGCCTGGGGCTGACCTCTGCCTCTGACTCCAGAGATAATCATATCCCACAGGCCTGCTCCATCATCCTGTGCTCCATCTCCTTGGTCACAGCGACTGATTCAAGGATAGACATGCAATTCACATCAGCACGATGGATGTCAGTCACGAAACATGTGTGGGAATGATTGGGAAATCTTTCTCTCTCGCCTGGAGCTGCCGAGAAGACAGGGAATAAGACTGATAGAGCAGGGGCCACCATTAGGACTCACAGAGAAGGCAACACAGAAGAGAATTAGCCAAGAGATGGAGAGATTTTCCAGTGATGAAAGTATGAACACCTAGATGCAGCCAAGCTCAAAGCCAGTAACCCCTAGACTTCTTTCAGTTGTGTGAGCTTTATAGTATAATTTATTTTCTTTAAGTGGATCTGAACGCAGTTTTTACCACATATGACAAAAAGAGTCCTGACCAACACACTGCACTGGCACCATAATTTGGGGTTATTTTTTACATTTACTTAGGTTTCTAGGTGGTAACTTATGTCATATAAAGAAGGGTCTAGGCTGGGCGCGGTGGCTCAAGCCTGTAATCCCAGCACTTTGGGAGGCCGAGACGGGTGGATCACGAGGTCAGGAGATCGAGACCATCCTGAGCTACACGGTGAAACCCCGTCTCTACTAAAAAATACAAAAACTAGCCGGGCGAGATGGTGGGCGCCTGTAGTCCCAGCTACTCGGGAGGCTGAGGCAGGAGAATGGCGTAAACCCGGGAGGCGGAGCTTGCAGTGAGCCGAGATCGCGCCACTGCACTCCAGCCTGGGCGACAGAGCGAGACTCCGTCTCCAAAAAAAAAGAAAAAAAAAAAAAAGAAGGGTCTAGACCTCTGGAATAGGGGACTGGCTGTGCAGGACATCAGTTTCCAGAAGGTATCCAGTTTGAGTCAGAAACTGGATTGCCAGGCTTTGAGGGAGAGGCAGATACCAGGGCTTGTAGATGGTACCGTATGCCAAAGGCAGGGAAGGCTGCATCCCAAAGTTTAGTCTTTCCATAGGTGCACTGTGTTCAATAGCAGAAAGACTTATTTCAACAGATAGTTGGACAGAAGCAGCTGATATACCTTCTCCCACTGTTGGGCTTGGCTCAAGAACTCAAACAACCTAAGATAGCAGATGGTGCTCAACCACAAGCCTCATGGTGGAAAGACAGAGGCAGAAGGGGATGGATGCCGGCACTGAGACAGCCAAACAGCACAAGTAAGGAAGGAACAAAAAGTGACTTTAGGGCCAACATACCCTCAACAGCCCCTGCCAATCATAAATGACATGGTGGTAACAGATAGGAAGTGACAAGTGAGATTGTAAAGGAAAGCTGAGATCACCCTCAGGTAAATTAGCAAGATAAGGTGGTGATGTTGATAATGACGATGATGGTGGTTATTGTAGTAGTGGTGGTAGTTATGATGGTGATGCTGGTACTGATTGTAATAAAGATGGTGACTGTGCCAGTAGTAGCAGAAATGATGGTGGTAGAAGTGGTGGTGGTAGTGGAGCGACAGTCACCATTTATCAAACGCTTACTATGACGCAGCATTGTACTAGACCATTATTTTAATTAATCCTCACAAGAATGCTATGAAATAGGTATAAGAAGCCCTATATTACAAATGAGACAACATACTAAGAAAGATTATGTAATTTGCTTAAGGGCACACAGATATAAGTGGGAACAGAGAAATCTAAACCCAAGAGTGCCTGACCTCAAAACCAGTGCTCTTTACCATTATGCTTAAACTCAACTTAAGTAGCGCCCAGAAGCCTAGACTCCCTTTCTCTGTCTACTACACTGTGCTTCTAACTCATCCTGGGCATTACAAACAATTTCGCACTCGTGTTTTTCTAAGTTCACAGCAGTTTTCAACACATCATCTCCTACCCATGTGGTTTCCAATCTTGCAAATAAGATAATTCTTTTTTAAAATCAAAACATTTTGCTTATGCCTATATGATTATACTCATTTTTTAAAATATAACTGACCAAAAAAATATGAAAAAGAGCTGTTCTAATAGTATACAGTTTATTAAACTCTATGAGAATAATTACAACAGCTTCTACTTGTCCTCAAAAGCACTCAATTACACACTTAAGTCAGAACTACGTTACTTATTTGGGCCATAATTGAGACTCCATGCATATGGGAATTGACTAACAACTTAGGGCTGGGAGGAAGCCATCATGGGGCACCATCTCATAGTTCCTTGGGAAATTTTATGAAGAATGTAAAAGCAAATTGTGTTGAACATCAGAGAACACAAGTGGATGGATGCTTGACCAGCTCAGCAACATTCACAGACCTAGAAGCTTTTTCTTCTCCATTCTCACCCTTGGAGCTTTTTGGAGGGGCTCTAATATTCAGCAAATGTTTGGCTAACATGGCCAAGCATCAGGATTTCTATCCCGGCCCATTTATTATTGGTGCGTGACCATGGTCTAGACACTAACCCTCCCAGGAGCTCAGTTTCCTCACTTTAAAACGAGAACCTTGATCTACACATCTATGGACCCTTTCAAGGACAATGTCTGATGCTATTTATGTTTTCACATCCAGTGTATTTCCCTAACCCTGCTTCTTCATAAGTTCCTGCTATTTGTCATCAGAAAATGACCCGTATGTTAAAGTGCAACCACAAAAATCTCAAAATAAGATTTTTCAAAATACAGTGTTCTAGTGGAGAACTTGTCAAAAATACCACTGCCTTCGTGAATAAGTCAAACAGTTCATCATTTCTTTCCAAAAGCCAATTTGAGCATGAAAGAGCAATATATTCTTTTTAAATAGTAGTTTTAACTGTTGTAAGTCCTGGCCTAATTTTCCTCTCCAACTGCAGGAAGATATCTTCAAATGGCATCAAGGATGCAAATTTTGCCTAGCTCCCCAACCCCCCGCCCCATCTCACCCCACGCTCCCTGCTTCAGTCCTGTGTACAGAACCACCTGCTGGTGGATAAAATGCTTCCCTTCACACAGAAACCCAAGCAGGGATCTACCCACGGGTAAAAATTCATAAGGTTTACAGCTTTCCATTCTTCTTCATTAAAAACCCTCAGTCAAATAATCCGGATCCATTCTGCAATCCATCTTCAACACATGTCTATTCCAAGCTGGCAGAGCAATGCTGTACAAAGACGGTCCACAACGTGTTAAGGACAGAAACTGAGAGTAAATATTTAGAAACATTAAAAGGAATTCAATATAGTCACAATATCTGAGTGCATGACTGTTTTTCTAGTAATTCAGTTTTCATTGTATTGTACAAAAGTATTTGTCCACAAAAGATGGAAGCTTAACAACACCCAAGTCCTTCACTACAAGCAGTTTAAAAAGCACTGAGTAGATGATACACATGCACAACTATAATATGATGGAACAATTTTTATAATGCTCAATCCAGTCACTCAGCATAAGCCTATTAGCCATTACAATGGAGAGTATGCAGGATGGTAAGGGCACTGACTCAGGAGTCAGATGGCATGGGTTCAAGTCTTGGCTCTGACACTTACCAGGTAACCTTGAACGAGGTCTTTAACTGCTCTCAGGCTCAGTTTCTACATCAGTAAAATTAATACACTAATGAGAGTTATATAATTGCTGTGAAGATTAGATGAGATAAGATACACAAACTTGACCTGATGTTTTGTCTGTGGTAAGCACTCAGTGGCTGATGATAAGGAGGAGAGCTGAGTGATTGGATAGATTGTAGTCCCTATTCTCTGGAGGTAGACAATGTATGCAAATAAATGCTAGTAGTAGGAAGAGAGCTGGGACAACAGTAAGTGGGTGTATGGAGGTGGGACGGAGGAAAGAGAAGGGTGACTCTGCATGGAGTATTCAGGGTGGGCTTTATAGAAAACATGCCACCTGAGTAGGGATGGGAAAATTAAGTACAGTCTTCCAGGGAGACAACTGGGAAAAAAAATCAGGCAGGGGGAAGAGCATCTTCAAAGATACAGGAGTTGGAACATAATAGTGAGTTCTGAGATCCTCAGCAATTCAGCATGGCAGTATTGTGGGGAAGAGGCAGAAAGAGTGAGTCTCTTTAGAAAAGGGATTGTAGTCCTTTCTTGTAGTCTTTCCATTACTTAACACAATCCCGGCAAGAGTACTTAATCAATGCCTACAAAATGAATGAGGCTGTATGTCATGTGCACGATATAGGCGGTTTAGACTGTATCTTGAGGTCAGTAAGAAGCCATTAAACGGTGGAGAAGGAGTAAAAGAAATGACCGCTCTGCTCATTTGAAGTATGTATCAAGGGTGGGAGAAAGGGGGTCCGGGAGCCCAGTCGCAAAACCTCTTTGAGATGGAGTTGTCCTTTTCTGGCTCCAATCTACAAGTGAGGAAACTAAAGTTACAAAATTCAATGACCTGCCTAGGGAAGGATTCATAGACTTCACAGGTGCCAAGTATGTATCAAGGGTGGGAGAAAGGGGGTCCGGGAGCCCAGTCGCCAAACCTCTTTGAGATGGAGTTGTCCTTTTCTGGCTCCAATCTACAAGTGAGGAAACTAAAGTTACAAAATTCAATGACCTGCCTAGGGAAGGATTCATAGACTTCACAGGTGCCAGGTCTGCCTGACCCCAAATCCCATGTCCATCCTCACTTAGCCCACACAGGCCATCAACTGTTCTAACTATTCCTAATGAAAATTCTATTTGCACCAAATAGATTTAGATCTGGTGATTTAGTCTTCAATTTACTCTCAATACAGGTAGCTAAAAATGCCAAAAAGGATAAAAGGGTGGTGAAGCATTTTCAGTTACTAGAGTGCGTGTGTGCACGAGCATGTGTGTGTCTCTGCTGCTTTGTGTTTGAACATTAGCTACATTCCCAAAACACCCTGGCAAAGTGAATGGCACCTGGAGGCACACATCCAGCATACATGCAGAGGAGACTTTGAAACTCAGAGACACGACTCAGGACAGATGCATCTGAGCTGTTTGTTTCTCCATGAGGATAGAAACTCCAGTGTTCCCAGAAGAAGCTGAGAAGAGGTGCAGATTTGGAAAAGGGTGAGAAGGAGACGGGAGATGGCAAAATTCGGTGAGGAGAAAGTTGAGTAGGCTGTGACAAGGGTAATTACCAATATCTGGAGGCAACAGAAAATTGCTGAAAGCTGGGGCCAGTGGAGATTCTGGATTCTAAGCTCATCTCTGGTCCTAATTCACTGTGTGACCTTGGGAATGTGCCTTCACTTCTATAAGATGCAGTGACTGTTCCAAGTGAATTAAGGAGATGGAATGAGACTCACAGTAAACTGATAAGCTGTCTGGTCATGACTACAAAATCAGTACAAGGATTTAAAGAAGGTAGAGATAATTTGGGGCAGAGGTTATCACTTCCTGGCGGCAGTGGCATTTGCAGGACTGAAAGGACTTTGCTATGCAGAATAGAGAAAGGATGTTCTACGTGGAGATAACTGCAAAAGGAAAGCCATGGAGAGTGAAGTGTATGCAGAAAGCAGAGAAGGTCTGTACCGTGTAGGAACAAAGGGTGTGGGCTGGGAAAGATCCAAGACAGGAAGGGATAGATGGGGTGGTACCAAATGACAGGCAACATCAAAAAGGGCAGACAGAGATATTTGGACTCAAAGAGAAGCAACACTCTTGTGAATGAGATGTGCATAAAGGAAATAGTGGAACCATTCCCCACAGTTGTGCAACACAGGCCTAAATACAATCCCTACAGAATCCCTGGGTTTCACTGACCACCCACTCTGCACAGCACTATGAGCGAGGCACCTGTTCCAGAACCTGTGCAACTTTCGGGCACCTGCTATTGCCGCACCCATAAAGAAAATGCACCCTTAGTCCCACCCCTTTCCCACCCCTTTCACCTGGCTAATTCTCCTCCCTTCCTTCTCTGCTCTCAGATGTGGCTTACTTTCCTCCAGAAAGCTTTACCTGACTCCCAGGCTGGGTTTATTCACTCAATCATTTAATATAGTTTCATTGTACCCCTTAGTACATGTACTTTTAGTGTACAAGTACTTAGTACTATGTACTGTAATTGTACATATACTTAGTATTATGTACTGTGTTCTTTGCTTTTTGTTTTTGAGACAGGGTGTCACCTGCTGTCCCCCAGGCTGGAGTGCAGTGGTGCAATCAGGAGTCACTGTAGCCTCAGCCTCCTGGGCTCAAGCGATCCTCCCACCTCAGCCTCCCAAGTAGCTGAAACTATAAGAGCATGCCATCATCCCCAGCTAAGTTTTGTACTTTTTGCAGAGATGGTATTTTGCCATGTTGCCCAGGCTAGTCTCAGACTCCTGGGCTCAAGCAATCCGCCCACCTCAGCTTCCCAAAGTGCTGGGATTACAGGTGTGAGCCACTACACCTGGCCAAGGGCCATATCACATTGTGATAAGTGGCAGATTGAATGGTCTGTCTCTTCCACTGGACTGTGAACTCCTTGAGATCAGGGATTCTATTTTATTAAACTGTGCCTCTCTAGAACAGTGCTTGGCACATAGCATATGTTCATTAAATGTTAGCTGATGTGATTAACGAATGAAGGGCTGAATGAATAAATGGATAACAGATGAGCGTACAAGCTACCAAAAGACATAGATGTGCGCACTGATACTGGGAATGAGTGGAGCAGGGGAAGCAGGGGTAAAAGCGGAGGCACCATCTCCTCAGTCTCAAGAATCCAGATGTGAACACTCGTGATGCTGTAGGGAGGGGTCATTTTGACATCCTGTGTCTCAGTGCTCAGACTGTGGTGTGGAAACAAGGTCAGAAGTTCTTCGCTGAATATGGAGGAGGAGGGATTATGTTTGTAACTATGAACCTTAAAAATCAAACAACACAATGTAACCGAAAAAGTGCAGTACTTCATGGTTGAGGAAGACTGAACTAGTCTCAAGTTTTTACTCTACCATTTATTACTCTTGAAAAATTGCATGATCCCTCCAAGGCTCAATTTCCTTAATTGCAAAAGGAGGACAACGATAGAACCCAACAAAGAAGCTTGGTGGAAAGATGAAATGAAATCATGTATGAGAGGGCTCCGGCTGGTGCCAGGCGCATAGTAAGTCCTCAATCGATGATGGTTTCAATGATAATGAGGAAAATCAAGACGGCAGGAGGAGGGACTAGGAAAAGAGGGAGGGAGAGGGGCAGGGTTGGAGGTATAGGGGGACTGCAGAGTTGTGTGAACTGAAGAAGATTTTGTATACCGATGTGCCTTGCACATGCCTGGTACATACAAGCATCTCAACACCTGTTAGTCATCTTTCCCCTTCTTCCTCCCTGCACAGGTTACGATTCATCATTTCCGAGACTGAGGTCCCCAGAGCAGAGAAGAAACAAATTTGTCAAAGGGTTTGTCAACCTCGGAGAGTTCTGAGACAGAGGCAAGAGCGCCACCTACTGCACAGCAAAGGCATTTCCCAGCTCTTCAAAGGGTCATTTCTAAACCAGCCTTGCCTCCTTCATCAAACTGGCCTGACTTACCCGTCTTTATCAGTGGGGCAGCAGAAGGAACAACAGACTCAAGAGTAGGGGTGGAGTTAGTTGTGGATGGGAAGGTGCCACACAAAACATCACCTTGGGAATACCCTGCTGCTTCCCTCTCTCACTCCCTCTTCTCTATGCCTAAAACATAAGTGAAGCTGACAACTGTCGCATAAATTTGGTTATCTCAGCAGAATCCCACTTTTCAGATCAATGCATGCAAGGAGAGGGCTAGGGAAAGGACAGAAGCCATACCCAATGGCGTGCCTGAGCTAGGGGTTCAGTTTCATGTTTGTTTACTAACTCACAGTCACGGTAATCCACCAACACTCTCTGGCCTTGGGGCGATTCCTGGGCTGTTCTCCCAGGAATGCACTGCCTCACTCCCCCACTGTTTTCCCCTATCTTTTCCTGTTGGCAGCCTACTCATCTCTGCAGCTCTCACTGGCTTCCCATTGCTGTCAAGACAGTGCTCAGTGTCTTTTATTTTGTTTTGTTGTTTGAGGCAGAGTCCAGCTCTGTCAACCAGGCTGGATTGCAATGGCATGATCTCGGCTTACTCTATTGTAAGAATGCAGTATAGAATACATATAACATACAAAATGTGTGTTAATCAACTTTATGTTAGTGGTGAGGCTTCCAGTCAACAGTACGCTAGTAGTAGTTAAGTTTGGAGACAGTCAAAAGTTATACACAAATTTTCAACTGCGGGGAGCGTCAGCACTCCTAACTCCTGTGTTGTTTTAGAGCCAATTGTAATGACAGCTACTCCCAAGGATATAGCAGTGAACTATATCCTTCATAGAAGTAAAGTTCCTCCTTTGAGAACTCACAATCTAGAGTGATGGGGAGGGACAGAAAATTAACAAGCATTTACAATACAGGATAAATTTGAAAGCACAGAGTAGGAGCTTCCAAACCATTCTAGAATAAGGGACATGACAAGTAAATATATGGAATGACAAACGGTGAATAAATGCAGGGCAAGAAAGCAAAGCAGGGCAAAAGGCATGGGGAGTTTCATTTTGCAGAGGTTGGTTATGTCACATAAGATGGTCAGAAATAGTCTCTCATAAGGAAATGAGAATGCAATACTGCACTTAGTTGAGGAAAAGGAATCCAACGCAGAAAGGACAGCAAGTGCAAAGCATGAAGCCAGCCCAGGTGAGGGTGTCTGAGGGAGACCCTTGTCTTCTTACGCTTTTTCTCTTGCATTCGCTTCCCCAGGGGAGGACCCCAGAAGCTCCTACCAAATGTATCCACTGCATCTGAAAGCAACTTGTGCCTTCAGTACCTGATGTCTTCCTACGTGCTAGCTGGGTTGAAAATCAGTTACCTGCAGGTCTTCTTAGCCTATTCTCTTTTGACCTAGGAGCCTGGGCAGCAAGTTTCCTGCCTCTTGCCTTCTGGTCTTCATGATCTTCATCACTGAAAATCCTTTAAGATAATGATCTTCTAAGGACAGTGATCCCAAGGCAATGGGAGCCAATGATGGAGAGGCATTATCAAATCTTCACTTTATAAAAATAAAACATATCAGTTTGCCTGCAGTATGAACCACACATTGGAGAGAGCAAGCTAGCACAGGAAAACCAGTTAGAAGGCTGTTGCATCAGTCCAGTGAGCGATGATGGGAACCTAAATCTAAGTAACAGCAGTAAGGATAAAAGGTACTAGGATGGTAGGACGGATGGGGCTTGGCAACTGATTAAATATGGGCCCATGTGGAAACGGGAGCACTCCAGGGTGACTTCTCACTGTCACTTTGGCAACCAGAGTTTGGGAGTGCCACTCACTGAGACAGAGACAAGAAGCAGAAGCAGGGTAGAGAAAGATGATGTTCTTAACCACATCCCAGACTATCTTAGGATTTGTTAAAGAGCAATCAACAAGGATATCAGGGAATCCATATGTATGTAGTTGAACAGATGAAACTTCCAAGTGTAAATAATTAGGGGATATTTTGAAGCAGGACATAATCAGTTGCAAAAATATATGCTTGGGACTGCCAACTGGTGCAAAGGATGCAGGAAGGCTTGAGGTCGTGGGGCAGTAGTAAGGAAAGCAGATGAGAGAATGATTGAGTTTTGAAGATTTAAATGAGTGGAGAGAAATAAGTGATGAGGAAATGGTGACCAGGCTCATTACCTAAACAAAGCCACAGCTGCAGGAGGGAGGGAGCTGTGTTTGGGGAGCACTGACTCATAAAAATACGTAAAAATTCCCCATAGCTATAGTCCAGGGTGCACTGAAATTAATGAAGAAATCCTAACACTGGTGAACAAATATTCTGGGAATATAAGTTGTACAAGGTGGGCACTGGTAGATCTCCTGTGAGGTTTAGTTGAAGGTTACTTGTGAAGTTAGATATGATTCTGTTCATGTCCTGGAACCATTGCTAATGAACTTTATGGTTTGGGCAAGTGAACTCATCTTTGTAAGTCTTAAGTCTTCTGTGTGAAAATGAGAACAGTAATACCTTGCTAGACTCTAACAAATAAATGAGATGGTATGGAGTAAACACTCAACATATGTTCATTCCTTTCTACCACTCATTTTGAGTTCTGGTTCATCATGAGATATCTGAACAGAGTCCCCTGATATCATGCTGTATGGAATTGACTTCAGCATCAGTTGACACCGAAGGAGTTCTTTAAGCTCATGGTCGCATAAAGAAACCACTATAAACTAATTGCTTCTAGGGCGAGTTGTAACAGTAAGCCTGAACATACTGAATATGCTCAATAAATTGCAAATAACTTACAGGTGTCAATGCCATGTGAGTGTGGTATCGACTGGCTGCTGGTCTGCCCTCATGGGTTGATCAACCTATCTCCTTAGCCAGTAGGAGCATGGCACAGCTAGTTGCATGTTCCCATTCATTTCTGCTGCGGCCCTGGCCCTCCTTCCCTGCTTCCATGTCCAGGCATCTGTGCTGACTTCAGCTCCCTCAGATTTAGTCCTGAAAGTTACAAGCTTTGTGCAACTGGAAGACTAAATGCTATTCTGCTGCTGTTGCTCATAAACTGCAACGTTTGCATGAAATGCTTCTTTTTCATTAGTATATATTTCTCTTTTTCTCCTTTTCTAAAAATTAATTAATGTACGTATTTAATTATTCCCTTTATTTCCACACCTACTTATATTCCTCAGACCATCTTCCCAATTGGCAACTATTCTAAAATTCTTAAAGCACAGGCCGGGCAAGGTGGCTCACGCCTGTAATCCCAGCACTTTGGGAGGTAGAGGCAGGCGAATCACTTGAAGTCAGGAGTTCAAGACCAGCCTGGCCAACATGATGAAACCCTGTCTTTACTACAAACACAAAAATTGGCCAAGCATGGTGGCGCACGCCTGTAATCCCAGCCACTCAGGAGGCTCAGGCACGAGAATCACCTGAACCCGGGAAGCAGAGGCTGCAACGAGCCGAGATCATGCCACTGCACTCTGGCCAGGGCAACAGAGTGAGACTTCATCTAAAAAATAAAATAAAATTCTTAAAACACATCGTTTTGTATATATGTGTTTCATGAATGGATTAAGTGATAATACACTTAGTCAATTTTTTGTTGTTGTTCTTCCTCCTCCTCCTTGACTGCTTTTCCAGGGCTGTGAACATCTCCAGGATGGGTACAGGCCTGTTTAGTCTCTCCAGAGCCTAAGTCTCTCCAGAGTTTAGAATAGTCACCATATAGTGATTCTCAAAAAACAAACAAACAAACAAACAAATGCATATGGGTCCAGGTTGAACCAAATTCTAAATGTTCCAGAGACCTAAAGATTGCACACATGAAATGTTTATAATGCAATTCAAAATGATTTCATTATGCCTGCTGACACAATTTGTAGGTGCAGTAGCTGAGCTCCCTACAAACTATTAAGAACCAATCAGGGCTCTGAGAGAGAACTTGAGGAGTAAAAGAAAGGGCTTCAGTCCAGTGCACTGATTGTGATTCTTATTACAAATGGTACCACTTGATTCTCTTGTTCCAGGCTTTGCTCCACATTGAGATAACTATGGTTTTACAGAAAGAATCCTGGAGTCCTGAGACCCATGATTAAATCCCGCTTATACGCTCTTATCATTTCAAGTTATTTATTTATTTATTTTACTTTGTAAGGTGGCCAGACTTTAAAAGCAGGGAAGAAGCAGCATTTACTATAAGAATTTGCATGGGAAACAACTGGGACTTTGAAGTAAAACATTATCAGGGATGGAAACAGCCCTAGAGATTAGCTACTTTTTTCCACTCTCTCTCCAGGGCCACACTGTGAATTAGTAGGCAGGGAGGGGAAGTTGTTTATGGACCTGATATTCTGCCAGTAAAAATGTACAAGTTGTTAAATATTGAAAAACTCTCAAACTTGTTGATAAATAAATTCCATCCCACCTCAGGTTCTTAGCCCCAACCCCTCTATCTTTCCACTGGGGTCTTCATTGACTTTCAGATTTTCCTACATAACAGCTAGAGTAATGTGAGGTGGCACAGGTACTGAAGTCCTGCTCAGGTACCAGTCCTTCCATTTAGGAGCTCTGTTCTAGTTTATCATACCGTTGCTAAGCTGGCTGTTGACTACTTTAGACAGGCTGTGTGTGTATGTGTGTGTGACTATGTTTGTGTGTATCTCCACGCCTCTCTTTCTCTGCTTCTTTCTGCACAAGAATTCCATTCTCCTCTCTCTGACATAAGGCTTCATGTGCCTACCTCTGGTTTTTCTTCCCTTATGACCTAAGCCTGAATAGGACTAACATGACCTCACTGCCCCTCCTCCATATCCTCACCCATACATCACCCATACATCTCAGCTCCTGTTTCTAGCTTCCAGTTTCAACTTCCTGGTGGCAGGAACCACATTGATCCAGTTAACTTTTCTATTCAAAGTCACATTGCTGAGCCCTAGCTACCTCGATCTGACCACCAAGAAAGCAGGGTGGGGGAAGATAATGGTTCAGCTTCCCTTGGAAGGGTTTGAGTATGGCATTGATCTCCACAGAACAAATAGTTTTTGTAGGAAGCAATTCTGAATTCGTTTGTAAAAATTCTTTTGAAAGAGCCTAGAACATAGTGGAGATTCAATGAAACCCTTCCGAAGCCGACTCTGTGAGAAGCTAGAAGTTAGTTCAAGACCAGTTCCATCACCTACCACTAGTGATGTTAAACTCAGTGAACTCTCTTGGCTTCTGTATCTTACAATGCGAAGTGAAGAGGAGTAGGATTTCTACTATATAAGACTACAGTGAGATTGAAATAAGAAGTTCCCTGTGTGTGATAGTGAAGATTAAGAGCCTTGGGATCTGTTAGACCTCTTCTACTCATTAGCCAGAGGATTGGAGGCAAATCATTTAACACCTTATTACCCAAAACTGGAGTTGAGGCTATCGGAATAGAAGCAACTCACATCATCTGAGGCAATCTCCTGCCCAGGTTGGAGAGGGAACTTAGACTGGTGAAGCCTGTGAAACTTTCTTTCTAGGGCAATATCACAGAACATGTGTTTGTTCCACTCCAGTTTCACATTTCTACAAGGAAGCATCAAGCATCTGACTGGTTCAGCTTTGATTACTGTATGCAATAGACTGAATGTTTATGTCCCCACCGCAAATTCATCTGCTGAAATCGAATCCCCAGTGTAATGGCATTTGGACATGGAGCCTTTGGGAGGTGACTGGGTCATGAGGGTAGAGTCCTCATCAACAGCATTAATGCCCTGATAAAAGAGGTCCCAGAGAGCGCCTTTGCTCCTTCTACCATGTGAAGACACAGAAAAAAGACAGTTGTCTATAAACCAGGAATCAGGCCCTCACCAGATAAACCAAATCTGCTTGCACCTTGATCTTGGACTTCCAGGCTTCAAGACTGTGAGGAGCAAATCTCTGTTGTTTGTAAGCCACCCAGTCTATAGCATTCCAAATGGATTAAGGCACTCTCTTTCCCTAAATGGGTCAGCTTTGGCTCAAGGATATTTGAGTTGATGAGGAGAGTAAAAGGAACCTCCCAGCATGACAACTGGGGCAATCACTATGGGTGAAGAATGAACGACAGGAAGCACTTAGCTCACTGTCAGACACATAATAGGCCCTCAGTGAAGTGTTGCTGTGTGATAGCGTTTTGCAAAATGTGAGATCCTTATTTTCCTACATGACTGTCAGGTTGCTGGCATTGTACTGCATTCCACAGGGCAGAGAGAAGTGTAAGAAATGGACCTGCCTTCCAGAATCTTACAGTCTAGATGAGAAAAATAACAATGCATAATTATAGGCTTGATTTTATAATACAGATCACAAGTACAAAAGGACAAGGCGGAGCACCTTAACAGAGGGAGGGGTGATGGCAAATGAAAAAAAAATTCCAAGAGACAAATAGAAGTGTTGTAAGAAAAATAATTTGGAAAAAATTGATTTTGAGGCCAGACTAGAAAGTAATTTTCTATTCCATTTCCTGAGCAGTCTCATACCCATAACAAAAACAGACTTATTTATAACACCATTGATCGCCTTGTATATAGAGTTAAGAATATAAAATAGGAGGGGGCACATTCCATTTTGACAGATGCAGAAATAATAAGAAAAACGCAGTCATCATTCCTCCACTGCTCCCTCTGGATCTTTTCTGTTTTCTCTGACTCCCTGCCTTGCCAAGCAATTTAGTTTTATCCTTACGAATGAAGCAATTTACATGATTTGAGTTTGGTTTTGTTTGTGTATTACTGAGAAATGTCCTATACCTCCACCATCAATTACCTTGAACAATATTGTGAGGATTTATTCAAAAATAGATTTAAGCAAAATGTATCTTTCACACACACACAGAATCAGACTATAGCGTTAGAAGATAAATTAACATTTCCACTAATCTAATCCAGGCTGTCTGTGAAACATTTCTTAATAAGAGAGACGAAAGGGATGCATTCTGCTTATGCACCAGCCTGTGATTTTCACTAGGGCTCTGCCTCGCACCTCCACTTTATGTTCTTTCTCACACAGGCATTTCAATATTGCCGCATTCTGATTTCCTGCAGTGAGAGATGATTTCATAATGAATGGTCCTGCAGTGCAGCAAGGCCAAGGATAGCTTGGACATGACACCTTCAAAGGAAGTCTCTGTTCTAGAGCTTAGAGACTGGAGGGTGTGTGTGTGTGTCTGTGTGTGTGTGTGTGTGTGTGTTATGCTGAGGCTTCCTTCAGAGAGCTAGCTGGTCCAGGAAGGAAGAATAATTCTGATCTTGTCCCTTCCTTATTCCACAGGAAAGTAAAAATAGCCAACATTTTTCATGCTGTGTTCTGGGATTTTTATACCTATTAATACTCATTAAAGCTTCAAAATAACTGAGTAAGGCCCATAGGATTATTATCACCATTTTATAGATAAGGAAACTAAGGCACAGAGAGGTTAAGAAAGCTAGCCAGATGGATGAACTGGTGGTACACTCTGGAGGCAGGTTTTGAACAGAGGTAATTTGACTCTAGAGCTTATACTCCTTTTCACTGTTTACAAGATTTATGAGTTCCATGTGCATGTTTGCTATATGGCTATTTTGCATAACGGTGAGGTTTGGTCTTCTACGGTACCCATCATCTGAACAGTGAACATTGTACCCAAGCTCAGTATACAGAAATAATAATATTACAGTATACGGAAATATTATCATGTACAGAAATAATATTCTATATATTCTTTTTTCCCAACCTTCCCCCTTTTGGAGTTCCCAGTGTCTACTATTTCCCTCTGTAGGCCCATGTGTACCCATTGTTCACCTCTCACTTCTAAGTGGGAACATGTGGCATTTGATTTTCTGTTTCTGAGTTATTTCACTTGGGATAATGGCCTCCAGTTTCACCCATGATGCTACAAAATGATTTTATTCTTTTTATGGCTGTATAGTATTCCACAGAGTTTATGCTCTTAATCCCTTAATTATACTACCAGAAGGCATTTTGAGGACCCTCCTACACATACACCATCACCTAGAATATGATCCTGAAAAAAAAATAACTTAAAATGTAGTCAGTAATCGAAATATTCCATTTCAGATCCTTGGCTCCAAACAAAATGGCTATACAGATCACCTTGATCTGGAACCATAACTCTGCCCTTTTATTTCCCCTCTGTCCTACTTACTGTCAGTGATTCTCCATTCCCATTCCCACCAATGAATACTACTATGCTGTACAGATAGGAGAGCTGCCACCCCCTGTACTCTGCAGAAGTGACCCCATTTAGGGTATAATGGCCTGTTGTGGGGGCCATGGTTATTATTATTGTTATTATATATTTATGAAGTTGTTATTACTATTATTATTATATATTTATGAAATGTTCATTATATTCTAGTACTCATAGTCTAAGCACTTCTTACACATTATATTACTTAAACCACATCCCAACTTCGTATGTGTTACTACTGCTATCCCCATATTTTCAGAGTTTGAGAATTAAACGAGATTTTGCATTTAAAGCCCATTGCTTATTTCACTTAGCATAATGTCCCCTAGGTTCACCCATGTTGTCACAAGTCATAAGATTTCCTTCTTTTTGAAGGCTGTATAGTGTTTCATTGTGTTTTTATATCACATTTTCTTTATCAGTTGATCGCTTGATGGACACTTACGTTGCTTCCCTATCTTGCCTATGTGAATAACGCTACAGGGTACATGGGAGTATGGCTACCTCAATTATTATTTGTCAATTAAAAATAACACATTTTTAAGCCCATTAATCAGTAACTAGTTCATAGGAAGCACCCAAAAATGTCAGTTGTTATCATTACCATCATCTTTATCTTTTATTATTATTGTACTTTTTACTATTGCTTTAACACAGCCCATAGGGAATGCAGTACATGTTAGAACTTGGATCTGTGTGCCTCCAAAGCCTATCCTTTCATCATCCCCATAAAGTCTCTGCGTGGAAATCGGCAACCAAAATGGTGAGAGGGCTATGAGCCAGCACATCTGGAATGGTTAACAGGGTGTTTTCAGTGGGGTGTAGCTAAGGCCCAGGAAAGTGGAAATAATATTCTGTATATTTTTTGTCACTCAAGGGCCTAAGTGGGGCCAATAGTCAAGACTTCAGAGAGGCGATGTTTAACTCTACTTGTGGAGCATTGTCACAATCTTTCCTTACTAACAATGAAATAAGATTTTCTGCATGGTAGCTGGTATTTTTATCCCTGGGAATACTAACTTAGAAGATATACAGCTATCTATCAGAGACTGTGAAAAGAATATCTTGAGGTAGTGTCATGAGTTAACTTCAACTACCCCTTACAAATGAAATTCTATGATTCATACAGAAGCCTGGCAGTCTAGGAAATTTCCCTCCCTTATCCCAACCCAGACACAAGTTGCAAGCCTTCTCTTCTATCCCTTTCAAATGTCTGATAAAATAATGGTTTTATTGTTACTTATCTGATAAAATAATGGTTTTAATGTATCTCATTTTCAGTGGATCAATATGTTACTCCTTCTAGTGAATTTATTTTAAAACAACCAAAAATATTAATTACATAAATAAAATATGTATATTAAGGAAAATTAGAAAATATTTTAAAAGATAATTATGAAACAAAATTAGAAAATCTAAGAAAAAGAAAAAAGATAATTTATCTATAGTCTCTATCAATATGTTGATACTTATTTTCCCAACCCCTTTTTAACTTTTTGCAATTTGAAAGATGAATTCTGAAAACACAGATATGGCTCTAAATATAGAAGTGTTCTGAAGAGTGGAAATTATACATATTTTCATTGCAGTAGACCAAATATTGAGCACTTAACCATATGCCAAACATTGTGTAAGGTACTAACAATACACAATCAAGTAAGTCAAGATCCCTTCTCTCAAGACTCTTACAGTCTAGGGCAGGAAACACCACAAAAATAAACATTAATAAAAGTATGCATGTAATAAGGGTTGCTGTAAAAACAAGCATATTTGTGCTCCTAAAAATAATAATGGCCATAATCACAGTAACAGTGATCAAAATTTTGCATTTACTTTAGCTAGTTTTAACCTTAAGACAACCTCGGGAGTTGACACGCATTTTTATCTTAATCTCCATTTTAAGGTAAACAGAGAAATATAATGGAACGACTGTGGGCGTTAGAACAAAGGAGATTTACATTCAACTCTAGATTCTGGTTCTGACTAGCCACATAGGCCTAAACTGTCACTTAACATGTTCAACTACCTCTCACGGTTGCTTTCAGGTTTAGAACTGTCATCTGCAATGCGCCTGACACTGGCAGGTAATCCCTAAAATGCAGCTTTTGTTACTAACCAAACCTCAGAATAAGTCAGTGATTTGTCCAAGTTCACACAAGCAGTGAACAGAGTAGGAACGAAAACAAAGTGTCTGATTCTAATCCTGTCTTCCTCCGCAGCACCACTTATAGCACTTAGGCAATCATCTATTGTAGGCAATGGGACGGTGCTGAAAATAGAGCAGGTGCTACATAAATATCTCCATGTATCTATATATATATGCATTTTACATATTTTTCTCAGTTTTCTTTTTCTTCTTAAGTGACCAGAAAAAAGAAAAGGTCAAATAAAAGTTGGGGTTTTTTTCCACTAAAAACCTGCTGCCCACATTCCCAGTTCACAGTCCCCAATGTCAATAGTACAGGCTACAATTAAAAGAGGAAATGAGAGGGGCTCATTATGCCTATGGAGAAATGCATCCCACAACTGCAAAACCTACAAAGTAACTCTGCTCGTAGGATGTGGGCCATTTACCTTCTAGGCTATGATTCCACTGTCCTGTGGACTGGGCTGAAAAGCCCACCTGAGACCTCTCAAGATACCAGTTTAGTTTCCATTTTAATTTAATGGGTAATGAGTTCCCTTTATGGAAGATACTCACCTTCCTTAGTTCTCTATAATAATGAAACAGGGCTGCTAAAGAAAACACAGAGCAGTGGTGAAAACCCCAGTCAAGCAGGCCACTGCCTGCTGACCGTGAGTCAGCAGGTAGCAGTGTTATGCAACATGAATGCTGAAATGAGCTGCATGATCTGAGAACAACCACAGAAGCTGGAGGTGTAAGAAACCTTACAGCATTCTTTGTCAAAACAAATTTTTTAACTTATTCCACAATCAGAACTACATTTTACAATTACAAGCTAACACACACGTATAAATACATATAACAAAAACCTTTCATAAAACAATTTTTATCCTTACCACATGGGATGCAGTCCAATATTGCCTATTCTGACCCATTCTCTTCTTTACTACTTGACAGTAAATTAATTTCTCAACATGCTAATAATCACCACATGTGGTTTGGTTGAAAAAAAAAAAAAAAGCTGCTTTGAAGAATATCTCATTCAATCCTCTATGCAATGTCCATGCAATTTCTGATTCATGCCAGCATGGGGTACTTTTTAAGAATGTCAAAATCATTCAAGACATGTGAGTTTACAGAAAATGATGAAAGAAGAAGAATATCTTCACCTACCATTGTGAACACTTACTAGGTACTAGGCTCCGTGCTGGTGTTCCAAATCTATATACTATTCCATCCTTACAGCAAGCCCTTTAGATGGTTCTGTTATCACCTCTGTTTTACAGATGAGGAAATTGAGGCCTCCCCTGAAGGCTAGCTATTTCTCACAAAGGGTCACTTGGAGCTCAGTTATTTGCAGTTAATCCATTAATCATCATCTAGTCCATTTAATCTTCTAATCCATTTGGTACTCTGTCATGGGCAGGAGAGACGATATTAGAGACTAAAGCTTTTGTTACATTTGCTTTTCCTCTTGGATGTTACTTGACCCTGGCACTTGAGCCCTTTTTGATCTTGCCCTACTTTCTGTAACAGGAAGTTCACTGGTGTGTACAGCCAGAGTTAGTCCTGGAATGACAACATGGAATTCAACAAATCATCCCTGGAATTTTATCTGTTTGCATTTCCTCCCTCTATCTTCAGCCTGTTCACTTTCATTATGAGGGCAAAAGGCTGCAATAGCTCCAAGTATCACAGTCTCACTTGACTGCAGCCAAAGCAGAGAGACAAGGGAGGAAAAGAGCTTTCTCCTATTTTTATTTTTGGTTGCTGTTGTTGGGTTTTGTTTTTGTTTTAGTTTTTTGTTTTTGAGACAGAGTCTCGCTCTGTTGCCCAGTCTGGAGTGCAGTGGTGCGATCTCGACTCACTGCAACCTCCGCCTCCCGGGTTCAAGCGATTCACCCTCCTCAATCCCCTGAGTAGCTGGGATTATAGGCACCTGCCATTGGGGGGCTAATTTTTGTAGAGATGGGGTTTCCCCATGTTGGCCAGGCTAGTCTTGAACTCCTGACCTTAGGTGATCCTCCTGCCTCGGCCTCCCAAAGTGCTGGGATTATAGTCATGAGCCACCGTACCTGAATCTCCTATTTTTGGATTGGAAAACTCTTTTCTTAAAGACCTCAAAATTCTTCCATTGGCCAGATCCCAATCACTAGCTCACCTCAGACCAATCCTTGATGTATCTGCTGCCTTCCCTAAGGTGGGCATTTTGCCAGGTGTACAAAATCATGATTCTGTTCTAGAGAAAGGGGGTTGTGACTGTTGGGTAAGCAGCTAACACTAGCTGCTCCATTGGCGTTTTAGAATCTGTATCATGTTCACCTTCCCAGACATATCTCTCTCCACTTTCTCCCAGCATTGAACTCCCACTCAAACTTTACTGACCTTTTTTTCTTTAGTTCTTTCAGTGTACAATGACTTACTAATCTTAGAACTTTTACTCTTGTTCTTTCCTTTGCCTGAAACATCCCTTACCTGACTTTCATCCTCTTCTACTTGTTAATCCCTGTGCTTGCTTAAGGTCTTGAATTAAATGTCCTCTCCTTCAGTAAACCATGTCTGAGTAAGGTCTGGGTTAGATCCCTCTCATACCTACTCTCTACTCGGCTGAAATGAAATTTAGAGGCCATGTCTGTCATTACTTTTCTTGTACCCTCAGTCCCTATTAAGGTTCCTTCAATGGTCTTTTGCTAAATATTTATTGAGTAAATGAGTAAAAGCCACAGTTATTCAGTTGAAAGGGCACTGTATTTTAATACAATCTATTTTGAGTACACATCGGAGACATTATCAAATTTGTATAAACCACATAACAAAATTGCCGACTGTGTTCATCCCAATTTTACTCAATAGGAAATGAGACTCAAAGGGATCATGTTCAAGGCCACACAGCTTGTGGATGACACAGACAAGGGTCAAAACCTTGTGTGATTCTAGAGACCAGGGATTTTCCGCTCCACCATGCTGCTGTCCAGCAAGAGACACATCAACTCAAAGTCCTCCTCAAGCCCTAGTTTTTGGTATGACCTAACAAACATTTTCTGTAAAGGGACAGAGAGTGAATATTTTAGGCTTTAAAGGACATATAGTTTCTGTTGCAACTAATCTACTCTGTTGTACTTTGAAAGCAGCCACGGATAATACGTAAACAAATGAGCTTTGTTGTATTCCAATACAACTTTATTTGCAAAAACAAGTGACAAGCCAAATTTGGCTCATAGGCCATAGTTTGCAAACCCTCTAACCTAGAGCAATTCAATTCCCCAATCTTAGCTTTGTATTTTTCATCCATAAACTGGGTGGTTTGGATTTGATGCCTACTAAGGTGACTTTGTACTCTGAAACTCAAGTATGAATTACTGTTCTGAAGTCCCCCAAAGTCTTGTTATGTTTATTCTATTAGTGATAAGAAAGCTACAATGTAAGTTATTCAATAAAAATGTTAACACAAATAACACGTGTGTTCAGAAAAGAACTATTAAAAAGAAACACACAATGCGTACAGTGAAAAATGTAGCCAATACAAACTAAAGCACAAAAACGGAAAAACTTTAGCCATGTATTATCATACAAGAGCTTTTTGCTTTATCATCTCTACTGTATAAAATAATCTAACGCTTCTTTAAAAATAGGCTTTTAATTTTAGCTTATGCTATCTCTTAAAATGTAGGTGCCATCATTCCCCTTTAAACATTTTAAATATTGATTCTTGCTTTTAGAAGGTTATAATTAACACATATGGAAATAATTATAAATAGACTTACCCATTATAAACCTTTAGAGATCCATAAATAAATATTTACTCTTACAGCATACAGTTGTTGTAAGCATTGAATAAGATTGTGTACCTGGCAAAAACCTAACCAAAAGGAGGTGTTTCATCCATTTTAATTGTTGTTGTGGTTATCAGTTTTACTGACTTCTATTTAATGTTGATGTCAGAAGCAATGTTTTATACATTAGAACTGTGATCCTCAACTGGAGGCAATTTTGACCTCCAGGAGACATTCAGTGATGTCAAAGATATTTTTGGTTGACACAACTAGGTGCTGCTTCTAGCACCCAGTAGGTAGAGACGAGGGATGCTGCTAAACACCCTCCAATTCACAGACTAGCTCCTCACAACAAAGAGTTATCCAGCCTAAATGTCAATAGTGTTAAGGTAGAGAAACACTGCATTAGACCCAGTAACCCCTATTGCTAGTATGGTTCCAAACAGAACACAAAGTATTGTCAATAAATGTTTGCGATTGAATCAATGAACAAGTGGATGAATAAAAGTAGTCACCATCATGACGGGGTTTTGCTTTTGCCTTACACTTTGCTAAGGAGACTGAGTCTACTGACTTCATAGTATTGAATTGTTATATACATTAGATTATAAACTTCATGTCATCTGTGACCCTATATACAGTGTTCAAGGTTAAACCTCCGATGTATGGCATAGCAATGACATGTAATAGGTGCTCAATATATAGTGACTGAATACATAGGCCATCAAAGAATAATTGGGGGTGTTTCCTTTTGCCTATTGTACTAAATTAATTCGTTCAGCCATTATTATGATTATTGCAGAGTCTTGCTGCATCTCACCTCTATCCTTGGTATAGGAATGACGGGGATTTCCCTCTCACCCTCCGTCTTACCCCCCAAAAGTAGGTGTGCATGTATACATAAAATTTCATGTAACTCTCAGTTTTTCCACAAACTAGGGTAAGAAATCTGTGCAGCAAACCCTGGCAGCAAAGCACAGCCCTGCTTGCTCAACACTGACAAGTTGTATGCATTTTGATGGGGTAGAAATAACACAGAGAGATAATTACACTGAAGGAGCTGAGGCAGAAAATGCAAGAATGGCTGCTGAACATGTAAGCACATAATAACTGGAGAATTCCACTGAGCCCCAGGCAGCAAAGGAGACTGCAGGTCCCCAAGGGATAAAATAAGTGTTGTTAGTTTGTTAGCAGATGGAAGAGGTTGTTATTGCAGAAGGTTTTCTGTTTTGTTTTGTGTTTTTGTTTTTGTTTTAAGCCATTGCCTTAAAGGAAGAAAAAGAAACATTTAAAGAATCATCAATTTAAAAATCTCCCATCTGAGAGAGTCTGTCCTTCACGGGAAATATTAATCTTGGCTTTATTAACCCTTGGATGCCCACACATGTCTGAATCCATAAGGCCTCAGAAGTTTATGTAAGATTGTTTTTCAGATTTCTGTTTTCCTCTGGACGTCTCTTATCAGATTCATCACCTCCCAAAAAGAGTGACCACTTAACCACCGCTCTTGAACCCTTTAACTCTATCAGTTAATGCTTTTTATTAGTTAGTATGTGCCAAGTACTATGCTTAAGAATTGTATGCATATATTCTCCTTTAATTGTAAAAATAACCCTATGAATTGTATAAAGAAAATGTGGTACATACACACCATGGAATGCTATGCAGCCATAAAAAAGAATGAGATCATGTCCTTTACAGGGACATGGATGGAGCTGGAGTCGATTACCCTTAGCAACTAACACAGGAACAGAAAATCAAATACCACGTGTTCTCACTTATAAGTGGGAGCTAATTGATGAGAACACATAGACACAGAGAGGGGAACAACACACACTGGGGCCTTTCAGAGGCTGGAGGGTGGGAGGAGGGAGAGGATCAGGAAAAATAACTAATGGGTACTGGGCTTAATACCTGGTGATGAAATAATCCGTACAACAAACCCCCATGACACAAGTTTACCTATGTAACAAACCTGCACATGTACCCCGAACTTAAAATAAAAGCTAAACAAAGAAAATGTAGTTCTTTTACTAAGTGATAATTTATCTGTGACACTTTTTAAACAGCCTATGATGATATTTACTCCTGGTTCTGAAAGAACATTCTATCTAGTTTAGTGTCTAAGTTGCCAAAAAATAACTGTAATAATCATATGAGGTAGGCACTTTTGTTGTCACCATTTTCTGGGTGAGACAGCTGAGGCTTAGAGAGGTTATAGTACCTGACTATGTGTGGAGGTCAAATTCTGACCTCAGTGGTTTCAACCCTAAATCCCACAACTCAGTCATGACAATGTTGGAGTGGGCGAATTCCATTCAGATAACTATATGTCTTGGGGTGATTATTTAACTCCTCTGATCCTCTAATTCTTAATCTATAAAATTGAGTTTTATAAATAATAATAACCATTTCATCTGGTTGTCATGAGGATTTAAATAAAAAGAATTTAGCAGAGTGTGTGTCTGTCATAAGCAATGCATTGTACAGCAGGCAATACATTGTCAGTAAGCACAGTTAGATAGCCCCAGACCTCGTTTCTCATGACTACATTTCAGATAAGGAAACCAAAGCCTCCAGAGGGCTGCTGACTTGCCACAAGGCCAGAGAGTGATCATTTAGGGAATAGATGTTAAGTCTCCCACTTAATAAATCAGGGTGATTTCTGCTATGCCTAATCTCATCCAACATCAGGGGGAAACCCCTTGTCCCCCAGCCAGATGAAAGCTATGTAAAAGAAAGCAAATCCCAAGGCAGTAGGAAAAGGTGACCCCCAATTGACACATCACAACAGATATTTGTAAACCACTTAAAATGGCATTAAGCAGCCATGCTTCTTCTGTGTTTTCTTTCGCTTGTTCACTGAGATTGATCTGAGTGAAATGATAAAAGGAAAGGGAAGTTAGTAAGGCAGACATTGAATTGGACTTCATCTCTCTATAAGAAAATCCTGACTGAATTCCTACCTAAATCATTCTCTCTCCTCAGAAGAGCTCGGAAGGATAGAGCAGTCACAGGTTCCGGAATCAGACAAATCCTAGCTCTGAACTGAGTAAGCGGTATTCTAGCTGCTCTGACACTCGTGACACTCAAGGGTAAAATGAAAGAAAATGCCCACTTTCCAGTGTGGGCAGAAGAGTTCAATGACATCATAAGACAATTTGAAAATAAGGAAGTTCAGGCTCTGACGTTCAACAGACATGAGTTCATTCTGACTCTAACACTTATGAGCTGTATAACTGAGAAAGGTACTTCACCTCTGTAAACCTCATAGTCTTCATCTCTGAAATAGGAACAATAATGATACCTATCTTGTAGAGTTGTTGTGATTAAGAAAGCTGATATGCATGTAAAGAAGTTGATAAATTACCTGGCAAAAAGTAAGGTTTTCAATAAATGCTAACTAATAACTATAATACATTATTGTCCTTCATATTTTTGTACCGAGTAGAAACCAGCGTAATGGCCTCTGAATTGATCTGTGTATTCACTCATCAAACATACCTCGACTAATCACTATACACCATGTTTCGTGCAAGATTTTGCATACCAGCTTTAGAAGATCAGAACTAAAACTCAAAAAAAAAAACCCACAAAATTCAAGTGGACATAAAAAGTGTCTTAAATATTTGAAAGGGTATCACAAAAAAAGGGTTTAATTTTCATCTTAGCACATCCAGAGAGAAAAATGAGGGCCAAGTAGTAAAAAGTTACAAGATGAAACATTTTCATTTTGCATAAAAAAAGACTTCTCCTTCTTAGAGATATTTAACAATGAGATAATTAACCTTGAAAGGTATTGAGCTTCCTCTTATTCAAAACAATACAGTTTTATTTTCCTCCATTTCCCTGCCACATGAATATCCTGGTTTTCCAAACATACCATGCCATTTCACATCTCTGTGACTGTGTGCATGCTGTTCCTTGTGCCTGGAAAGATTGTCACGTCGACACAGTCATTTTCTAGTCAAGGTTGGAAGTCCTCAAGATCCTTCCCCAGTGTTAACCTATTCTCTGTGGTCCAATGTTTTAATTTTGATAACCAATGCCATTCTTCCTTGGCTGCTTGTCCCTCTCAATTTTGTGTTCCTTTAGGGTCTGGGACTCTACCTGAATATAAAATCCCCGATCAATAAGAGCTGAATGATAATTTACTAATTGCTGCATCCTGAAAACCTCCATCAAGAAATGCTCTAACCCATGTTAGACACTGCCATAGGTGGTCTGTAAGAGTCCACAGGATAGGCTAGCCCTATGCTGAGAAATGCAAAGTTCAAAAACATCAGGTGTTAACTCATTTAAGTTTATTCTCACTCATGCTGTGACTCAGAAATCAAGGCTGCTTCATTTTGTGATGTCATTATCTCAACCAAGACCTCTATAATCTACATGGAACAAAAGAAAAACTGGAAATGCTTAAAGGTAATTTTTCCTACCCAGTCAGAAGAGACACACTTCATTTCCACTCACACTTCTGGCCAGAAGCTGTTCCATGTCTTCACCTAACTTCAAGGGGAACTAGGAAGCATAGTATTCCATAGGCCCAAAAGGGAGGAAAAAAATTGAATTTTTTGAACTTATCTATAAGTATCATCTTTGTCACATGGTCATTGGGAGTCAGTATAAAATATTTTCAGAATGCAACTAATATTTGCTGCTACAAAAATAATGTTTCTGAGCCATTTAAAATATCTACTGAATTTTATTCCAATTACAATAGTATATCCATATACCTAAATATTACATAAAAATTAAAGCTTACATTAGAGGAAAGACATAAAATATTAATGCAAAATAGTAATAAATAACATATATACCATGTCTTCAATTTTGCTAAAAAGGAATATGTGCTTACATATACATAAAAAAGACTAGAGAAATAGGAACCAATGAGCTAAGTCTGGTTATTTCGAAAAGGTGATAATATACATATTTTTCCACTTTCTTCATTGTGCTTTTTTAAATTTCCTTTTTTTCTCAAGAAAGAACTATTACTTTTGTTATCAGAAAAAAGAAAGTTTTCTTCCTAATTTACCAAAACAATGTACCTGCTGAGCCAAGAAACTATTAAATCACTCAAGGGTGGAATTACCTTTTAGTGCTTTGTGTTCTGAATACTCCTGAGGATTCGTAAAATCTGCCCAAAGAGAGCAAGGCTTTTGCCTTCTCCTAAAAGAATAGGTCTAAAATTAACACCCTGCAGATTTTAGACTTCACATGTGAGAAAAGTCAACCCTAAATTTAAAAAGAAAAACCACCAGGTTGTAAAACCATGACAAGCACGGGCCGGGCTGGGCCAGGTGTTGGGTGATGCGGCAGGGACCCAGCAGAGACACAAGCCCTAGCTAGAGAGGGTGTCAAATTCATCCAAGAAAGCACTCTGAGGGTTTTCCATGGGGTCAGGAGCTCAGGAGCATTATGAGAAAAGGGTAACTAATTCAGAAGAAGGTGGGAGAGAAATAGGAAGAGAGACAAGGGAGGGAGTCTAGGGTAGAATGGCGAGAGAGAATGAGTGATAGAATGTGGGGGAAGAAGGTGAAGTAAAGGGTGAAAAAAGAGAGAGGGGAACAAGAGGGAGGAGGAAGAGATGAACAGTGTTGGTTTTTCATACTCAAATGAGATACTGTTAAGGTTACAAAGGTGTTTGTCAAACCTGACAGAAACAAGCAATGGGGAAAGGATTCCCTATTTAATAAATGATGTTGGGAAAACTGGCTAGCCATATGCAGAAAACTGAAACTGGACCCCTTCCTTACACCTCATACAAAAATTAACTCAAGATGGATTAAAGACTTAAACATAAGACCTAAAACCATAAAAACCCAAGAAGAAAACCTAGGCAGTACCATTCAGGACATAGGCATGGGCAAAGACTTCATGACTAAAACACCAAAAGCAATGGCAACAAAAGCCAAAATTGACAAATGGGATCTAATTAAACTAAAGAGCTTCTGCACAGCAAAAGAAACTATCATCAGAGTGAACAGGCAACCTACAGAATGGGAGAAAAATTTTGCAATCTATCCATATGACAAAGGGCAATATCCAGAATCTACAAGGTACTTAAACAAATTTACAAGAAAAAAACAAACCCATCAAAAAGTGGACAAAGGATATGAACAGACACTTCTCAAAAGAAGACATTTATGTGGCCAACAAACATGAAAAAAAGCTCATCATCACTGGTTATTAGAAAAATGCGTATCAAAACCACAATAAGATAACATCTCAAGCCAGTTAGAATAGCGATCATTAAAAAGTCAGGAAACAACAGATGCTGGAGAGGATATGGAGAAATAGGAATGCTTTTACACCGTTGGTGGGAGTGTAAATTAGTTCAACCATTGTGGAAGATAGTGTGGCCTTTCCTCAAGGATCTGGAACCAGAAATACCATTTGACCCAACAATCCCATTACTGGGTATATACCCAAAGGATTATAAATCATTCTACTGTAAAGACACCTGCACACATATGCTTATTGCAGCACTATTCACAATAGCAGAGACTTGGAACCAACCCAAATGCTCATCAATGATAGACTGGATAAAGAAAATGGGGCACATATACACGATGGAATACTATACACCCAAAAAAAGGACGAGTTCACGTCCTTTGCAGGGTCATGGATGAAGCTGAAAACCATCATTCTCAGCAAATTATCACAGGAACAGAAAACCAAACGCCTCATGTTGTCACTCATAAGTGGGAGCCGAACTATGAGAACA
This sequence comes from Colobus angolensis palliatus, assembly GCF_000951035.1. Classification (NCBI taxonomy): domain Eukaryota; kingdom Metazoa; phylum Chordata; class Mammalia; order Primates; family Cercopithecidae; genus Colobus; species Colobus angolensis. The sequence continues at coordinate 13,484,973 of NW_012114821.1, read as the reverse complement.
CATGGACACAGGGAGAGGAACATCACATACTAGGGCTTGTCAAGGGCTAGGGGGCTAGGGGAGGGATAACATTAGGAGAAATACCTAATGTAGATGAGACGGGTTGATAGGTGCAGCAAACCACCACGGCACATATATACCTGTGTAACAAACCTGCACATTCTGCACATGTATCCCGGACTTAAAGTATAATAGCAAAAAAAGAATAGAATCCTTTTATTTTCTAGCTATTTTTGGCTATTTGTTAGCAAGTTATTGATATAAATGTATTCAGTTTTATTCATTTTTTATATTTATACCTTAGTTTTATGCTTTTTCAGTTGATTTTCTTGGATTCCCCATAAATAATTATATTTTAAGCAAAAAAAAAAAATTAAAAAAGAAAAATAAGAAAAAGAAAAAAGAGACCTCAGAGAGCTACCTTGCCTCTTCCACCCTGTGAGGCCACAGCAAGAAGGTGCCATCTACCAGGAAGCAGGCCCTCACCAGACTTCAAACTTGCCAACGTCTTGATCTTGGACTTCCAGTCTTCAGAACTGTGACAAATAAATTTCTGTTGTCTATAAGCCACCTACTTTGTGGTATTTTGTTATAGCAGCCCAAAAGGATTAAAGACTGAAGGGGAGAAAGGGAGGAAGAGAGAGAGGGATGAAGGCTATAAGCATTCCTATAATTTTTTATTTCCCTCAGATAAATAATGCTAGTCTGGTCAGGGTGCTATCCATACCTGAAACAACCTGATTAATAGCACCATTAGCTGGATATGCTGTAAGCCAAAGAGCTACGTCAAAGTAGTGACATGCTGCTAAATTGAAGCCCGTCTTCATTGTTATAAACTTAGTTCTTCATGACTTCTTGCCTCCTGCCACCCCTGTAGTATCCAGCTGACACACACCTTCTAGTGCTAGAAGAAAAGGCTCACTTTGCAAACTTTTGCTCTGAGTGTGTAGTTGTCCAACACAAGCTTCCCAGGGGCTGTGGCAAATGATCCCATTTCTCAGAAGATTCCTCAATCCTTGTAAATCACCCTCTTCTCGTGGGGCCTCGCAGGAGCTCTGTTAAAGTCTGGTTCACTGAGTGAGGATTAGAATGTGGAATTATACATTTCTTCACTTTGGTTCCTCTTTGACGTAATCTTGCCAAATACTTAGGGTTGTATAACTTTCATTAGCCATCCTTTAATTTTTTTTCTTCTGAATTCTATTCCCAAATATTGTTCCATTAACTCTCTCTAATTTAACTTTCATGAATATGCTTCACACAATTTGTCTTACTCTTGGTGAAATAATCTTTCACACATTTCTTTAGCAATATAGTTTAACAACATTTTAACACCATTATATGTATATAAACACGGCCTATTTTAAGCAGTGCTAAAATATCATGTACACTTTATCTAACGAGTATTATTTTATGAGCCAATAAATGTTTTTAGGCCCATGGCCACAAACCCAACAGTTAAAATGATTAAAAATGAGTTTCTAATTTAAGAACATGTCAGTTTGACCCTCCAAGAAGCAAGGATGAGATAGAGTTAGGAGTGCAAGAAGTTTTCTGATGGTAATATTCATAAAAGAGTAAAGGGGTGGAGAAGACAGAATTTGGCAGGAAAAATAAAAGATTCATGATGTAGATCTGATAAAATTTCAGCCAATTCAACAAGACATTTCAGAGCAAAGATTTTCCATTCTAGGAGGCCCTAGTACCCCTGCTTTGCTAGATTATTGGCTGGAGCTGCCTGAGAAGAACGTAGACTTGGCTCCAGAGCTGAGGCAGATCCTAATCAGGTTGACAGCTGGTGAATATCTACATGCCAAGGAGAATAAAAAGGTACATGTGTGTTTAAAGTATAATTTTAATACAATTAATTTATTTGGATTTTTTATTAAACTATTTGTATAGTCCTAATAAGCCCTTTCTTATGTTACCCTGATATGAAAACTTCATACATACAATCCACTCTAATCAACCTCAGGGCTCACCTAGGAAACACAGTAACCTCAAATCACTGAAGAGAGAGAAAAAGAAAAACCACTTGAAGTGGTTTTTCCTGGATCAAGCTTCACCTGACCTAAGGCTTGATCTCTGAAGACTGGGTCACTTCCACCAGGCAGGCGCAGATCCAGATAACAGAGGGCTTCCTGAGAACAATTACAGTTTCTTCCCTGGCCAGTGCACCATTCTCAATGTATTTCTTGAAAGACTGTATACAACCTGCACCTTATCATATTTGCATTTTTTTCTGATCAAAGAGAATGTAGTGGGTTTAAGGGTTGCCCCCAAAAAGAAATGTCCATGCCCCATAAGCCTCCAGAAAATAGAATAATTTTTATTCTCCCTTGACAGTGCAATCAGTGAGTCATTGAGTCAATATTCATTGAGCATTTATTTAGCACTCAGTTCAATATTAATTGAAAAGAATAAACTTACACTTGGCATAACCTGGGAGTGTGAACTTATTTAGAAAAAGAACCTTTGAAATATAATTAAGCATCTTGAAATGAGATTATCCTGGATTATCTGGGTGGTCCCTAAATCCACCAACATATGCATCCTTAGAACAGCTAAAAGAGGAGAAGACACAGAGGAGAAGGCCACGTAAAGACAGAAGCAGAAATCAGAATTATACTGTCACAAGCCCTGTCAGGCCGTTCCTGCATTGCTGTAAAGAAATACCTGAAGGGGCGCGCCCAAGATGGCTGAATAGGAACAGCTCCAGCTTCCAGCTCCCAGCGTGAGCGACACAGAAGACGGGTGATTTCTGCATTTTCAACTGAGGTACCGGGTTCATCTCACTGGGGCCTGTCGTGTCAGACAGTCATTTTCAACTGAGGTACCAGGTTCATCTCACTGGGGCCTGTCCTGTCAGACAGTCGGTGCTGGTCCGCCCCTGCAGCCCAAACAGCAAGAGATGAAGCAGGGCGAGGCATTGCCTCACCTGGGAAGGGCGGGGGGAAGGGAATTCCTTTTCCTAGCCAAAGGAAATTGAGACACACAACACCTGGAAAATCGGGTAATTCCCACTCTAATACTGCACTTTACCAAGGGTCTTAGCAA
>NW_012114821.1:13479111-13479512 GCF_000951035.1 Colobus angolensis palliatus | reverse complement strand
AACCAAATCCAGCAGCACATCAAAAAGCTTATCCACCATGATAGAGTGGCTTCATCCCTGGGATGCAAGGCTGGTTCAACATACGCAAATCAATAAACGTAATCCAGCATATAAATAGAACCAAAGACAAAAAACACATGATTATCTCAATAGATGCAGAAAAGGCCTTTGACAAAATTCAACAGTTCTTCATGCTAAAAACTCTCAATAAATTCAGTATTGATAGAACGTATCTCAAAATAATAAGAGCTATTCATGACAAACACACAGCCAATATCATACTGAATGGGCAAAAACTGGAAGCGTTCCTTTTGAAAACTGGCACAAGACAGGGATGCTCTCTCTCACCATTCCTATTCAACATAGTGTTGGAAGTTCTGGCTAGGGCAATCAGGCAAGAG
>NW_012114821.1:13432159-13477785 GCF_000951035.1 Colobus angolensis palliatus | reverse complement strand
AATAGCAAAGACTTGGAATCAACCCAAATGTCCATCAGTGACAGACTGGATTAAGAAAATGTGGCACATACACACCATGGAATACTATGCAGCCATAAAAAAGGATGAGCTCGTGTCCTTTGTAGGGACATGGATGCAGCTGGAAACCATCATTGTCAGCCAACTATCGCAAGAACAGAAAACCAAATACTGCATGTTCTCACTCATAGGTGGGAATTGAACAGTGAGATCACTTGGACACAGGAAGGGGAACATCATACACTGGGTCCTATTGTGGGAAGGGGATAGAGGGGAGGGATAGCATTGGGAGATATAGCTAATGTAAATGACGAGTTAATGGGTGCAGCACACCAACATGGCACATGTATACATATGTAACAAACCTGCACATTGTGCCCATGTACCCTAGAACTTAAAGTATAATAATAAAAAAAAAGAATCTGCCTATAAAGCAGATCCATGAATAGCAATGTAAAAAAAAAAAGAAAGTAATGGCAAAAATCACAATTTTTGTACCAACATTATCCACTTATCTAACATATATACACCTATGTGTTCATGAGAGATTTCCATCATAAAGCTTTGTTCTACTTCCAAAAAAAAGAAAGAAATATCTGAGACTGGTTAGCTTAAAAGACAGCAGGTTTAACTGGCTTACAATTCTGCTGACTGTCCAGAAAGCATGGCGCCAGTACCTGCTCAGTTTCTGGTGAGGTCTTAGGGAGCTTTTACTTGTGGTGGAAGGCAAAAGGGGAAGAGGCATCTCACATGGCAGGAAAGGGAGCAAGAGGTGTGGTAAGGAGGTGCCACAATTTAAAACAGATCTCATGAGAACCCACCAACACCACCAAGCAATGGGGTCCACCCTCATGACCCAAACACCTCCCACCAGTCCTCACCTTCAACAATGGGGACTGCAACTCAACATGAGATTTGTCAGGGACATGGATTCAAATTATATCTCAAGCCAAGGAACTCCTGGAGCTACTAAAAGCCAACAGAGGATTCTCTCCTAGAGCCATCAGAGGGAGGATGGCTTGCTGACACCTTGATTTTCAAGTTCTAGCCTCCAGAACCATGAGAGAACAAATTTCTGTTGTTTTAAGCCACCCAGATGATAATTTGTTATTGCAGTCACAAGAAACTAATACAGATCTGGCAGAAAACAGGTTAGCAGATAAAGTCTTGTACCAGCGTTAGAAAAATAGACCTTGTCAGCTCCTCATTAAAGCTCCAAAGGGTGTTTCAATGCTTCTTGCCTCTGAGTCTGGCACTTGGGATTTGGCAGGGAGCATTTATCTCATGGTCCCATGAATGGACACAGTTACTCTGTGTCAAAGCACCAGTCTATGGTTTCTATCAGTGTGAAGTCTAAAAATTAGGCAGTAAGAAATGTCTGCTGCCTCTTTGCCTGGGGAATAAGGGTCTTCTAGCAGGCAGGAGGTGCTGAGAGTAGTACCACACAGTTCTCCAAGAAAGTACAATAAAGGTCTGGCTTTGGAATGAGCAGTCAAATGGACAGTTGTATTAGGGGGAACTAGGCTTTTTCCCTGGAATGTTAGAAAAGTAAATCCCTTAGCAAGAGCCTCAGAAAAGCTTATTACTTTCATAAAATATTTTTCTTTCCTTTTCAATGCTTAGTGAAGATTAAAAACAGAAGACAAATTGCACTCCGTTGCTTGTTTTTATGTGTGTGAACAAAAAAATCCTGTAAAGATTCAATTAAAAAAATCAATAATGTTTCCGGAAGAATTGTATGATCTGAAGTTTCCCAGTATAGAACCATAGTTTGGAGGAAGAAGTAACACAGAAGGCTTGCAGAATTGTTAATTAAAGGAATTGGCTAAAGTGGGATCATATTTCCCTGAAATGGCTCTGAATCATCAAGTCTGGAGGTTGGAGAAGGGATGCTAGAGATCACTGTCATCTCCTAGCTCAAACACTAAACTAGAAAAATCCGTATCTGTTATTTTCGATGAGCCTCCAGAAAATAAAAGAATTTTCATTCTCCCTTGATAATGCAGCCAGTCAGTGAGTCACTGAGTCAATATTCATTGAGCATTTATTTAGCACCCAGTTCGATATTAATTGAAAAGAATAAACTTGTTCTTCGCATGATTTGGGCAGTCAGAAAAAAGAAGGCATTCTGGGACTTCAGCCTAGTAGGTTCTCAGGCCTTGATCCTTGTTGTTCCCATCACTTACAGTTTTATTAGCCTCCATTCCTTCACCCCTAACATGAAGATAAAATACTGCCTCCTCCACATGATTGATGAGAGGATTACAAAAAAAAAGAACACGGGCCTTAAAGTCAGACAGGCTTGACCAAGATTTAGATCCTAGCTTTTCCCTTTTATTGGCTTTGTGATATTGTAAGTCTCTTAATACCTCTCAGATCAGTTTCCTCATCTAGAAAGTGAATGAGCGAAATATCATAAAGGGCTGTTGTGGAAATCAGAGCTAATTTACCCAGTTTGGTGGGTACGTGTCTAATGAATGAGTTACTGCTGTTGTTGAAAGTACTTCATCAACTGTCAAGTGCCGTATAAATTTTGGAAATCCCTGACTCCTTCCAAAGCCTTCATTGTAATTCCCATGTAATTGGTGTATTGGACTGCCCCTACTTGGGCATAGACATGAAAGGGCTTTCTTTTTCTCTCATTGCTGCTTCTTCCCCCATTCACTGCTGTCACCACCAGTGGAGCATCTCTAAGCCTCTTGCTGCATGTGTCCTATTGCCTGACTGCTCAAGCCTGAGATGGGGCAGCTCTAGCCCGATTATGATGTGACAAAAACTCACACATCTTTGTTGGCTAAACAGTGGAAAGATGAGGCTGCTGCACCACCAACCCTCTGCTTGGCAGTTCTTTCCTGCTCTCTTTCCACCTGCCTGGGTCTGTTTACACCAGATCCACAGGTCCAGTGCCTAAGCAGACATCCAATTAGGGCACACTCTTCCTCTCTTGCCACTACCTTTGCTTCAATAATGATTCTCTGGAGTTCCATATCCCTTAGGTTGGAACAAGGTAGTAGAGTATAAGCATTCTAATCCCTTCTCCCCTGTTGGCATAGAGGCAACACTTGTTTCACGTTCAATATGCTCCTCCTAAAGATCCCAAAGACTCCTTTCTCTTGTAACCATCTTTATTTATAGAGACGGAAGATGATGGGGTTGCCAGGACAATGACTAGCATGGCAGATCCACCTAAGCTACTTCTTAATAAGCCTGAGAGGGATATCTGAACCCAATTTCTGTTGGCTCCTTAGTGCTGCTCTTTTCTTTTTTTTTTTTTTTTTTGGTTGTTGTTCTCAGATTTGGGTCTTGGATGCCAGTCCACCCAGCATCCTATGATACTTGACTCACTCTAATTATTCTCAAGAGATGTCAGATCTGTGGAAAGGACCATGGAGCCTAAACACTGTGGCAACATCAATAGTCTGTTTCTTTTTGTTATTCTTTTCCTTCCAACTTTTAGTTTAGGTTCAGGAGGTACATGTGCAGGTTTATTATGTAGGTAGGTTGCACATCTCTGGAGTTTGTTGTAAAAATCATTTCATCCCCTAGGTAATTAGCACTGTACCTGATAGGTAGGTTTCTGCTCCTCACCCTCCTCCCAACCTCCACCCCCAAGGAGACCCCGATGTCTACTTTTTCCCTCTTTGTGTCCTCATGTACTCAATGTGTAGCTCCCACTTATAATTGAGAACACGTCTCTGTTCCTGCTTTAATCGAGTTGTGATAATGACTGTCAGCTGCATCCACGTTGTTGCAAAGGACATGACTTTTCTTCCTATTTATGGCTGCATAGTATTCCACGGTATATATGTGCCACATTTTCTTTATCCAGTCCACTGTTGATGGGCATCTAAGTTGATTCCATGTCTTTGCTATTGTGAAAAATACTGTGATGAACATAACGTGTACATGTGTCTTCACAGCAGAACAATTTCTATTCCTATGGGTATATACCCAGTAATGGGATTGCTGGGTTGAATGGTAGTTCTGCTTTCAGTTCTCTGAGAAATCTCCAAACTGCTTTCCATAGTGGCCAAACTAACAACTCCCACCAGTGGTGTATAAGATTTCCCTTTTCTCTGCAACCTCACCAACATCAGTTATTTTTTGACTTTTTTCATAGTAGCCATTCTAACTGCTGTGAAACGGTATTTCACTGTGGTTTTGATTTGCATTTCTCTAATGATTAGTGATGTCGAGCATGTTTTCATACGCTTGTTGGCCATGTGTATGTCTTCTTTTGAAAAGTATCTGTTCATGTCTTTTGCCTGTTTTTACTGGAGTTGTTTGTTTTTTGCTTGTAAATTTGTTTAAGCTCCTTATAGACTTTCGTTGGATGCACAGTTTGCAAATATTTTCTCCCATTCTGTAGGTTGTCTGTTTACTCCACTGATAGTTTGTTTTACTGTAACAAAGCTCTGTAGTTTAATTAGGTCTCACTTGTCTATCTTCATTTTTGTCGCAATTGTTTTTGCAGTCTTTGTCATGAAATCTTTGCCAAGGCCTATGTTCAGAATGATATTTCCTAGGTTTTCATGTAGGGTTTTCATAGTTTTAGGTTTTAAATTTAAGTTTTTAGTCCATGTTGAGTGGATTTTTGTGTATGGTAAAAGGAAAGGGTCCAGTTTCAATCTCCTGTATATGGCTAGCCAGTTATCCCAGCACCATTTATTGAAGAGGGAGTCCTTCCCATTGCTTGTTATTGTCAACTGTCAAAAAACAGATGGTTATACTTGTGTGGATTTGTTTCTGGGTTCTCTAACCTGTTCCATTGGTCTATATGTCTGTTTTTCTACCAGTGCCATGCTGTTTTGGTTATTGTAGCCTTGAGGGATAAACATGAAGGGGAATTTATCCAAGGGTCCTTGTATAGATGTTCTTTTTTTTTTAACAAGGCCAGAATTATGAAGTCAAAAAATAATACATTCAGGGCTAACATATATTTAGCTCCCAATCCACAAAGACAGTCAGATTCTTTCCCATCATCTACTCTATCTTTGATCAGCTTCTCTAATTTTATCTTGGGAAGCCAATTGCTATTAGTCAATAGACTACATGCTTTATCAAATATTAGCTCATTTTTTCTTCACAATTATTCTGTGCAGTAGCCATTGTTATTGTTTCCTTCTTATGAATTAAATAAAAGAGCCTCTGAAAAATTAGAAAGCTAAGTGATGACAAAACTTTTGTGTGAAATAGAGCCTTTTCTGATTCAATCATTTATACTCCTTTCACTGAGTGATAATATGACTGCCTAATTATACTTCCACATTATTCTCAAAATTTGCTTTCTTGAGACAGTAAAATATAGGGCAAGAGGCTAAGAATGGTTTTGGGTGGATTTGACTGCTAGTATAGATTCAGCTCAGCCACAGAAAGCCACTGATCTCTCTGAAGCAGTTCCTTCATTTAAAAATGAATCGGGGGTCTATGTTGAAAGTGGTAAATACTAAATAAAACACCACCTATGAAAAGTGCTCCATGTCAAAGCTTTTTAACTTTGTTGCATCAGGATATTGAGTCCTAGATAGGAGGTTTCTCCACTCTCGGGTTTCAAATAAATTAATCCATGATATCTTTTAGTACTAAAATGGACTCATTTTGTACATTCAGATACCTGATTCACTTGGAATGTATGGTATGGAATATGGATCTCCCTTTAGCTTTGTTTAAATGTCTATTCATTTCAAATATTTTTAATTAAAATTTGTGTTAATTCAAAAGAATGTATTAAAAACCCCTCCCCCAAAAAAGAAAAAAAGAAAAGTGCTGTGTAAACAGCAAAGCAATTTTTGAAAGTTAGCCACTATTTTCATTGTCGCTGCAGGGTCTCTTTAGTCTCTTCACCTTACTCTCCCCACGTCATATCTGGTTTTAGAGCTCTTAGATCTCTCCCTAATCCTGGTCATTAACTGCTTGTATGTCTGTGCCTCTGACTAAACTGAAGGCTTTTTGAGGGTAGACACTTCATTCATTTATTCTCCCACAGTTCCCAGAGTACCATCACACACAGAGTACACACAACAAATGTGCAATAAATTAACTAAAGAATGATTTCTCTCATACACTGCTCTTGGAGCTGTAAAGTACACACCTATTTTGGAAAACAGTTTAGCAGAATCTACTGACATTAAATATACATGTATCCAATAACAAAGCAATTCCATTTCCAGGTGTATATGCAACAGAAATGCTTACATATATGCAGCAAAAAAAAAAAATGCTCTGTCAGTACTACTTACAATAGCCAAAAACTAAACATGAATCAAATATCTATGTATAGTTGAAGAGATAAATAAAATGCAGTATATTTACATAACAGAATCTTATACATTCAGTGACAATAGGTTAACTATAAATACATGCAACAATATGGATAAATTTCACAAACGTAAAGTTGAGCAAAAGAAATCAGTCACAAAAGAAAAAATACTGTACACTTTCATTTGTATAAAGTTTATAAACGGGTAAAATCAACCTATGTTGTTAGACGCCTAGATGGTACTTATCTTTGGGGGGAATTAGGAAGGTGCTATGTGGAGATTTTGGGTACCAATCATGTTCTGTTTCTTCATCTAGATGCTGTTTACATAAATCTATTCAACCTGTGAAAACTTACCGAGTTGTGCAGTTTTCTACATGTATGTTTTGTATCAACAGAGAGGATTGAGAAAGAAAATGTAGATTATTGGCCTGGCGCGGTGGCTCAAGCCTGTAATCTCAGCACTTTGGGAGGCCGAGACGGGCGGATCACGAGGTCAGGAGATCGAGACCATCCTGGCTAACCCGGTGAAACCCCGTCTCTACTAAAAACTACAAAAAAACTAGCCGGGCGAGGTGGTGGCGCCTGTAGTCCCAGCCACTGGGGAGGCTGAGGCAGGAGAATGGCGTGAACCCGGGAGGCGGAGCTTGCAGTGAGCTGAGATCCGGCCACAGCATTCCAGCCTGGGTGACAGAGCAAGACTCTGTCTCAAAAAAAAAAAGAAAATGTAGATTATTGAATCAATAAATGAGAAAAACGTGATGGAAAATAGTACGAGTTTTGATAGAGGTGAAGAATTTGAAAAGACCCGGAATAGTATACATGAGACCTTCCATAATCTGGTTGTTTTCCACTTTTCTAGCCCCCCCTTCTGCAATATCTTCCAAACACTGTTTCTAGCAATACAAAAGTATTTGATGGTGCAACCGTACTGCATTCACTGCAAGTTCACTGCAAATTCACCAATTATCTTGCATTCCCTGACCCTTTAGCATATGATGTTGAATCCATCCAGGATAGTCCTGCTAAGGAATTAGGTCCAAATCTTTGTTTTAACCTATTTTTTCCCTTTTAGAATATGTGGATTTACTTCTCCTTTTATGGGTGAATGAAGACACAAAAGAACCCCAATGTCCTACTACTTAAACTAAAGACAATGTATACTTTTTTGTTGTAACTAGTTATTGTTACAACAGAAATATTAAACATGTAGCAAAGGTATGTACCCAGTTGTCATGACCCAGGAGTCAATATTTATTCCCACCATTTATTCCCCAAAGTGCAGCATGAAAGAAAATGCAGAGGTCAGGGAAATGCAGATAATATATGCATTTGTGTCTCCTGAAAATCTCCAGTCAGTGGCTTTATCCAAATCTTTTTTTTTGTCTTTTTTTTTTTTTTTTCCTTTTTGTGGAGAACGGGGTCTCGCTGTATTACCCAGGCAGAGTCTCGAACTCCTGGGCTCAAGCTATCCTCCCGCCTCTGCCTCCCTGAGAGCTGGGATTACAGGCGTGAGCCACCGCGCCCGGCATATCCAAATCTTTTGTGTCATTTCTGAAACCTGGATGGCTGTCATACCAAGTGACCCCTTGCCAGTTACTTTACTCCTTGATCAGCTGAAACATGTCATATCATTTTCTTTCCTTTGCTAGCAAGCAAGGAAGGGATAGTCAATCAGAGATCAGAGAAAGACTTGTATTGGCAGCTACCATCTGCAGAATTGATTGATTTATTGTGGACTCATAAGATTCTAATGGCAATCAAATGATCAAACAGGTCTAGGACTGTATCTTGGTGTGTGTGTGTTTCTTTGTTTTATCTTCTACTACTATTCCCACCTTAATTTTTTGAATTCAGAGCTATGTCCATGTTTCTAGATACAAAGATCTACTTTTTAGGTCCTAGAGGAGAAAGACAATGCACTTCTGGGAGTTTGTGGCAGCTCTTGCATATTTTTGTGAGTGTGCTAGGTACTAAAGATAAATGCTTTTATCCTAACTCCCAAGACCTTATTTCTTGCTCTCTGTCCAGATTCCTAACTCTTACTCAAGTTTTCCTTATTTAACGGAGGTTTCCCAGACCACTTCAGGAAGTTCTAGGGGCTCTATGTTTGTGCTACTTTTAGTACTTTGCACCCAATTAGGTTAAAGGCTGTTAGCCCTAATTTGTACTTACCAGTCCACATTTCTTTCTGCTCTCAAAAGATTCCTTATCTCTCACAGAAAGAGAATGATAATCACAGTATACCTGTTACGCAGCATATGCCCTTGGCATTCTAAAAATATCTGTTGAATTACCCTCCGTGTTGAAAAATTCTCATTGAGAAAAATCAAAAGCCTTAGCAAAGTCAAAATATAATGTGTTTCAATTTGTCTATCACTCTTGTCACAGAAGGAAAACAGGCCAGTTTGATGTTATTGATTCTCCACAAAGCCCTGCTGTTTTTCACCCAAAACCCTGTGCTCTTACGGCTGCTTAGGAATTGATTTCTGGTGAGATATTCAGTTTGTTTGTTTGTTTCACAGTATGACACACTGATGGCTCCATATCACAACGCACTATCGTGTCTACGCTTTCATGAGAATGGACTTCAAATTGCTCCTTTCATAGACTTTGATCACCTCTCCCAAGCTTCATGAATCATTTACAATCATTGCTAGTGGTTGTCATGTCCCTATTTGACCTTGGGTAAATTCGACTTTGCCAATTAAAACGCATTCCACTTACTTAAAATGTAACCAAGATTCCCTGAGGACAAATCAGCATAGTGGTTAAAAATAGGATTTTCTTAACACTAATAAAATAGTCTATTTCTGCTTCTTCCTTACACATTCCTATGATTCCCATCTGATGCAAATTCTTCCCCACACAGTATCCCTGGGGGTCACTGAAAATGTCACAGATGTTTGCATACAAATTCTCTTGGCTGCCATCTGAGACCCACCATGTTCCTCCTCTCCCACCCCTCTGCTTTGATGTGTCCTGTTGTTGCTAGCCACGAAAGTGTCATGAAGCTGCCTATGTCCCTGAGGCACTGTTGACACCCACCAAAAAGTGACATCTGCTACCAAGTCTTCATGTGAGATACAGGCTAGCTCACCTCGCTCCCAATCCCTCTGTGCAACTCTCTGCCACAGCAGCCACAAAACAGCACTGACACAGGGACTTAGCATCTTATGGTGCTTTTGCTTAAATAGCTCCTTCAGATTTGATGCTCAGTACTCTTTCTCTGTGATCAGACAAGAGTGTGATAATTAAGCCATAAACAAACTGAGTGGCAGACACTAGGTGCTTTTCCAGAATGACCCCAAACTCCTGTACAAACTATTTTTTTCTCTGTCCAAACTGTCTTCTCCGAATGATGCCTTCCTCAAGAGATTCATAGTCCATCATTACAACAGAGCACCAGTGGGTATGTGCAAGTGGCCTTTAGACATACTCCCATATATTGGCATCATAATGTGACTATAACTTAGGGTCAAGCTTAGACTCTCTTCATATTAAATAATAGAAAACTAGTACCTACAACTCTGTGTTGTGTCTTCCTATTCTCCTGTGCTATGTGTTACCCTGTCCACAGATTATAGGTGACATTTAACATCTTTCTGTTTTGGGGACTTCTGTTACCTAGTCAGCTCAATTAAATTTCATAAAAAATCATTGAGCAATTCCAGTATGCCAGATATTTGCCAGTCCATGCAATATAACAATAAATAAAGCAGAAATTTCTAGACTCTAGGGTTTTCTAGCCTATTGGAAAGACACGAATAAGTATTTACCATGTAGACTGATGAATTTCATAATAGGGTTAAATATAGATGGGAGCACAGAGGGGAGGAACTTTTGTTAGTTCAGGGATCAAAGAAAACTTCCTGAAGGAGGGCATGCCCCAGTAAAGTGCTGAAGGACAAATAGACCTTATCAGATAGATCAGGACAGAGAACAGGTGAGGGCAGGAGAGCATCATGAGCCAAGATTCTGAGGCATGCAGATCTGAGGCACCCCAAGCCTTGGTGTTCTTGGGAGAACTCCAAGTAATTGGAGATCATGGGATCATAAGGTGAAGTATTAAAGAAGGGTAGCAGTAGGGGATTGCATCTATTTGTGGCTGCTAAGGCTTATGTCCATGTCTTTATATTTAGCTTATTCCTCATCTCCAAACCATGAGGATTTGCATCTTCTCTATGGGTTTTGCAAAAAAAAATCTTAACAATCCCAAGTATCCATTATTAGTAGTAAAACATTTGTAACAGAGAAAAGCTAAGAAATAAACAATTCAGTGGGCTAGTGTAATAATTACTTTTGCTCGCTCACCTCAGAATCCAATACAGTAGACAGCTGCTCTGTTCCACACAGTCATTCATGTATCCAGGATTCATCCATCTTGTGGCACAACTATCTTCAACAGCTGGCCTTTAAAGTTCCATGAAAGAGCAAGAGAAAGCATGAAGTGTTCCAGGGAAAGGAAGATATTTGGTTAGGAATGGCATTATCACTTTTGCACACATTCTCATATTTAGAACTCAGTCACATATCATAAATCTAATTGTAAAATAAATTTGGAAACATGGTCTTCCCATGTGCCCTCGAAAAAAAAAATGAAACCATTTAGTGTAAATACATGGCACTGTCTCAGACATATTTAGGAGCAAGAAAAAACTAGAGTTGACCACTGCCTTTCGTAGTATTGATCACTGGCACAAAGAATCATAGAAAAAACATGGCGTTACCCCACAATTATATCTTTGTATTGAACATTAAGCCATTTCCTTGTAATAAAGTCAGGCTGAACACATCATCCTAGGCACTGACAATGGCAGATGACTACATTTTGTGCCTCTGTGTCTGGATATGTATGTGCAAGAGAGAGCTAAACATTTAAATGAGGCCTTGTAAGCTACTAGAGAGAATCAGAGAATGAAGTATGCAGCTTTCTAAGCAAGAAGAGTCTGTGAGTTTTATTAATGAATACTGTAGTCTGAGAAGTAGCCCTTAACATTTTCCTCTGAGTCTATACTTTTAAGGCCGTTAGGAATTTTTTCCATATAACAAGATGTCACATTCATAAGAACACTTGGCAACGCTGTCTCCTAAGACCATTTCTCATTGGCCATGGTTGCAATAGAATCATTAAATTTGAGAGGAAAAAATGTACCTTTTTATCTTCCAGGAGCAAATATCTATCTAATAACACAGCCCATGTAACATTTACACATAGATCTAAAACGTTAGCTTCTTGGGAAAAATGATAGAAAATGAGGAAGGTCATTTTGGCTCATTACATCAGATTCTTGCAAAGCTCCACAGACTTTTGAGCTAATCCTACATTTTTTATGTGTATCATTTCAGTGCCTAGCTGTATTTGTGGGGCTGTTTTTTCTAAAGACGTCTCAAAATATCACAAAACATCTTTTTATCAAGATTTAGATGTTACAGAGGAATATAAAGCAATAGAATAGCTTGTGAAAAGGCATTACATTTCAAGAAACACCCTTATAATGCTGGTTTAGGAATGGTATTAAAATACATTTTACCGTGGTTATCATTTTGTGTGAGATATTTGGGTTTCCAAACTTCTTTCACTTTCTACCCTCCTCCTTTCACCCTTTGGGTTATTGCAACCATCAGTATTTTCATAATGAAGATAGTGAAAGTCACCTTCTTATAGCGTTGGTATAGGTATCAAATGAGGTAATATGCACATAATCATTTTGTAATAAAACTTTGCATCTGTTATTATCATTTGATCTTGTCCATGCAGAAATGGCTTTCTCTCCCCTGCCCTGGGTGCATTTCTCCATGACAGTTTTATCCCCTTAAACTGGAATGATTTATTATAAAGTCAGGACTCTGGGATAGGTATAAGTTAGCTTAAGGATAAACTGAATGTATTAGCTCTCAAAATGAAAAGTCTGTGAGACTAGGCTTCAAACAAAACTAAATTTGGGTGCTGAAATTATATGGTCTCTCTCTTTCTCTCTCCACCTCCTTACTTTTTTCCTTCTTTTCCTCTCTCCTTTTCTCACTCTCCATCTCTAATTATGTTTTCTTTAAGAGCTTTAGAGACTATTTTCTGATCAAGAGAAAGCCCATCAAGTCTAAGCTTACATGGTCTTCTGGCTACTAATTTCAGAAGGAGAGAAACATACTCAATCAGTGTTTCTTTTGGTTTCCCCATAATAACTTTAATTGGTTTTCCTGAGTGAGTCACTGTGTCCTAAGGGAATGTGAACATTTGATTACACAGCTTAGTCATCCACTCCAGCAGCAGTGGAGTTGGGGATCCCAAATTGACAGCCCCAGCAAAATCACATAGGCTGGCAAAGGGGTGATTTTCAAAAGGTATGAGGGTCAGACACAAAATGGCAGATACTGTATCATATTCTATTCCATATTAGACTGTGATCTTCTGAGGAGAGGCAAGTTGGACAAAACTTAGTACTGAGCAGATAATAGTAAGACTTAAAAATATTAGTGGAATAGAAGAACTGTCCATCTCACTTTTGACTAAATGCAAATTAGCATGGCTAATCAAGAAGATAAGTTTGTAAAGCATGGTATGTGTTGGTATTACACATAAGCAACCAAACCTAGGTATTACCATAACCTGATAATAATCTCAGAACCTTTCAATTACCTTAATAGTACAAAGCAAATTTAGTAAGTAAATTGAAACTATGGAATTTGTATTGAATTCCAGTGGAATAATAAATAAGAGGGAAAAACAAGCAGATTCCTCAAAATCATATTAGATCTCAGCAGTTCAGTGTTTATTTTTGATCTCCAAACCCAAGACCAGGTGCACTGACTCACACCTGCAATCCAGCACTTTAGAGGGCTGAGGTGGGCACATCTCTTGAGCTCAGGAGTTTGAGACCAGGCTGGGCACATGGCAAAATCCCATTTCAACAAAAAATACAAAAAACAAAAACCAGCTGGGCATGGTGGTATGCACCTGTACTCCCAGCTGGCCAGGAGGCTGAGGTGGGAGGATCATTTGAGTGCAGGTGGTTGAGCCTGCAGTGAACCTTGATCATGCCACTGTACTCCAGCCTGGGTGAGAGAGTGAGATCCTGTCTCACAACAACAACAACAACAACAAGCAATAGTTCGGCTTCTAGTATACAAATGACATCTTCAAGTTAAATTCATTTGAGGTGAATTTATTTGAAGAGGGAGACTAAGAGCAACTTCAGGAGGTCCACCTTTAAGTGGAAATGAGCAATTCTGTAAAAGTTTGAGGGCAATATGTGCATTACAAAACACAGGCTTTAGGGGCAAAACTGTGTCACTAATACAGAGGCATATCAGGTAGACCAAGAAAATGAGTTGGAGAAAATTAAGAAGAAACTGATGAGGATAAAACCCAATAAGAAGAATAGAAGCATGAGAAGTCTCATTCGTAATTAGTAAATGAATACTTCAATGAGAGCCTTGGCTTTATTCTCCTCATCTAAGTCAAGAGAAATGAGAAGAACTGTAAGAAATGTTGGACTAGACCTTTGAATCTCTTCCTAGTGTCCAAACTTCTAGGACAGTATAGTACTCTGTACTCCCCAGAGGTATTTTCAGATCTTTCTGTTAAAGACGGATTAATGTGGGCTAGTCTGTTTTAGATACAAAGCTCTTATTTTGCAGTCATCACTAAATACCTTTCAATTAGAGGCTCACACTATCTTCTTATAACCTTATACCCTAACATCTGTATCCCCATCACTATCATCAACCATCCTCCACAATTCATGTTGTTTACCACCCTGTCTCCGTCAGTAGTGTCAGCCAATTGACATCCACCCTGATGACCCATCTGCTGTGTTGACTTCATGGTCATCTCAATGTCCTCTCAAATAATGTCCTCCTCCTTACCCATTTCATCTAGCTAGTAATGTGCATTTTAATGGGGGCTGTTTGTATGTGATACCTAACACACAAAAAGTGAGTTTTCAGTTCAAGCATACTCAACACTAAGGTAGAGACCATCAGGAAAGATACATTGAACTTAGGGGATCTTTTAGCACTATCAAATTTATCGTCTTACTTTACCACCCTCATTCAGTCATCTATAAATGCTCACCTCACAGACCCAAACATGTAAGCTCTTTTATACCTTTGTACTTGTCTGCTCATATTATACTCTCAAAGTAAAGTTAAGACTCATAGGCTCTATAAATTAATTATTGTTTTGTTGTGTAACCTTGCCTTCACCTCCCTTTCCAAAACATGAGCTAAATTTAGTACCAAGATCTATTCTTTATCTTCACTCCTTGCCAACCAGGTAAAAATGAATTGTCACAAGATAAATAAAAAGTAAAATGTTATTTCACATATGAAAATTCAAGGAACTCAGAATAGTAAAACAATTTTGAAAACAAAAAGTTGGAGGACTCACATTTCCCAATTTCAAAACTTATTACAAAGTTACAGTAATCAACACATTATGGGAAGCATAAACATATACATTAATAGAATTGGATTGAGAGCACAGGAAGAAACCCTCAAATTTATAGTCAATTGATTTTTGACAAGGATGTGAAGATGACAATTCAGTGGAAGAAGGAATAGTCTTTTTAACAAATGGTGCTGGAACAACTGAACATCACATTCAAAAGAATTAAGTTGAACCCCTACCTTACACCATATACAAAAATTAACTCAATGAACAAAGACCTAAATGTAAGAGCTAAAACTATAAAACTCTTTGGAGAAAATAAAAGGTAAGTCTTTATAACCTTAGATTTGGCAGTGGTTTCTTAAATATGACACTAAGTGAGCAAGCAACAGAAGAAAAAATGGATACATTGGATTTCGTCAAAAGTAAAATCTTTTATCCTTCAAAGGACATCATCAAGAAAGTGAAAAGACAACTCACAGAGTTGGAGAAATTATTTGCAAATCATATATCTGGTGAAAGGACTTGTATCCAGAATATATAAAGTACTCTTACAACTCAATAATTAAAAGACAAATAACCTAATTAAATATTGAAAAAGGAAAAAAGGTAACAAAATAAATGGAAAAGTATCTGAACAGACCTTCTCCAAAAAGATATACAAATGTCCAATAAAGACATGAAAAGATGGTCAGCATTATTTGCCATCAGGAAAATTCAAATCAAAACTACAATATCACTTCATATCCACTAGGATGGCTAGGATAAAAAAGACAATAAAAAAATGTTGAAAAGGATGTGGAGCGATTAGAACCCTTATATACTGCTTGTGGAAATGTAAAATCATGCAGCCACATTGGAAAACAGTCTGGCAGTTCTTCAAAAGGTTAAACATAGTGTTACCTACCATATGGCCCAGCAATTCCACTCTTACCCAAGAGAAATGAAAATATATGCCCACACAAAAACATGCATATGAATGGTTATAGCAGCTTTACTCATAATAGGTAATAAGTGGGAATAATTCAAATGTCCATCAACTGATGAATAATGACACAAAATGTGGTATATCTATGCAATGGAAAATTATTGTACCACAAAATGGAATAAAGTACCAAGACATGCTACAGTATGAATGAATCTTGAAAACATTATGCAAAGTGAAAGAAGACAATCACAAAGGCCCATATACTGTATGATTATGTTGATAAGAATGCCAAGAATAAGCAAATCTATAGAGACACAAAGTAGGGTCAGTTATTTTCTAGGGCTTGGAGGAAATGGGGAGTAACTGTTAATAGGTACAAGATTTCTTTTAGAAATTATAAAAATGTTCTAAAATTGATGGTGGCAGTTGCATAACTGTGTGACTAGACCAAAAACTATTTAATTATATACCTTAAATGGGGGAATTATATGGCATGTGAATTATATCTCAATAAAGCTGTTATGTAAAACAACAACAACAACAACAACAACAACAAGCAATAGTTCGGCTTCTAGTATACAAATGACATCTTCAAGTTAAATTCATTTGAGGTGAATTTATTTGAAGAGGGAGACTAAGAGCAACTTCAGGAGGTCCACCTTTAAGTGGAAATGAGCAATTCTGTAAAAGTTTGAGGGCAATATGTGCATTACAAAACACAGGCTTTAGGGGCAACAACAACAGCATCCTGTCATTTTTATTAGCCCAGAGGAAATTGAAAACTATCACAAGTTTATCAAAAATTTGTCTTTTTTACCCTGGCTTAGTAGTCATTTCAGACTACATGGTTTCCTTTTATTGATATTCTATTGGTGAGGTTTGTTGATGCCATAGTCATTAGGGTTTGAAATTCTTAAAAGCAAATCACCAAAATACCCTGGTTTGAGGGTCCTTTTTGCAAAACTCTTACAAACCTGTCTGCATATGTCATACTGAATACTCTCTCGATAGATAATTTCTATTACTTGAGAATAGATTTGTAAATTCATTTTTTGTTGTAAAGATAACCATGTACTATGATAACACATGGTGGCTTCTTTCTTACTTCAAGTATCAAGAGCTGTTTCTCTTGTTTCTACCACTTGTATCACTGGACTCTCCCACTGAAATTTTTGTGTTATTTAAGAGCTATTTCTACCACGGGGAAGGTGATGAGAGAATAACAAGTTGAGTCTCCTGGTTCTTGAGTTAATTGGGAAAGTACAGCTCTATTCTCTAGAATTTGCCCATCTTGTCTTCCTCACTACTTGCCTTTTGGAAAGAGATTGTGATTCTTCATCCAAGACTTCAACCCCACACCAAATGCCTAAGGCGCTATGGCCTAATGTCCAGAAAGCTCCTCCCCACAAATGCAATCTAGAATAAGTCTGACCTCCCTTCACCTCTGAAATTCCGGGAATAAGCCTCATGCTGCCATCTGTCTAGGTCAACAACTTTAACCACTGCCCTTTGATTATTCTTGAGGTCATAGGTTTATTAAAAAGAAGCTCTGACTTCTCACTCTGACTGAAAGTGTCTAAATGAGAAGCTTAAAATTCTGACTAGAATCTAACCACATAACTAACCAGAAATTCTGACTAGATTATTTGACTACATAAACCACCAATGTGTTTGTGGTGGGTTGGGGAGTGCTGTAATAACACTGTGGGTATGCATGGTAAATGGGATAGCCACCAAGTATGTCATCGAGACCAATTCATATCCCATGTGAAAATAGAAAGTATGTTTTCAATATCTTCCATCCTTAGACAAGAGGACATTAAATACCTCTAAGCCCACTTTCCAGCCTCAGACTATGGACAAGGAGACTTTCACTTTCATCTCAGCTACAGAAATGTTGGAGAGAACATATCTAATCTGGTCTCTCTTTATCTTTTACTATGCCCCATAAGAGACTGTGAGATTAGAAAGAGTAAGATATGTTTAAGACCATAGCTACCTATTTTCCAACTTTTTCTTTTACCCTCTTTGTTCTTTGCTCTGCCTAAAAATGGATTGTGAGACAAAATTAACAATTTTCCATATACCTGAATAGATAATGGGGCAGATGCAATCCAGAAGCAGATCTTAATTTCTCAATTTGGAGGAAAGGAGATAATAGGAGAACTTCACTTTAATCTCAGCTTCTAGCTACAATATCTAACCCTTTATTAGAGAGTTATCAGCTATATAATTAAGGTTAATGGTGAGATTATTGTTTGGCTCCTCATATTTTCCCTTTATTGGTTAGAACCCAGAGAGGAAAATTGGTGAGGAATTGGCTCCAAGCAAAGCGGACCCTATGGTGGAGAGTGTCTGTGATTACACATGTTCAGGGCTGGAAAAGGCAGGGGCTAATAAAACCAACCACAGTGCATTTCTGTCAACTCAACAAACATGCCTCAAGTACCTAAATAAGTAGACAAATAACATAATAAGATGATATCTAGCACATTTATTGTAAGATAAATAATTGTAAGAGACATGACATGTAAGAGACAAGACATTAACTCTTGATACTTTCAGTATACCATCTAGATGATCCTTCCAATACATTGGCCTCTCAGTTCCTTGGAAAATCTCTCTTCCAATGATCTTGTTCCTCATGCTACCTCAGTTACTCAATCCCATGAGCTTATCCTAGACCTCATCATTACCAGTAATGGCAACTCTAGTCATTTCATGCCTTCAACTCTCTGACTACCACCTTCTAATTTCCACTCACTCTCTTAGTAACCTATCTCCAAAAATCTCCACTTCATGGATCCTTCCATTGACCTACCCCCATGATGCTTTCTCTTCTTCCTAAACCAGCTTAAATGTCAGAGTCAATTTGCATTGACCCTTGATGTCCTTGATTCCATTGCCACTCCTTTACTTTATATTACTCACTAGATAATCCACAACTTAGTTTAAATCAACTCTCCACCCACCCATGATTGGCACTGAGCAGCATGTCTAGACATAAACATCCAACCGCTGCTGACTAACATCAATTTAAATCTATGACTGGGGACTCAAGAGGGCCCTTAACACAGCTTAGCAATTATCTTTCACTTCCCTAGTCTATTCACTCTTCCATGTTCCTAAATCTCTATTGCAAAATGTCTCCTCTCTCATCAGATCCTCAATGTTGCCTTTCCTAAATTCATTTTCAATGAATAACTTTGCTTTCTATGTTGAGCAAATGGAAGTAGTCAGATGAGAATCACCAGCCCCTCTGACCCATCTGCACTTTCTTCTTATTTGTGCCCACAGATGGGCTTTCCACAATCCTAATGCCAATTCTTCCTATGTTCTAGATCCCATCTCTCGTACCTATTCAACAACATTGTTGCAACAATTCCCTTCTGTCTCCTACAGTTTCTCCCTCTGTCCTAGACCACTCCCATCAGCAGACATACATGTTAATATCTTTTTTATTTGTATTTACTTAAAAAAGAGTAAATAAACCTTTTCTAGACCCTATATCCCCTAACAGCTAGTGCTTTATTTGCTTGTTTTCTTTTGTAGAAACTCTCTTTTTTAAAAGTTTTATATACTTGCTGACTCCATTTTCTTTCCTTACAGTCTCTTTAATCCACTCCCATCAAGTTTTCACATTTACTGCCCATTAGAGGTGTTGTTCTCAAGTTTACACAGACACCCACATTATTAAACGTAATGGCTCAGTCCTCAGTCCTCTTCTTACTTGACTCATCAGCTAAATGAACCACCTTTTTTTTTTTCTTTTTTTTTTTTTTTGAGATGGAGTCTCCCTCTGTTACCCAGGCTACAGTGCAGTGGCACAATTTCAGCTCGCTGCCACCTCTGCCTCACGAGTTCAAGTAATTCTCCTACCTCAGCCTCCCTAGTAGCTGGGACTACAGGCACGCACCACCACGCCGAGTTAATTTTTGCATTTTTAGTAGAGACAGGGTTTTGCCATGTTGGTCAGGTTTCTCTCAAACTCCTGACCTCAGGTGATCCACCCATCTCAGCCTCCCAAAGTACTGGGATTACAGGCGTGAGCCACCGCGCCAGGCCTGAACCAACTTTTAACACAGTTGGTTTACTTCTTTCTTCTTGACCTTGATGCTTGCTTCTTTCTTCATTTGGCTTTCAGGATATCACACTCTGTGCTGATGAACAACTTCTTTACAGTCTTCTTTGCTTGTCACTCCCAATTTCTTCTTACTGGAGTGTCCTTGTGCTTGGAGTTTGATATCCTTCTCTCCTCTATATAGACACCTTCCTATGGTGATCTCATCCTATCTTGTGACTTTTGATGCCAGCTGTTTCCAGTTAACTCACAAGTTCATCTACCCAGCCTAGACTTCTCTTCTAAACACTAGACTTACATATTCAACTTAAAATTCGCAGTGACTTGTCTAACACATTTATCAAATACATGTCTGAAACTCAATTCCTAATCTTTCCCACTCTCCCTAAAAAGTTTGCTCCCACAGAGTGTAAATTAGTTCAACCATTGTGGAAGACAGTATGGTGATTTCTCAAGGATCTAGAACCAGAAATACCATTTGACCCAGCAATCCCATTACTGGGTATATACCCAAAGGATTATAAATCATTCTACTGTAAAAACATATGCACATGTATGTTTATTGCGGCACTATTAACAATAGCAAAGACTTGGAAACAACCCAAATGACCATCAGTGATAGACTGGATAAAGAAAATGTGGCACATATACACCATGGAATACTATGCAGCCATAAAAAAGGATGAGTTCATGTCCTTTGCAGGGACATCGATGAAGCTTGAAACCATCATTCTCAGGAAACTAACACAGGAACAGAAAACCAAACACCACATATTCTCACTCATAAGTGGGAGCTGAACAATGAGAACACATGGACACAGGAAGGGGAACATCACACACTAGCAAGAACATCACACACTAGCGCCTGTCAGGGATTCAGGGGCTAGGGGAGGGATAGCATTAGGAGAGATATCAGATGTAGATGATGGGTTGATGGGTGCAGCAAACAACCATGGCACGTGTATACCTATGTAACAAACCTGCACATTCTGTACATGTATCCCAAAACTAAAGTATAATTTAAAAACAGAAAAAAGTTTGCTCCCACATGTAGCCCCTTTTATCTCAACCAATGGCAACTCCATTATTCCAGTTTATCAGACGAATAACATTGAGGTTGTTCATGACACCTTTCTTTTGCTCTCATATGACATCCAATGTCAGTAAATTATATTAACTCTGCTTTCAGAGTATATCTAATATCTTATCACTTCTCACCAACTTCACTGCTACCATCCTGATCTGTGCCACCATCTTCACATATCTAGATTGCTGTAATAGCCTCCTGAAATGGTTTGGATATGTGCCCCCACCCAAATTTCACCTTGAACTATAAACTGTAATATTGGAGATGGGGCCTAGTGGGGGGTGATTGGATCATGGGGGAGGATTTTTCATGAATAGCTTAGCACCATCCCCCTTAGTACTGTCCTCACAATTGTGAGTGAGTTCTCCCAAGATCTGGTTGTTTAAAGGTGTGTAGCTCCTCCACCCTCTCTCTCTTGCTTCTGCTCTTCCTATGTAAGACATGTCTGCCCTGGTTTTGCCTTCCACCATGATTGTAAGTGCATTCTGAGGCCTCTCCAGAAGCCAAGCAGATGTCAGCAATATGCTTCCTGAATAAACCTCTTTTCATAGTAAATTATCCAGTCTCAGGTATTTCTTTATAGCAGCGTAATAATGGACTAATACATCTCCTAACTCATCTCCTTCTTCTACACTTGATGCCCTAGAGTCTGTTCTCAACATGGGAAACAGAGGGATTTTGTAAAAAATATTAAGTCAGATTTCAGATTATATCTTTCCTATGCTTAAAAATCTCTTCCAGATCCCAATTTTAGAACCCCTAGTATTCTTTACTATAGCATTCTACAGGTCATACATGATCTGGGCCTCTGTCACTTTCTTGATCTTGCTTCCTATTTACTCTCATTTTTATTCTTTATATTCCAGTCCCCACAGCCTTTTTGCCCCTCTTTAAATATGCCAGACCTACTCTACCTTGGCCTTTGTACCAGCTGTTCCCTCTATCTGGATTATTCGCCTCTAGAGAAGTGTGTGGCTCAGATTCTCATTTCCTGGATGTCTAAGCTGCAATGCCACTTTCTTTTTTTAAATTTCAACTTTTATCTTAGATACAGTGGGTACCTGTGCTGGTTAGTTGCATGAGTATATTGTACCCAGGTAAAGAGCACAATACCCAGTAGATAGCTTTTCAAGCCCACCCTCTCTAGTAGTCCACAGTGTCCATTATTCCCATGTTTATGTCCATGTGTGCTCAATGTTTAGCTCCCATTTAAAAGTGAGAGCATAGAGTATTTGGTTTCCTATTATGTTAGTTTTCTTAAGATTATGGCCTCCATCTGCATCCACATTGCTGCAAAGGCTGTGGTTTCATTCTTTTAGGGCTGTGTAGTATTCCATGGTATATATTTACCACATTTTTTAAATACTATCTACCACTGATGGGCACTAGGTTGAGTCTATGTCTGCTATTGTGAAGACTGTGGCAATGAACATACAAGTGATGTGTCTTCTTGGTATAATAATCTAGTTTCCTAGCATGGTAGCTCCATTTTTAAGTTCTTTGAGAAATCTCCAAACTGCTTTCAATAGTGGCTGAACTAAATTACATTCTCACCAACAGTCTATTAACGTTCCCATTTCTCCACAGTCTCACCAGACTCTGTGGTTTTTTAACTTTTTAATAATAGCCACTCTGACTGCTGTGAGATGATATCTACCTCACTGCAACGCCACCTTCTTAATGAGGCCTACGCTGGCCACTGTTTAAAATGACATCCGAGCCCCTCACATTTTCTATTCTCTCACCATGCTCTACATTTCCTTACTTTTATGTAGCACTATCACCTTATGCTTTGTAAAATGTACTTATTGTGCTTATTATTTAATTTCTCTCTCACTGGAACATAAGCTCCAAAACCAAATAATACGTTTGGTATGTTTTGTTCACTGATGTATCCTAAACTTAAAACTGTGTGTAGCATATATTTGGTACTTAATAAACATTTGTTGAATGTAAGATTTGTTCATGCATTGTATTGTTGAATGCAAGAATGAACTCACAGGGGCATGAATGAAAAATAGATAGGAATTTACGTGTAATGAGAACAGCAGTGAGGCAGAAGCCTATGAAGAAAAGTGTCAAGTGAGAAACGCCTGCGAGTAGGGAAGCCAAAGGACTTTTAAAAATAAAGGTATGTAAAATAAAATGTGGTTTGGTTTGCTGTAGTTCTTTCTCTGGTGGTGTTTTTAAAAACATCCATAAATTATTTAACACTTCTGTTATTGAGAGGTGGGAGTCTATGTTCCCTCTCCTTGAATAAATACTCCCCATCAATACAAATAGCAGGAGCGAGGCTGTGAGACTTTTGAGGAGGCTGAGTGAAAATAGATCATTCAGTGGCCGGGCGCGGTGGCTGATGTCTGTAATCCAGCACTTTGGGAGGCCGAGGCGGGTGGATCACCTGTGGTTAGGAGTTTGAGAACAGCCTGGCCAACATGGTGAAACCCCGTCTCTACTAAATACAAAATATTAGCCAGGCACAGTGGTGCATGCCTGTAATCCCAGCTACTTGGGAGGCTGAGGCTGGAAAATCACTTGAACTCAGGAGGCAGAGGTTGCAGCAAGCCGAGGTACTTTGCACTCGAGTCCAGGCAACAAGAGCGAAACTCTGTCTCACCAAAAAAAAGCATCATGCAGCTTCTCACTGGTCGTCCCGAATGCTTGCTTGGGAGACACCGGCTCTTGGAATCCAGGCACCACTCTGTGAGAAGAACAAATCACTGTGAGAGCCCATGGGTAGGTGTCCAGTTGGCAGTCCAAGCTGGGCACAAGCCTCTGAGTCACACGTGTGAGTGGAGACTCATTCAGATGATTCAACCTTCTGCTGACTGAGTCATTCCCTGTGGAGGCCCCAGATAGCTAGGAGCAGAGCTGCCATGGCCACAGAGCACTGTTTGAATTCTTCACCAAAAAACAAACAAACAAAAAAAGTGCACTTAATAAAGTGATTGTCTTTTTATATCACTAATTTCCATGTTGAGTTTTTAAATGCGGTGATAATAACTGGAATAATCTCCATCCTCCAAGTCACACATATGACCTGCAAGACTAAGTTATATGTTTGTGGAAATCTAGACCAGCATAGGGCAGACAGTAAAGGGCAAACACAGAAAGTGAAACTCTGATTTAGAGACCAAGCATCCGGCAGGAACAAAAACTCAAGAGGCAGAAGCGGCTGAGCAAAAGGTCTCCAGAAAATCTAGGGAAAGCAGACAATTGACCACAGATTGTCAGATGGAGGCTTGAGATAACTTACACCAGATGACTGAAACCTGAGTCTCAGGGGGGAAGTAGAGGACCTTTGCATGTTAATTTGCCTGCTAATTACCAACTAGGGTCTACAATGTAGGATGTCAACTGTAGGCATCAATATCCTAGAATTGTGTCTATCAGCTGACCTTGTGTCTTCAACTTGAAATCTGGATGTTTTTTCCCAACTCTTCTCTCTCCTTCAGCCCCACATCTAATACTGGAAGCCGGGAGATTAGAAGAAATTAAATGAGTGACTTTGGACCTAGCTTTCTGGTTTTGATTCACAACAACTCCACTTTCTAGCTGTGAATTCTTGGGAAATTTGCATAACTTCTCCAATATTCTGCTTCCACCTCTGTAAGTGGAGATGATAAAAGTGCTAACTTACGGGATATTCCAAGGATATATAAACTAACACGAGGAAAGCACTTTAAGAGGTGTCTGGGACACAGTAATTCCTCAATAAATTCTAGTCATTCACCTCATCAGCGATCAAACTTCATTAGCCCGGCTTCTCAACAGTCTTTTAAATGTGCCTCCACTGCTCCGTCCATACCTTCTTTTTTCCTTCCTTCTCCTCCTCCATCCTACTCTCCAGAAAAGCTCCTGTATTATCCATCTATAAAACAGGTCACCAGCCAAAGTAAAAATAACCAATGACTCCTCATTGCCTTAGAATATCGCATAGCCCTTCCCAGTGTTACCACCCCAACCTCACCACTACGATGCCTGTAGCCTTTTCTCTTGTAACTGCCTTTTTTCCCCCCACAAATTTGTTTCCTTCACCAGCAATGACCTTTGCCTGCACTTTCCTCATTCTCTAATGTGGTCCTTTATGAGGGAATGTTCTTGGCAAGGCACACTGAAATCTTCATGATAACCCACTGACAAAGACTTTAATTCTAAGAATTTGTTTCTGCTTCATTCTGAAGTAAAAGGTGGGGAAAGGAATGTAAGTGAGCTCACTTCAGGGAAACTCCTTTCAATAAATGATTTTCAGGTTCTTCTCTAAGAGCACTTGAGGTTAAACAGTTCCCTAACTACTGCAGGGCTGCGCTGGTCACTCTTTCACTTCTACTTCCCAGCATACGGCCAGGAAAAAAAAAAAATTCCCATTTGCAGCTCAGCAATTGCACCCGTCCCTCTAATTCACTGGAAGGGAAGAGAGGGGAAAGAGGGAAAAACAATTCAACAAAAGGAATCATGATAATGAGAAACCTTTTAATATTATAATTATTGGTGCACGTTTGTCTTTCTACCCGAACGTCCTTGACACCCACCCAAATAGTGCAAGCACACACATGCACACACATCGTGTGATATTACCACCCTCTGACATACTAAGTATTTGTGCTGCTGTTGTTTCCTGTCTGTCCCCTCCTCCTCGTGATACAAAAAGCAAACCCCCTAAGACTTAGGTTTTTGTTCACTGTTACATATCTAGTACATAGTAGTAGCAGCACATAGTAGGTTCTCAACAAATATTTGATGAATGAATAAATGATGAGTGAGTGAATATTGGAAAGAACTCACTAAAATTATAATCAGTAAAAGTTTTGTTACTTCTTAACTTCACAACCTTAAGTGAGGTGTTAAACCCAAATGGGTCTCAGTATTCTCATTTGTAAAAAGGCACAACAAGGATTTTAGAAGGAAAAGTCACAGAAGGAAGAATCCACTGTACCCATGTCTCAAGGATCAGTTCCACACCATCATCCCTATGAAAGATTTGCCCATTTCTCCAGATAGCATCTGGCATCCACTCTTCTAGATTCCCTCCACACTTTATACATATGTTTACTGCAATTGATCACTGAGGTCCAATAATGTGCTATAGAGAAGAAGAGAGTTTAAAGACTGATTGAGTAGAGACCCTGCCTGGAAAACTAACAAGGGCTAGAGGTAAAAACTGGAAATAAACCAGGGGCATTGTAAGGACTCTGACAAAAATAATAAACTTTGCAAGAATAAAGGAAAATAGAAAAGGCAATAAGAAGGAAACAATGGTAAATGTGCCCTGACTTCCACAAAATCAGGAAATTGTGAGCATGCAGTTAGCAGGTATTTTGAGAGCAAGGAGGTTATATGCTAGGGCAATTGACAGTTCTACAGACATCAGATGCCCCTGGAAAGGGCCATACCGACATCGTTCATTACATCGAGGCAAGGAGGAGATGCCCATTTATCAGTGAGTCACCTTTGTCCCAGCAGAAATGCTTACACTTAGAAAGTGAACAAACTAGATGCAATGTTGGAGGTGGATCTCAGGACTTAACACAGTGCTGAATAAGAGGGGCCAGATACGTGGTCATTGATGGCATAGCTGAAGAGGAACAGTGCCACCCAGTGTTCTGAAGATTGCTCCTGTCCACATTTAACGTTTTTCATGACTGAAAGAATTTTAGAATTTCTTTCTGTTAAAACATGCTTTGAGCTAAAGTACAGCCAGTTGATTCATTGCCAAGTACAAATGTTGCTGTCACTCATTTCATGCTTTGAGAGAGGGAGGATAAATTAGGAAAGAAAAAAAAAAAAAGAGGTTGTTGGGAGGTCCCAATTATGCATGAGGATACAGCCCTGCTGAAACTGCAAGAGAAGGCAATCAACACAGAGAACTGGTCTCAAAGACATCTGCTTTGTAGAGGGCTGTCAGTTGACGGGGCAAGGACAAACAGAAGGTATGCACTAAACTGATTATGCCAAAGCAAAGACAGCACAGGGGGAAGCTATGCCATAAACCTACAATAGAAGTGAATGTCACCATCTGTGGGAACAGAGAAGGGTGCAACTAATTTTCCATGTACAAGAGGAAGATTGAAATGCTGGACCACTGGGGTCCTAATCCCAGCTATCATTTCCTCACCGCAGGTCTTAAGAAAAGCTACCTTAAATCTCTCTGAATCTCGGTTTCCTCTGTGAAAATGGGGATGGTGATAATGACCACACCACACTGCGAGAAGGATTATATAACTTAATGCGTTTGAAAGAGCCTAACACAATACCTTTACCGTTAAAGAAAAGACTTCAGGAAAGGTTTCACTGGAAAAGTAACTTTGGAGCTAGACCCCAAAGAACTAGCACTTCCGCTTTCTCGACTGAAGAATTCTTATCCTCTTTAATTGGGGGAATAGTTCAAACCCCCAGGACTAAGTTCTTTGATAGATGTATATAGAGCAGAGAGGACTGAGGCAGTCTAGCCCTCCATCCAGCCAGATGAAGTGACTTACTCCAAGGGGTCAGTGGGTGATGGCTGTCACAGACAGATCACTCAGATGTCCCAAAGAATGTGCAAGTTATCAACATAGAGAAAGACTGAAAATGGAACAAACTCCCTGTTCCCGAACACCCTTTTCTGCAGAGCTCAGGCTCTTTCCCTGAAGGCTCATAAGCTGTGGCTGAAAATTGCAGGTCAGGGAGGTATTTGTTAAAGACGGCAAGAAAGGTTATTCTTGTAACTTTATGAGGGCGATCTGCTCCTTTTCAGCTTCTAATGAATTCAGAAGGCTTTGTCCCTGAAGAAGATTAGGCTCATTCTATTCTGAAAATATCAATTCCCAGAAATGCCTATGTTTTCCTGGCTGGTGAGCAATACATGTTTAAATATTTCTCAGCCCTAACACTGAAATTTACAGATTCCTCCAAGTCCCAATCAACAATCACAGCAACACTTCAGGTGAGAGGAAATAGATAACTATTAAAAAAATGAAAAGGCTTCTTTCCCCACACACAGCTAAGTGGAAGCAAACGCTTCTGTGCATCCTGATGCTTTGCTTACAGCACCACCTAACGTTCTGGATCAAGTCCTTTCCTATGCAGGAAAGATCTTTCTTTTAGGACTCTTACAAAACTGATGCTCTTTTACCTTGCATTTGGCAATCACAATAAAATGAAGATCAGCGTTGCACAAGGCAACAGAAGTGAAAGTGACACACTCAACCTAACAGGCATTTTTTCTTCCATTTAGAAGGGCAGGAAGAGACATCAGAGCAGAGGAATAAACTTGTGACTATGTGAAAATTAGATGTAATTCAATATGAAAATAATAATTGAATGCCTACTATAGGCCTAGCATTGCAAGGTCCTGATGCTATTGTAGTGCTAAAGAGGGCACAATTTTTACCTTCGAAGAGCTAATTTCAAACAGACAATTAAAATACAGAGTGATTAAGTATGTGACCAAGTTATAAAGAGGGTCGTAAGGATATTAAGGGGAAGACGCACCCATGAAAGTCTAGAATCGAGCCAGAGGAGTCCATGTTGAATCTTTAAAACGCTAGCCAGATAGAGGCAAAAAGAGGAAAGAGAAGGATTGCTCAGGTTGTGGGGCTTAGAAGATATAGACAAGGGTGTCAACCAAATCTGGGGGTCACCCAAGAGCTGCCTATCACTGATGGGATGGCTCTCTAGTTGCATTGCTTGCATGACATCTCCCCAAGCCCTGCTTATGGCTGAATGGGCACTCTTACCCAACTGGAGATGGTAAATTTAGAACTGAGACAAGGCAGTCTCTCAGTGGGAAGAAAGTGACATGAAATGTAAGGAGCTGTGTGCAATCGACATGCAGATCTGATAAAGAGAGAAATAAAGGCTGCAGGAGAAAAATATAGTTTACCTACTTTTTACCACTCTTCAGCACCAGCATCTCTCTCCTGGATTATTGTAAGGGCAATCTAATAGAAGTCCCTGGCTTCTGCCCTTCACCCTCTCCGTTGGTTTTGTAAGTACACATAGCAGTCAGGGTGATTTAGTTCCCACTTTAGTCAGATCAGGCCACTCACTTCTCTCCTCATCTGTTGGCTTTTAATCTCAGAGTAGAAGCCAAAGCACTTACATTAGTTCACAAAAACCAATATGCTCCCCCTCATGATCATCATTATTTCCCTGATCTAACCCCCTGTTAACTCATCTTTCTTGTCTTGCCCTTGGCTCCCATCTCTCTGGCCTCCTTGCATTTGTTCGGACTTGGACTTGCTGCCCCAGGACCTTTGCTCAGACTTGGACTTGCTGCCCTAGGACTTTTGTTCGAACTTGGACTGGCTGCCTCTGGACCTTTGCACTTGCTGTTCCCTTGGCCTAGAATCTCTCCTTCCAAAGAGCCACATAACTCACTGCCTCCTTTAGGATGTGCTCAAATGTCAACTTTTTAGTGAGGTCTTTCTTGATGACCCAATTAAAAAGTAAAACACTCTACAACATTTCTTACCCCATTCCTGCTGTATCCTCCTCCATAGAATTTATCATTATCCAACATGTATATTTTCATTCTTTATTTTACTTATTGTCTCTCTTAGACCCTATTGTGACCCCCACTCTCATTAGAATATAGGAAAGATATTTTAATTGGTTACCTAACTAATTAATGAATGGAGTGGGTCCCTAGTGCCTTTCTAGTTCCTGATCTTGATCTCTTTCCAACCCTACACATGCCCATCACTGAATTCAGGGAAATACTCCTGCATCCTTTTATGACATTCTTCTCTTGTGGTTTAAGGTTTTAAAACAGCTTTAGTGCATGTTTCTTAGAGATTTTCAAGCTGAATGCTAACTGATACAATGGGAAGACAGCCCCTCAACTTGCTGTGTTTGTAGTTACATTCCCAAGTATCCTTAGGGCTTGCTTTGTTTCTTCCCTTAGGTCTCTGCATAAGTATCTCCGTATCATTGATCCCTTCTCTGACCACCTTATCTAAAATAGCACGCTGCTTTCTCCCCATCACACTCTATGCCTATCCATACTTTATTTTCTTCCTAGTACATATGTCTAGCCTAATATGTATTGATTTGTTCATGGTCTAGCCTTCTCACTGGAATGCAAACCAGAACAGAAACTTCACGCTTTTATCACTGTACCTTCAGTGTTTAAAATAGTCTAATATATAGTGCATACTCAGTAAATGTGTATTCATCTACTCCACAAACACGTATTAAATGCCAATCACTATTCCAGCTACTGGGGAAATTTGTGCCCTCTTGGAATCTACATTCTAGTGGGAGATTTTTGTTAAGTACAAATTCAATGAACTCAAAGGTGAGAAACAGATGGAGCCTGTGCTGAAGGTGCTGCTGGACCTGAAGATTCACATGGGAGTTAAAATTAGAAATTACTTCAGGGGACCTGGTGAGTTGTAGGCTTCTGCTGGTTGCTTCCAAATCATCTCCCTCCAACCCCTGACACAGGATTCGGATTTACGTTTCAAGAATTACCCTTCTTCCATTTTCAGCAAGAGTTCGGACATGAGTGACCTGACCTTCAGCTCTGGGGGGCTGGCCTTGGCTGACATAAGCAATTAGCATGTGACCCTTTGGACACTGACACTGGTTTTCAGAAAAGCCTGTGACTCAATTAAACCAGGAAGACAGAAGGAGACATTTGTTGGAGTTTAAGGGAAGGAAGTGTCTGTTTTCCATGGAAGGTGAAAGAAAAGACTTCTCTCTTGCTGTGGACAACTGTGTGTTCTACAAATGTTGCAGCTAATATTGTTACCATAAATTAAAGGGTTAACAGTATAAGGTGACATGTGGAGGTCAAAGCAACATATAGAGAATGACAGAGTCCAGAGACCTGCCCTGATGAAAATCATGAACCGTGGAAGCACGATGTCTGACTATTACTCCATTTTCATGCTGTTATAAAGATACTACCTGAGTCTGGATAATTTATAAAGAAAGGAAATTTAATTGACTCACAGTTCCACATGGCTGGGAGGCCTCCGGAAACTTACCATCATTGCAGAAGGCAAAGGAGAAGCAAGTACCTTCTTCACAAGGCAGCAGGAGAGAAAAAGGGCAAGCAGGGAACTGCCAATCACTTTTAAAGCATCAGATCTCATGAGAACTCACTCACTGTGATGAGAACAGCAAGGGGGAATTCTGCCCTGACGATCCAATTACCTGCCACCAGGTCTCTCCCTTGACACCTGGGGATTACAATTGGAGATGAAATTTGGGTGGGGACACAGAACCAAACCATGTCACTGACATTTTCATCTGATGAGGCAATCAACTACCTTTATGGATTAAATTCATTTTATAATTTTCAAGCTGTAAAAGCATACATGTTTGTTGAAACATGACAGACAATAAAAATACTTATAAGACAAAAACTAACCTTTTTTCCATATGGCTTCCCTTCCCACCCTCTGAAACATTTCATATTAACGAATGGATGTTGTTACTGGCTGAATTTCATTCCCCCAACCACATAACAAAAATTCCTATGTTAAAGTGCTAACCCCTTATACCTTAGGATATGATTGTATTTGGAGGTAGGGAATTTAAAGAGGGAATTAGCTTAAAATAAGTTCAGTAGGGGTAGTCTTTAATCCCATGTGACTGGTATCCTTGCAAGAAGACATTAGGGCACAAACACAGAGGAAGGACCACGTGAAGACACAGGGAGAAGACGGTCATTACAAATCAAGGAGAGAGGTCTGAGAAGAAACCAACCCTGCCAACACTAGGATTGAACTAGGATTAGATTTGGAGGCTAGAACCTCCAAACCTATGAGAAAATAAACTTCTGTTGTTTAAACCACTGTTACAGACTGAAGGTTTTCATCCCCCAAAATGCATATGTTGAAACCTAATCTCCAATATTATGGTATTTGGAGGTGGGCCTTTGGGAGGTAATTAGGTTTAGTTGAGGTCATGAAGGTAGGGCCCTCATGATGGGATTAGGGCCCTTCATATGGGATAATAGCCCAGAGTTCTCTCTCTCTCCACCATGTGAGTATGCATCCTGAAGACAGCTGTCTGCAAACCAGGAAGTGGAACCCCATCAAGAACTTGAGCATGCTAGCACCCTGATCTGGGACTTCTAGCCTCCAGAATTATGAGAAATATATTTCATGTGTTAAGCCACCCAGTCCATGGTACTTTGTAATGGCAGCCCTAGAAAACTAAGCAGATTTGTATTTTTCTACCCCTTCTTCCTTGCTTTTCGCTATACCTACAATATAGCTACACATAGAGTTCTATGCTTGTTTTTGTCAAAATAGAGTCACACTATACTCATTATTAAGCAATTTTCTCTTGTCAAAAAAGCATGGAAATTGCTAAAAACCAATTTAAACCAATCTAATTATATCTGTTTTCTAATTTTATAATGCATGTACATAAATATAATTTTACACAAATATAATCATATGCATGCTGAGGTTTTGAAGGTATCTGGGGTTTTTTGGGATTTGTGGGCTTTTTGTTTTGTGTGGGGTTTTTTCTTTTTGTGCTATTTCCTTTTTAGTTTATTTTTCTCTGGACTTGTCCCACCTTCTCTTTCCTCATACCCAAGATAAATCAGATTAAAAACTTCAAGCTTGTCCTTTTAGCCATAGTTTTCTCTGTACCTTATTATTATTTTAGAGACAGGCTTTTATTCTATCACTCAGGACAAAGTACAGTGGCATGATGATAGCTCAGTATAACCTCAAACTCCTGGGCTCAAATGATCTTCCCACCTCAACCTCCAGAGTAGCTGAGACTACAGGCCCGTGCCACCACACCCGGCTAATTTTTTTTTTTTTTTTTTTTTGAGACGGAGTCTCGCTCCGTCACCCAGGCTGGAGTGCAGTGGCCGGATCTCAGCTCACTGCAAGCTCCGCCTCCCGGGTTCACGCCATTCTCCTGTCTCAACCTCCCGAGTAGCTGGGACTACAGGCGCCCGCCACCTCGCCCCGGCTAGTTTTTTTTTTGTATTTTAGTAGAGACGGGGTTTCACCGTATTAGCCAGGATGGTCTCGATCTCCTGACCTCGTGATCCTCCCGTCTCGGCCTCCCAAAGTGCTGGGATTACAGGCTTGAGCCACCGCGCCCGGCCTACACCCGGCTAATTTTTTATATTCACTTTTGGTAGAGATGAACCGTATCTTCTTCAGTTTGCTTAAGGTGATCTGTCTTCAGCAGGGCAAAGACAAAATAGGTTAGAGAGACCAGAGCCAGAGAAATGCTGTGAAGAAAGCAGTGGACTTTCACACAGGGTGGCCTCCAGATCCATGCCGTTTAGGAAGCAGCTCTGTGGTTGCCGAGTGCGCACCGCTTCATGCCACACACCAGCCAGTCATCAGCTCGTGTGCGCCCTACCATGCTGTTCTATTTTCCAGAGCCTCTGGTTTCACCTCTTCCTCTGGCTTAGGCACACGCTCAAGACTCAGACATGCTAGAAATATCACGAATCTAAGAAATGGGTCATTTTACAAATCTGTGGGAAAAAGACAATCTCTTCAAAAAGAGATTATAAGTAAAGAATACACACAGGCTCTGCCAGTGCCCTGCAAACAGATGAAAAAAACTAATGTTCATCTTTAAAAGTAATCAATAAATGCAAGTCAAAACCATAACTAAATATGTTTTGGACAACCTAAAAGCAAAATAAAAAATACAGTGTTGGTAAGTATGTAGGGAAACTGGATTGTCACACATGGTTGATCAAAGTATAAATTACTACAAGCTTCCTGAAAGGCAATTTGGCAATTAATAAGCAAATAAAAATGTGACTACTTTTGACCCATAATTATATCTCTATGAATATAAATTATGACATCCAAGTATTTTATTATCATAGAAAGCTGTTCACAGTACATGAGATTTTTAAAAAGTATGAATAGAGAAAACGTATTCTCTCTGAGAAAAATAGTATACGCATGTGCACACATATATAAAGAAAATTCTGGAAGAATGTACATAAATTTTAACAATGGTTATTTTGGGGCAGTAGACTAATAGATAATTTAATTTTTCTTTTTGCTTTTCTGTATTTTTATATGAGCATGTATTCATTACTTTTTGTTTACATTTTTAAAAGGTTAAAATTGCAAAACAGAAATGGGGGTAGCATTCTATTAAACAACATACCTACGTTCAAGGAGGAAAGAAATAGACTAGCTTTCCCATATGCCTTATGCTTTTTCCAAATTTTCTACAAGAAATGTACATAGCAATTGTTTTTAACTAGGAAGGAAGGTTGGGAGGCAGAGCAGAGGAAATGTGGCACAGCTCTCACCGCATTCTCTATAATGGTCTCTCCCCAGGTTTTCCTCCCCTCCTAGCTCACCACCTTCCTCCTTCCAAGTCCACAGCCCTCATAACTGGGACCATACGCAACGAACTGGATGGTTGTGTACCTCTAAATTTCATATGTTGAAATCCTACCCCCCAGTGTGATGGTATTAGGAGGAGACCTCTTTTGAAAGTAAATTAGGTCATGAGAGTGGAGTCCTCATGAATGGTATTAAAGGGACCCTAGAGAGTTCTTTTGTTCTCTTTACACCATATGAGGATACCACAAAAAGTCAGTAGTCTGCAACCTGGAAGATGGCCCTCAGAGAACCCGACAATGCTGGCACCCTCATCAGGGATGTCTAGCCTCCAGAAGTGTTTGAAATAAATTCCTGTTGTTTATAGGCACCCTGTCTATGGTACTTTGTTATAGCAACCTGAATTGACTGACACCATGCTACAGCTTTCACCTCTATTAACTCTGATTCTTGCCTTTGCATTCTGCCTTATGTGTGAACTCTACTTGACCTCCAAATTCTCCCTACAGCTAACCCCTTCTCTAGTCATGAGCATTTGGCTCTGATTCAAAATACCTGGTTAACTGAATACAAGCAATACTTTTTTAAAAAGAGCTTAATATAAAACAGTGACCATTCATCAAGCACCTGCCAGATGGCTGATACTATGATAAAACAGATCAGATTGCATCACTCTTCCACCCTAATGTCTACACTAGCCTCCAATCTCATTCATAACCAACCTGTTATCACAATGGCCTACTAGGCCTTGTGCTTCATGGCCATTGGTCACCCTCTAACTGCATCTCTTCCTACTCCTCCTTTTGCTCACTATTCTTCAGCTACCCAGCCTCTCTGCCACTCCAGAGTATAAATGGACACTCTGCCTTGAGGGTTTTCTATTGCAATTTCCTCTGCTCTGGAATTTTCCCACAGATATTCACTTGGCTCACACTCTCAGTTCCAAGGCTTTGCTTAAATGTCTCCTTCTTATGAGGCTTTCCCTCATCCTTCAAATTAAAATTGAAACCACCCCTGACCTCAGGACCTTGTCCCTTTCTTACTTTTTCTCCATAGCACTCCCCACCACCTAACTCAGTATGCATTTCATTCATTCATTTATTATCTGTCTTCCCCCTAGAACACTGGCTCCCTGAGGACAGAAA
Source organism: Colobus angolensis palliatus (assembly GCF_000951035.1). NCBI lineage: Eukaryota > Metazoa > Chordata > Mammalia > Primates > Cercopithecidae > Colobus > Colobus angolensis. The sequence continues at coordinate 13,442,595 of NW_012114821.1, read as the reverse complement.
TTTGTTTCCATTGTTGTATCCCAGACCCTTGAAAAATGTCTGGCATATACTGGGCTCTGAATAGATAACAGAAAATGAAGAAATTGGTGATTTATAGACAATATTGTTCATTTTCATAGCCATTTCTGGAGGCAGGCATTCAAAATTCCATTTACAGAAAAGCAAACTGAACCTCAAATTAAGAGTGTGAAAATGTCACTCAGCAAGAAACAGTAAACTAGATTGCAAATCCACAGTCATCAGGCTTCAAGGCCAATCTTCTTTCCACTGTGACTGCCTTACAACCACCCTAATGGAACATATTTTCCAAAGGTTGGAGGGACTGGGATCATTCTAGCGCCTGTTGTACCTTTCAAAATCCTCCTAGCCCTATTGATAACCATATGCCAGGTTTAAGAAGCTTAAATCATCAAGATGATAAATAAACATCTATTCCATTTGTAGGGCATTCATGCATCTTGCCAGAGCCCGGTACTCTTGCTCCAGATGTTCTTTTTGGCAGTGCTGTACCATTGACCCTGACAAAGCAATTGGCTTTGCAGTTAGACACACCTGGGCGCCAGCCCCAGACCCAGCGTGCGCTATTTGAGTGGCCTGAAGCAATTTGCCTCCCTCTCCTGAGGCCCCAGGTTCTCATCTGTAAAAGAAGGTTAATATTCCAACCTCAGGAGATTCTTGCTAGGATTAACTATATGCCTAGTGCAGTGCTTGGCACTTAGTATTAAATGTGCAAAAAAAGATCCCTGTCTTCGTCAGATGGCGACAGACAAGAGTAACAGTGAATTTCTTGGGCCCATGGTCAAGGGGCTAAACACACAAGTGAGAACATAGTGATGACAAAGATGCCCTTAGGCCTTTGTTCTCTACAAAGATGCTCCCATTGAGTTCAAAGACTTTTAGCGAATCATTGAAAGACATTTTGTTGTCTAACATTTTGCAGTCCCCTCATGAGTGAAGAATGTAATGAAGACAGCATTCTCATGCAGGGGATCAACGGCCATGTCTGATGCTTCCATTTATTCTTTTGTAGCAGATTCTTAACAAATTAGAGTATTTGTATTTTGTCAGAAAAAATGAATTGCACAAATGTTATACTTCGTCCACGTTTTGCTTCAACTTCATGCTAAGGTAATTTGATTATTACAAAGTATGTGTGTGTGTGCATTCATGGCACATTCACTGTGTGTAATTATTCATATACTATGTCTCAATGTTTCATATATATTACCTCATTTAAGAAGGTGGTGAAACACCCATTTACAGATGAGTACACCATGTGATTTTTTTTTTTACTATGTCACTTAGTATTTGAAATTACCTTATTCACTTATTTAAGTATTTATTATCTTTCTCTCCTAAACTATGAGCTCCTTGAGGGGAAAGATCATGTCTGTTTTTCTTTACTCCTGCGTCTCCAGTGCCTAGATCAGTGTCTAGAACATATGAGGTTGGTTAATTAAAGTTTACTTTCAATGGCAAAAACCTCAATTGCTTTTGCATCAAGCTATAATTGGTGTTGAATACATATTTGTCAAAGAGAAAATGTAAAATACATTTTCCTGAAAAGAATTCACCAGCCTGAACCAGAAGTAACCATACATGAATCCCCAGCAATATGCTTTTCTGAAAAATTACTTGATTGCTTGGTTATATTACATGATATACTAAAATCCTGAAAAAATTTTCTGGAAAATTACTCAACTATTATGAATATTTAAAATCCTAACTTGTACCATAAGCAACTGATACCACTTCAGGATGATGTGTATACCTTCTTCCCACCAACTTTACCTCCACTACCCAGTCTTCCTTAGAAGAACAGAAAGAAACATTTTTAAAACCATCTCTGAAATCCCAACTATATACTCAGCAGATCCTCTTTATTCTTTTTACTAAATTCTTGGAGGTTTTTATTGTTAAACCATGGTGAAATTTCATTTGTGTTGTTTATAGTGTAATAATATTATAATGAGATCTACAAATATATAGACAGCCTAAAAATATATTTGTGCATGGCTTGGAGAAGCATCTTCAAGAGTATCCTTTGAGGTATTCTTAAGAGTAAAAATGCGGCCGGGCGCGGTGGCTCAAGCCTGTAATCCCAGCACTTTGGGAGGCCGAGACGGGCGGATCACGAGGTCAGGAGATCGAGACCATCCTGGCTTACATGGTGAAACCCCGTCTCTACTAAAAAATACGAAAAACTAGCCGGGCGAGATGGCGGGCGCCTGTAGTCCCAGCTACTCGGGAGGCTGAGGCAGGAGAATGGCGTAAACCCGGGGCGGAGCTTGCAGTGAGCCGAGATTGCGCCACTGCGCTCCAGCCTGGGCGTCAGAGCGACACTCTGTCTCAAAAAAAAAAAAAAAAAAAGTAAAAATGCTATGGAGTTATACCCTTACTGTTGTTTTCTTTCTTATTATTCCCACACAGGTGAGAATATATTGATGACAAAGATGCCCTTTGGCCTTTGTACTCTACAAAGATGCTCCCATTGAGTTCAATGACTTTCAGCGAATCATTGAAAGACATTTTGTTGTCTACCTTTTTGCAGTGCACTAGGGCAGTAAAAGATTTTCAACATCTTTTTAATAGTCTAACCAGATCTTATAAAATATGCAAACTGCATTTTGAAGAATACAAAAAAAGCTCTAATATGTACTAAAAATTGAAAGAGGAAAAGCAGTAACAAGCAAGAACAAATAAAAATTGCTAAAGCCTTCCTTTATTTCCTATAAGGATTTGTTTTAAAGAATTTTACTGTATATATTTGAGGTTTCCAAAATGATGTCATATGATACACAAAGATAACAAAATGATGACAATAATGAAGCTGATTAACATATCTATCATCTCACATAGTTCTTTTTGTGTGACAAGAGCAGCTAAAATCTACTTATATAAGAAAAATCCCTAATAGGAAGAGTCCTGTAAGGTTTTAATTAGACCCAATTTTGTTAAGCCTCGAATGGGAAGAGAATAATGAGCTTCTATTTTGGGAGGTTATGATAATCAGAAATTCCAACAATACTGATTTACCGCAAGGCACAAGAAAGGCCTGGTCTCAGATGATGGAGTGGAAGGGCATGCAATTTCAGTCTCTGTGAAAAGGGATTAGGTGCTTGGCCAACACACTAAAGCTGTGTGCAAGAGCTCATGATCACTGCAGTCTATAGGAATGCAGACATTTTTTTCCCATCTTCTTTGATATTAAAAAAATAAATAAATCCTCTCGTTGATACAGTGGGAAAGAATTTCGGAGGACATGTGATTTACATCCTTTTTTCAAACAACGGGGTTGAAGCAAAGAAGGGTTTTCTGAAGTCCAATAAATGAAATAGACCCACAAGAAGACAAATAGCTTTTTTCAACTTTTAGTTGTTGAAACAATAAAACAAATTAGCAAATTATGAAAAAAAATTAAAAATCAAATTCTACCATCTTAGTAGTTTCATTTCATCTATGTAGGCATAAAGACTTTTGAAGTTGAGATGAGCAAGAAGCAAGATGGATGATTTCCAGAGGCTTATTTTATTTTATTTATTCAATTTTATGTTTTATTTTTATAATTACATCGGAGCTTGTATTTTCAATAGAATTGATATGATTTGATCATAAGACTGGATGTGGGGATAGAAGATAGAGATTGAAGATTCCCAAGAATCTGACTTGGGTAACTGGGCAAACACCTTATATAAACACCATCAGCCCAAGAAACAATGCAAAATCTCATTTTCACAGACTATTCTTAGTGAATACTTGGCTATGTGAGTCCACCAATAGGTTCTACCAATGGACGCACTGGTTCAAGATGTCTATTCAAAAGTGAGCAAGGGGAGGCGCCCACCAGGACATAGAATTCCTTTTCCCAGAGGTTTGGGAGTGAAGTAGCAGAGGTTCAAGTGTACAGAGGTTAGCATCCTGTGTCAGTGTCCAGGCATGATATCAGTGAGGTCTACTGTATCAGCCTTGCATTGTGGTTTAGGGAACAATTCTCGAAAGTGAAGCTTTCAAACCTGATTCTTTTGATTTCCTTAGAGTCCCTAAGTTACTTGTTACTGTAATACATTTCTTTTCTGCTCAAGTATACTAGAAGGGTATAATAACTGATCCCCAAAGATGGCCCCCCTATGAGCCTTACCTCTCAGTATCCACAAACTTGTGCTGAACCCTCCTCTTGAATCTGGGCTGGCCCTGTGACATACTCACAGCTGAATGTAGTGCAGTGATGCTATGACTTTCACAACTGAGTCACAGGAATTCTTGAACTTCCGCCTGTGCTCCTTGAAATGACGGCTCTTGGGAAGTTCTAATTTGGAACCCAGCTGCCATACTGTCAGAAACTCAAGCCACCATCCTATTCCCTCCTCCTAGGAGTTGGAATTTTTTTGATTCCATATGTAAGTGTGATCAGAAAGGATATTTGTCTCTCTGTGCCTGGCCTATTTCACTAGCGTAATGTCCTCTAGGTTCATCTATGTTGTCAAAAAGGACATAATTTCCTGTTTTAAAGGCTGAATAGTATTCTATTGTGCATACATATATTATATTTTAAATTTCACTCATCCACTGATGAACACTTACGTTCCATATCTTGACTACTGTGAATAATGCTGCAATGAATATGGATGCAGAACTATTTTCAACACACGGATTTCAATCGCTTTGGGTAGAGACCCAGAAATGACATTGCTGGATCATGTGGTAATTCTAGTTTTAGTTTTTTGAGGAAGCTACGTGCTGTTTTCCAAAATGGCTGTTCTAATTTATAATATCATCAGCATCGTACAAGGATTTCCTTTTCTCTACATCCTCACCAACACTTGTTATCTTTCCTCTTTTTGATATCAAAAGCTGGGAAAGTGAGGTGAATAGGGAGAAGGGAGAAGTTACTCAACTAGTACAAAGTTTCAGATCAAAAGGAGGAATAAATTCTAGTGTTTCACTACACAGCATGGTGACCATAGTAATGATGTATTGTATAATTCAAAATAGCTAAAAGACAGGATTTAAATGTTCTCACCACAAAGAAATGATAAATATTTGAGGTGATGGGTGTGCTAATTTACTTGATGTAATCATTCCACAATAGATACATGTATCAAAATATCACATTGTACTCTATAAATACATAGAATTATTATGTAAATTAAAATAAAATAAAACTAATGAAAAAGAGAAACAAGCCACACGGAGAAACTATGTATAGTGTCAGGACAAATGCAAATTAAAAGTAAGAGGCTTGATTCTCCCTATGAAAAATAGGGAATAAATTTCCCTCCCCTTCTTTTCATAGCACTTACTTTGGAAAAACCTGTCATTTTAAATACTTTCTCCTTCTTTGGGGGGATAAGTCCTTTTTTCTAGATAAATCGTTTTAAAGACGAGGTAGGCCTTTTCTGAGCAATATGATCCAGTAATGCCTTTCTCTAGGGACTGGGAGCCATCTATTTGAAATGGAACATCAAGGGAGACAGCACCCTTACCTCCCAATTTCTGTGAGAGAATAGTAATCTAACTTTGGTGGGTATCTTGATCCAAGTTGCAAAACACCTTCTATTACAGAGATATAAGAAGTTAGCTACCACAAATGGTTGCCCAATTACCAGGTAAAGTCAGGATGAACTAAATATGACATATGGTACTGTCAAGTTGTCTTACCATCGATGGCTAGTTATTGTTTATCTTGAAAACAAGTATGCAATGGATGATATTTCCTTTGCTATATAAAAGGGTGATTTTGTTTTCAGTCTTTGCAGTGTCTTAGTGGATTGTCTGTGATGTACATTGTATTCTGGTTTAATGTTTATTCAATAATAAAAGTTGTATTTATCTACTACCTTTGTGGACAGATTTTCTGGGTTGAGAAAATAGATTTGTTTTAACTTATGTTTCCCCAACAGTAGATGCCCTGTGTCAGCCCCAGTGGAGGTCCCAGATGACAGCCAGCATCAACTGTCAGCTATGGAGTGAGCAGTCCTGACATCCAGCCCGGTGAGCCCTCAGATGACTGCAGCCCAGCCCACATCTGACCACAGCTATGCGAGACCCTGTAAGCCAGAAATGCCCAGCTGAACCCATTCAATCATAGAAGATAACAACCAATTATGGTTTTAGGTCACTATGTTATGAGGTCATTTATTACACAGCAAGAGATAACCAAAACAAATGACTTGTTCTTGCAATTAAGAACTCTGGCTGATACATATAACCTTGCCTCTCCTTGGTGAAAAGTACCCTGAGAAATGAGAGTGCTTTCCACCTCTGAATTCCCCCATTGAAACTGGTGTTATTTTCTTCACAGAGTAGTTGCTAATAATTTTCTTTTTTTCTTAAATCTCTTTTTGGACAGCTTGGGATTTAAACAAATAAAAACCACAAGTTGGATGCAATGCCTGTCAGTTGAACAGAATATTTTTATCTAACAACTGTCTCTACAAAGCATTTGCTTCTGTTTGTTTACACACTCTGCAAATAATTTTCCTACAGTTTAAAGCCAATACAGAGGAAATTATGTTTAGAAAGTGCCAAGGCATTTTCAAAACCATTTTCAAGCTCTGCCCTTGGTTCACTGGGCATTTCACGCTTGTGCTCATTTCAGGTGACACGATTTTGGGCTTGTGTGCCCACCTTTCTTCCATTTTAATGGAAGTTTATTATTTAATGGAAGTATATTATTTGTTCACCATAGGGACCTTTTTCATAAGCATCCACCGAACACTGTAAAGACTGAAACGAAATGATTAGGTGCAAAAAAAAAAAACAACAATGCTCTCTGGAGGGATTCGTTGTTCCCTTTCTCTGGGGCGTCAGCCTGGGCATGTAACAATGATTGGATGATGTTTCTGCAGATGCATACTGTCTGCCGCCATTTGACTTTCCCATTCCCCTGACAGATTACTGACTCCGAAGGTTTGAAGATGAAAGCAATTCAGACGTAGTCTTCATGCTTTTTTCAGGATTGGCAGATGCCTTTTAGTTGAGATTTAAATTGAACTTTGGAAACTTAAAGCTGCTTTCCTTTGCGGATCTGGATCTTTCCTAATGTGATTAGTCCTCAACTGAGATGCTCTGGAAGCATGGGCTCGAAGTATCGATTTCCCAGCCTTCCTCACGACCATTTTTTAAAAGCTGCACCTGACAGGAATCAGCAGACCAGTCATTTACAGAGAAAAGATTGTTGTAAAGGAGATGTATTGAATGAAAACCAGACTGCAAAGTCTATTCCAGGCAACTACCTCGTGCCTGGCTTGCTGAAATCTCTGACTTATTTCTGTTATCCATGGAGCCTCAGAAAATGACCTCACGACAGGGACTAAAAAGTACTTGAGCAATTTAGAAAAGAAAGGTGAGCAAGTGAGGTCAGGTAGAAATTCATTCACAGTCTCAGCAACCTTATCTGAAACAAGACAAAACGTTAGCATGTATCTCCCAGAGTTGGCAGAAAGCCTAAAAATGATAAGCAAGTAGGTACTAGCCCTAGCATTGTGTCTGGTTCCTTTTAAAGTACTGAATCAATGTTGCCTTTAAGTATTGCCATGTCCAGGGTAACAAATGGGAGCAATGCATTCTGTTTTGGGCACTGTGCTTTTCTTTTTTTTTAATTATACTTTAAGTTCCAGGGTACATGTGCACAACCTGCAGGCTCCTTACATAAGTATACATGTACCATGCTGGCCCGCTGCATCCATCAATCCGTCATTTACATTAGGTAATTACATTCTCCCAATGCTATCCCTCCCCCCACCCCTCACCCCATGACAGGCCCCGGTGTGTGATGTTCCCCACCCTGTGACCAAGTGTTCTTATTGTTCAATTCTCACCTATGAGTAAGAACATGCAGTGTTTGGTTTTCTGTCCTTGTGATAGTTTGCTGAGAATGATGGTTTCCAGCTTCATCCATGTCTCTGCAAAGGACATGAACTCATCCTTTTTTATGGCTGCATAGTATTCCATGGTGTATATGTGCCACATTTTCTTAATCCAGTCTATCATTGATGGACATTTGGGTTGGTTCCAAGTCTTTGCTATTGTGAATAGTGCCACAATAAACATACATGTGCATGTGTTTTCATAGCAGCATGATTTATAATCCTTTGGGTATATACCCAGTAATGGGATCGCTGGGTCAAATGGTATTTCTAGCTCTAGATCCTTGAGGAATCACCACACTGTCTTCCACAATGGTTAAACTAGTTTACACTCACACCAACAGTGTAAAAGTGTTTCTATTTCTCCACATCCTCTCCAGCATCTGTTGTTTCCTGACTTTTTAATGATCACCATTCTAACTGGTGTGAGATGGTATCTCATTGTTGCTTTGATTGGCATTTCTCTGATGACCAGTGATGATGAGCATTTTTTCATGTGCCTGTTGGCTGCATAAATGTCTTCTTTTGAGAAGCGTCTGTTCATATCCTTTGCCCACTTTTTGATGGGGTTGTTTGTTTTTTTCTTGTAAATTTGTTTACATTCTTTGTAGATATTGGATATTAGCCCTTTGTCAGATAAGTAGATTGCAAAAATTTTCTCCCATTCTGTAGGTTGCCTGCTCACTCTGATGATAGTTTCTTTTGCTGTGCAGAAGCTCTTTAGTTTAATTAGATCCCGTTTGTCAATTTCGGCTTTTGTTGCCATTGCTTTTGGTGTTTTAGTCATGAAGTCCTTGCCCATGCTTACGTCCTGAATGGTATTGCCTAGGTTTTCTTCTAGGGTTTTTATGGTTTTAGGTCTTACATTTAAGTCTTTAATCCATCTTGAATTAACTTTTGTGTAAAGTGTAAGGAAGGGATTCAGTTTCAGCTTTCTACATATGACTAGCTAGTTTTCCCAGTACCATTTATTAAATAGGGAATCCTTTCCCCATTTCTTATTTTCGTCAGGTTTGTCAAAGATTAGATGGTTGTAGATGTATGGTGTTATTTCTGAGGCCTCTGTTCTGTTCCATCGGTCTATATCTCTGTTTTGGTATCAGTACCATGCTGTTTTGGTTACTGTAGCCTCATAGTATAGTTTGAGGTCAGGTAGCATGATGCCTCCAGCTTTGTTCTTTTTACTCAGGATTTGCTTGGCAATGCAGGCTCTTTTTTTGTTCCACATGAACTTTAAAGTAGTTTTTTCCAATTCTGTTAAGAAAGTCATTGGTAGCTTCATGGGGATGGCACTGAATCTATAAATCACCTTAGGCAGTATGGCCATTTTCATGATATTGATTCTTCCTATCCATGAGCATGGAATGTTCTTCCATTTGTTTTTGTCCTCTTTTATTTCATTGAGCAGTGGTTTGTAGTTCTCCTTGAAGAGGTCCTTCACATCCCTCATAAGTTGGATTCCTAGGTATTTTATTCTATTTGAAGCAATTGTGAATGGGAGTTCACTCATCATTTGGCTCTCTGTCTGTTATCGGTATATAGGAATGCTTGTGATGTTTGCACATTGATTTAGTATCCTGAGACTTTGCTGAAGTTGCTTATCAGCTTAAGGAGATTTTGGGCTGAGACGATGGAGTTTTCTAAATATGCAATCATGTCATCAGCAAACAGGGACAATTTGACTTCCTCTTTTCTTGATTGAATACTCTTTCTTTCTTTCTCCCGCCTGATTGCCCTAGCCAGAACTTCCAACACTATGTTGAATAGGAGTGGTGAAAGAGGGCAACCCTGTCTTGTGCCAGTTTTCAAAGGGAATTTTTCCAGTTTTTGCCCATTCAGTATGATATTGGCTGTGGGTTTATCATAAGTAGCTCTTATTATTTTGAGATATGCTCCATCAATACCTACTTTATTGAGCGTTTTTAGCATGAAGGGTTGTTGAATTTTGTTGAAGGCCTTTTCTGCATCTATTGAGATAATTATGTGGTTTTTGTCAACAGTTCTGTGATGGATTACGTTTATTGATTTGCGTATGTTGAACCAGCCTTGCATTCCGGGAATGAAGCCAACTTGATTGTGGTGGATAAGCTTTTTGGTGTGCTGCTGGATTCAGTTTGCCAGTATTTTATTGAGGATATTCACATCAGTGCTCATTAGGGACTAAAATTCTCTTTTTTTGTTGTGTCCCTGCCAGGCTTTGGTATCACGATGATGCTGTCCTCATAAAATGAGTTAGGGAGGATTCCCTCTTGTTCTATTGACTGGAATAATTTCAGAAGGAATGGTATCAACTCCTCTTCATACCTCTGGTAGAATTCGGCTGTGAATCCATCTGGTCCTAGACTTTTTTTGGTTGGTGAGTTATTAATTACTGCCTCAATTTCGGAGTCTGTTATTGGTCTATTTGGAAATTCAATTTCTTCCTGGTTTAGTCTTGGGAGGGTGCATGTGTCCAGGAATTTATCCATTTCTTCGAGATTTTCTACTTTATTTGTGTAGAGGTGTTTATAGTATTCTCTGATGGTAGTTTGTATTTCTGTGGGGTCAGTGGTGATATTCCCTTTATCA
>NW_012114821.1:13415539-13430879 GCF_000951035.1 Colobus angolensis palliatus | reverse complement strand
TTTTGCAATGGCTGGTACCGGTTGTTCTTTTCCATGTTTAGTGCTTCCTTCAGGAGCTCTTGTAGGGTGGTCCTGGTGGTGACAAAATCTCTCAGCATTTGCTTCTCTGTAAAGGATTTTATTTCTCCTTCACTTATGAAGCTTAGTTTGGCTGGATATGAAACTCTGGGTTGAAAATTCTTTTCTTTAAGAATGTTGAATATTGGCCCCCACTCTCTTCTGGCTTTTAGAGTTTCTGCCGAGAGATCCACTGTTAGTCTGATGGGCTTCCCTTTGTGGGTAACCTGACCTTTCTCTCTGGCTGCTGTTAACATTTTTTCCTTCACTTCAACCTTGGTGAATCTAACAATTATGTGTCTTAGAGTTGCTCTTCTCAAGGAGTATCTTTGTGGTGTTCTCTGTAGTTCCTGAATTTGAATGTTAGCCTGCCTTATTGGGTTGGGGAAGTTCTCCTGGATATATCCTGAAGAGCATTTTCCAACTTGGTTCCATTCTCCTCATCACTTTCAGGTACACCAATCAAATGTAGATTTGGTCTTTTCACATAGTCCCATATTTCTTGGAGGCTTTGTTCATTTCTTTTTACTCTTTTTTCTCTAAACTTCTCTTCTTGCTTCATTTCATTAATTCCATCTTCAATCACAGATACCCTTTCTTCCACTTGATCGAATTGGCTGTTGAAGCTTGTGCACCATGGTTTTCAACTCCATCAGGTAATTTAAGGTCTTCTCTGTAGACGTGGGAGAACCAATGCTCTCTTCAGAGCTGTCAGACAGGGAAGATTAAGTCTGCAGAAGTTTCTGCTGCCTTTTGTTCAGGTATGTCCTGCCCTCAGAGGTGGAATGTACAGAGGCAACAGGCCCTTCTGAGCTGTGGTGGGCTCCGCCCAGTTTGAGCTTCCCTGGCCACTTTTTTTACCTGCTCAAGCCTCACCAATGGCAGACAGCCCTCCCCCAGCCAGGCTGCTGCCTCGCATTTCGATCTCAGACTGCTGCACTAGCAGTGAGCAAGGCTCCATGGGCGTGGGACCTGCCAAGCCAGGCACGGGATATAATCTTCTGGTGTGCCCTTTGCTAAGATCATTTGAAAAGCACAGTATTCGGGTGGGAGTGTCCCAATTTTCCAGGTACAGTCTGTCACACCTTCCCTTGGGTAGGAAAGGGAAATCCCCCAACCCCATGCACTTCCCGGGTGAGGAAATACCCCAACCTGTTTCGGCTTGCCCTCCGTGGGCTGCACCCACTGTCCAACCAGTCCCAATGAGATGAACCAGGTACCTCAGTTGGAAATACAGAAATCACCCATCTTCTGTATCAGTCACGCTGGGAGCTACAGACCGGGGCCGTTCCTATTTGGCCATCTTGGAATGGAAGTTGGGCACTATGCTTTAAGGGGGACACTGCAAAGTGTAGTACTACAAGAGAGGGAGGAAAAGGGGAGGAGAGAAAGGAGGAAAAAAAGGTGCAGAGGAAGGATAAGGAGAAGACAGAAAAGGGAAAGGAAAAGAAGGGAAAGGAAGATAACCAGAAGGATGAAGGACTTTTTCATAAAGCCAAATGAGCATGTCTGCAGGAAACTAGATATCATGCCTGGAGCATATAAAACACAGAGATCATGAGACTTGAAATGCCTTATGGTTAAGGGAACAGACTTTGTTCATTTAGCAATTACAAATGTAATGCTTACTTTGTGCCCAGTGTGCTATGAAGCAGTGGGGATACAAACATGGTCCCTGCCTTCATGGAAGTGAGAGTACAGCAGAGGAGACAGGTAATTTGAAAGGTTACTGCTATACCATGTATTATAATACTGGGACAGTAGAAGTATAGGTGGTTGTCCTGGAGCAGAGCATTTAAGTAATGTTTTGGGGGAAGGGGAAGGTGTGGGTTTTCCAAAAACGCTTCCACTTGGCACTCACTGGGACTAGGATACCTTGGAAATTACTTAACTGTTTTACGTCTCAGATGTGCATCTGTCAAATGGGAATAACAGTTCCTGCTGCCTCATATGGGTGTTGTGAAGAATCAATACAGAAACCTGTGTAAAGTGTTTTGACCAGTGCCTGCCACAGGACAGAGTCTCATACTGTAAATCTGTTATTTTCATTTGGGAGGGAGAAGAAACAGAGTACTCCAGTTTCCTCTAGAGCCCTCCTTTCCTAAATGGTCGCCTGTTCCCCAGAACATGGATAATAGGAACATTCATTTCTTCATCCATTTGTTCAGCAAGCATTTGTCCAGCACTTACAGACCTGGAAAGTTGACAGTATAGCAGAGGAAACAAAGAAGTGAACATTGTCTTTCTGAGAGATACGCAATTATTATGAGAATACATGATTATATCTCATTCTTATAAGGCAGAGAGTCAGATTTATGCTCAATAATGTAAGTAGACTTGCCCCAAAATAAAATATAATTCACACTATATTTATTATACAGGCTGTGCTTTAGGTTTTCCTGGGGAGCTTTTTAAAATGCAAATACTCAATCCTGAGACTAGAGCAATCAAATTCAAATATTGGACCATGGTATGATTTAAAAGCTACCCCCACTTTCCGAAAATGAAAGGCAATCCAGGTGAGTTGAACACGCATGCAGGGTTATGAACGATTTGTTTAGAATTACTGCCTGCCTTTCAAATGTCAGCGTCCTTCAAAGCCGCCCACATTTTCCTCTTTCCTCCTATTACCTACTGCATGTTCTCAGCCTCCTGCAGCTTCAGAAATCTTTCCTTCAGCTCCAGACACACGTGCCTCACTGCATGATGGTCCATTCAGGGAGAAACAGGCAATTCCACCCTCTGCCTTTATCATCTTCCAACCTCTGTCCTCACCCCAGTGAACAGGGCCCGCCATCCACCACATACACCCTTTCCATGCCTGGTCCATCAGCCGGGCAAGTCCATGTCCCCCAGAAGCCTCTCCCTCCAACCAATCTTCTCCATCCCCTCTGCCCCTACCTTTGTTCCCTGAAGCCCTCATCATGACACCACATTTCCCCCAACTGCCTTCTGACCGGTCTCCTATCAGCCACACTGCCCAAATGCACATCTGAACATGGCTGCCTCACTGGTAAAAATGCTTTCTTGGCTCCTCGTGGTTTGCAGAGTAAAATCCAGGCTCCTGGGACAACCTGCACAATATGCTATGGCCTGAGCAAGGCCCGGCCTGCAGCCTCATCTTTGCCATTCTCTCACCTGTGCCATGAGCTCTGGCCCAGCTCAGCTTCCTCCCACATGCTCCTCTATATCTGGAATGTATTTTCCATAGTTGTCACTGGACAACTACTTTGTACCCTTCAAAACTTCTCCAGAACTCTCTTCCTGACAGACAGGCCCTCTTCACAAGCCAGAGTTGACAGGGAAGTCTCACTCCACTGTGTCCAGGAGCCCCTGTGCTCACTGCTGCCGTATTCATTTCACTTGGTTCAACTATGACTAGTCCATTGCCTTAGTACATCTGGGCTGCCTCACAAAATACCACAAATTAGGTGGCTCGTAAACAACCAAAATTTCTGTCTCACAGTTCTGTATGCTGGGAGGTCCAGGATCAAGATATTGGAAGATTCAAACTCTGGTGAGGGCCCACTTCCTGGTTCACGGATGGTCCTCTTCCCACTGTGTCTTCGCCTGGCCAGAAGGGATGAGGAATCTCTCTGGGGTCTCCTTTACAAGGACACAAACTCTGTTCCTGAGGGCTCCTTCATGACCCAATCACTACCCAAAAGTCTCACTTCCCAATACCATAACCTTGGGGGTTAGGGTTTCAACAAATATATTTGGGAAAAGAGGGCAGAAATATTCAATCTATAACACCCATAGTAGGTGTTTAGTAAAATTTTAAAGATGCCTGATTGATTTGAACTACAAAGATCTTTAAGAAACAGCTGAAGTTGTTTCTGTTCCTGAACAAAGGCAGACAGCCTTGGAGAGCATTCAGGACTCTAAGCCACCCCATTTGATAATTCTGGAGTATCTACGCAGCATTGCGTGTCCAGGCATAAGATAGGGAAACCAACTAGAACAAGAAAAGAACTGGCCCCAGTCACCAATGCCAATGTGGCACAGTTAACTCTAGCATGAGTCAAGTGTGAATTCATACCCAAACAGTAATTCAGAGGTCTAATACTACAGTCAGACAGACCTGAGTTCACATCCCAAGTCCATATTTAATAGCTAAAGGGCCTGGTGTAGGTTACCTAATATTTCTAAGCCTCAGTTTTTTGACATATAAAATGGGGGTTAATAAATTAGATGCCTTTATTATAAGACTATTGTGGGGATTTAACGAGATTACTTACCTAGTACCTAGCACATCATAGCCTTGCAGACAACATTATGGGAATGGGACAGCATCAGGCCACCAAGGCAGGAGATTCAGATTTATGAACTTTCTGAAGGAAACAATGCCAGGGTGCCATTTCTAATATGAATGAAAACTGGAAACCAGGAATCAAGGACTGAGCACAAGACCACTTCAGCTGATGGGCCACTGTAGAGTCTCCCCTTCTACTAATTCTAACCCCTTTGTTCAAATGACCCCAACACAATCAAGAAAGGGCAGAAAATGCCTTAAGGACACTATACTGCCACAGTTCCTGGTGTATTTGTTTGCAAGGGCTGCCATAACAAAGTACCATAGATAGGATGACTCAACAAACATATATCATCTCACAGTTCTGGAGGCCAGAAGCCCAAGATCAAGGTGTCAACAGGGTTGGTGTCTTTTATGACCTCTCTCCTGGGCTAAAAGACCACCACCTTCTTATTGTATCTTCACATTGTCCTCCCTCTGTATATCCGTGTGTCATAACATCCTCTTTTGGTAAGAACACCAGTCCTATTGGATTAGGGCCACCCCAATGACCTCATTTTAATTTAATGACTTCTTCCCTTCCCCAAATACAGTTGCATTTTGAGGTACTGAGGGTTAGAGCTTTAACACGTAAATTTCGTGAGAACGCAATTCAGCCCATAACAGCTGCTTACCAAAATCTCTCCCAAAAGCCATGGATCCTGAATTTCACTCTATTCACACTGATGATTACACCAGGAGGCTGGTGCTAGAGGGATACCATACCCAAGAACTTCTAGCTTTCTTAGGCTCAGAATAATCCCTTTTATCTACACACTAAGTATTTCCCCTCATAGATTTATCCTCTGTCTACTGCCAACATCTATCCCAAAGTCCTGCCTGCCTTTCTTCCAAGGTAGAATTTGTTAGACTACAGTTGCTCCGTTCTAAATTATTACTTCCTTTATTATTAAGGAGTTTTCTTATCTTAATATCATTAATATGGGGAGAAGACCTTACAACCAGAGCAAGCAAAATAGCAGGTCTCCAAACACTGCCCCTGCCAATGTCTCAGTCCTACCTCTCACTTTCTACTTTACCCTGTCTTCTCTGATCGCCCTGGGCCTTAGCTGCTACTCAAATGCACAAGCAAGTTCCCACTACAGAGACTTCGAACTTATGTTTCCCTGTGTATCCAACACTCTTGCCCTAAATCGCCACTGAATTCAGTCTTCACTTCATTTGGTTCTCAGCTTAAATGTCACCTTCCCTGAGAGCAGCCTGACTACTCTATTTAACTAGAAAACCACCCATCTCTCCAACATACTTTTTGAACTTCTATTCTTGATCAGGCTGAGACCAAGGAGCGGAAAATTCACAGAAGCATGAAGCACGACACCAGCCCTGCCCAGAGGATCTTACAGTCAGGTGCAAACATCATGTTAGAATAGTATAATTATATATATAATACTATAATGAATAAGTCCAGCCAAGCACCTGGTGGCTCACTCCTGTAATCCCAGCACTTTGGGAGGCTGAGGGGGATGGATCACTTGAGGTCTGGAGTTTGAGACCACCCTGGTCCACATGGTGAAACCCCATCTGTACAAAAAATACAAAAATTAGCTGGGCGTGGTGGCACACACCTGTAATCCCAGCTACTTGGGAGGCTGAGGTGGGAGAATTGCTTGAACCCAGGAGGCGGAGGTTGCAGTGAGCTGAGATCACACCATTGCACTCCAGCCTGGGCGACAATAATTAAACTCCATCTCAAAAATAAATAAATAAATAAATATCATGACTAAGTCCTAGTAACAGCCAATATTTGTTGAACCCTTCATGTTGAACTAGTTGCACAGTCATAAACGTGAGCATACATCTTAGAGTAGAAAGGGAAAGAGAAGCAAAAAGGTGGAAAATAATAACCAATTCTCACACTTATGTTTGTCAGATATCTGACAAACATCCACATCTCCCCAGCGGGCAACATATAGCAAGGAGGAATACTGAGTGCTAAGAATTAGATAGTGATACCTTGACAGACCCCCTTGCAGGACATTTCCTGTCTGGAAATGGGTCCAGGAACAGCCATGTGTTGGGAGCAGTCATTTAACATAGTTAAATAATTAGATTTCTGCATCCCAGGACCCCGTGTTATCTTCCTGTCATGTGGGTCTCTGATACACCCTGGTAAATTGAGTGTGATGGTTAATTTTATGTGTCAACTTGACTGGGCCACAGGGTGCCCAGACATCTGGACAAATACTATTCTGGGTATGCCTGTGAAGATGTTTTTGGATGAGATTCACATTTGAATCAGTAGACAAGTAAAGCAGATTGCTCTTCCCAGTGTGTGTGGGCCTCACCAATCGACTGAAGACCTGAATAGAGCAAAAAGGCTGAGAAAGAAAGAACATGTCCTGTCTGACTGCTTGAGCTGGGATATCGGTCTTCTCCTGCCCTTGCACATCACTGACTCTCCTGGGTCTCTAGCTTGCTGATTCTTTGCAGATTATGGAGCTTCTCAGCCACGCATGAGCCAGTCATTATGAGTGAATGAATGAATGAATGAATGAGTACTGTTGGTTCTGTTCTCTGGAGAAAGCTGATACAGCAAGCGTGGAATCTGATCTGACTTCTGTAGCTTCTGTGACCTATTCCCCACAGGAATAAGGGTGGCTGATGAGGGTGATTCTGTGAAGCCACATAGGGAGCTACAAGGACTGCCAATGACAACAGCAACCTCTGCTATGGGCACAGTAAATCCCAGCCAGCCACTTCATGAGATGACTACAGCCCACTCGGTGCAGGAACTGTTCCATAGTACTTCATACCTGTAATAGCTTGGAGAAGGGGCCCCTCACCACATTTCACTGTGGAAGAAATAAGTCAGGTACTTATCCAAGGTCTCGCAGACCTATTCCTTGGACAAACTAACACTGAATATCGTAAGTCAAAGTGCTTAACGATTTCCCATAGTCTAGCAAGGAGCTTGACCTGGTGGTCTGTTGGGCGGATTAACTGACATGCACTGACGTGTGCAATCAGTGACTCAAAAGGAAATGAGGTGATAATGTTTAAAAATTGAGAAGTTTCACAAGAAATTTGTATTTCCAGCTTATCATGGAAAATGGGAAAATCTGGCAAATGCTCTCACAGACTTCGTATAAGAGTTGGCTGCAAACGAGTAACGGCTGACCTTCTGGGCACAGTTTTGGACCTTCAGTTTGCCATGGGCTCTTATTTCTGTCTCATCTATTACTGTCTGGCCCTGCAGGCTTTTTGTTTGTGTGTGTGTGTTTGCTTGTTTGTTTGTGTGTTTGCTTTGAGACAGGCTGTCACTGTTGTCCATGCCGGAGTACGTTGGTGCGATCTCAGCTCACTGCAACTGCCTCCCAGGTTTAAGTGATTCTCCTGCCTCAGCCTCCCAAGTAGCGGGGATTACAGGTGTGTATCACCATGCACAACTAATTTTTCTATCTTTAGTAGAGACAGGGTTTCATCATGTTGCCAGGCTGGTCTCAAACTCCTGGCCTCAAGTGATCTGCTCATCTTGACCTCCCAAAGTGCTGGGATTATAGGTGTGAGCCACCATGCGTGGACACCCTGCAGGCTTTTGAATTGACTACTCTTTTTCTTGCCTTCTCCCTCTTCATTTTAGCAATACTAACACATTTCTCTCATGATCTCTGAGAGTTTTTACGCTTTTTCTTGCTGTTCTCTTTGCCTGATGGAAGAAGAATAAATTAACTCTTGCTGAAGGGGACTCAAATCACATTTTCAAGTGTGGAAGGATTTGGCTGGACAAAGCCGTAGGACAAATGACACATCATCCTCTGGATAGTTTTAGCCTATTAATTCAAAAGAAAACAAAGGAGGTGGTGGTGCTTGCTGTTATTGTTAAAACGGGAACATTTCTGCTCTTTATTTGTTGTTTCCCTCCAGGTGGAAGGAGCACCATCACAGTAACACACCTGGGGGGGGGTCTCCCAACTTTCACTTAACTCTTTCAGGGAAGAGTGCATTTGGGTGAGTTAAGAAGGAAGACTTGCCAGGCACGGTGGCTCAAGCCTGTAATCCCAGCACTTTGGGAGGCCGAGACAGGCGGATCATGAGGTCAGGAGATCGAGACCATCCTGGCTAACACGGTGAAACCCCGTCTCTACTAAAAAATACAAAAAACTAGCCGGGCGAGGTGGCGGGCGCCTATAGTCCCAGCTACTTGGGAGGCTGAGGCAGGAGAATGGCGTAAAGCCGGGAGGCGGAGCTTGCAGTGAACTGAGATCTGGCCACTGCACTCCAGCCTGGGGGGATATATGCAAAATATAGGCCTCAAAAGAAAAAAAAAAAAAAAAAAAAAAAGAAGGAAGACTTGCAAATTCACAGCCCAGCCTCTTTGTCTCCCCTTTTCTGCTATGGGCTAGTTTGCCTACAGAAAGCATATGTTTTGTTTTGTCTCTGTCACATGGTAAAAGGAACTTACCTCAGGAAAATTTAAAAAAAAAAACTGCAGGTTCCCAGCCCTCACTGTGTCTAGGAGGGCAAGGCTGTGTGGTAGATTATTTGCTAAAGTGGCTACAATTACTCCTTGCCCTGTATGCAGCCCTGTTAAATGGTCCACACACCTTCTTGGGGCAGAGAACTGGGGGCAGAGTTGCAGGGGGCGAGGGAGAGATCATGAGGTTTCTGGATATTACCTTTCAATTCTAACCTATTTCTGCTTGGGGTGATTAGACTCTTCATGCTGAAGAGGACAATCTGTGGTCTTTACCCATCCAACATTTAAGCTCTCCACAGATGAAGAAGCAGCCACCTTCCACTCTGGAATCTGAAATGCCAAAAATTTGCTTTTCCTTCCTTCCTTGCCTGGAGTAAGATGGCCCTCCCCACTCCAGAATCTGAAACAAAAGTCTTCCCTGCCCAGCACTGTTCTGCCAGCAGGTCCAAAGAATTTCCAAACGCCTGTTCATCATCAAACCATTGCACTCCACATTGCTTCTGAACAAGAATCGTATTTTACAGTGAAAAAAACAGAGACATTTAAGTCCACAGGATTCACTAATCTTGTCAGATACCCTATTTCCTGAGCTCTCCTGACCTTCTTGGACTACCTTAAAAGACTGAGTTGCAGTTATGTGTATAAAATGTAGTATATGACTATGAGCCAGATAGTAATAGATCAGCTGTTTCTTCTACAGTCAGAGTACATTGCATTCCATTACCAAAACTTTGGACGTCAATGGTTTAGGAAATTTAGTGTCCAAGGGAAGAATATTCCCCCTAGGACACATAACACTATTTTATGGGAATCTGAGCTGCCACCTCCCTATGCAGGTTCCTTCACTGGAGGAGCAGGGGGAAATGAGAGTTAAGGTGTTGGCTAGGGTGATTAATTCTGTCAAGCTAAGCAAGGCGGCACTAATCACCCCACAATGGGAAATGGGAGATCAGAGGCAGTAGGAAATGTGTAGCAGAGAAGTCATAAGTGCATAAACACCAAGCACGACCTCATAAAGAGTTACAGTAAATAGTTCTCAGCATCTACTGATACTTTTTGCTCGTTTTCTTGCATGTACGGAAATATATTGACTAATTTTCTTCTTTCTTCTCTGTCCTGCTAGTTTTATGAGGTGGATGAGTGATAGCTAACTTCAGCATTTACTTCCATGGAAGGCAGAATATTGAGATGGGATTGTGACTGGACTGGAATAAGAATAAAGAACCTTCAGACACCCTAGACTTGAAGTTGAATTCAGCAACTTAAATGGCATTGTGTTGGCTTTTCCATGGGAGGAGATGAGAATGTTGTCAAGTTTATGAGGCATGTTTGCATTATATTAGGTGATATGTTTGTTGACTGGTTTATTTTGTTGTTTTCTCTTGTTGACAGTGAAAATGTAGAGAAAACAAAGTGGATGTGGTGATGTTGAGCAGTCAAATGGGTGTGCATTTGTCATGATTTTCTGCTGTCCAGCATGTAAAGCCTCCTTTGTATAGAAAATCTGCCCTGGTAAGGCAGACCCCCCTCCTGTTAGAATCTTAATATACCATCTGTGTGCTTTCCCACCATTCTTATAGCTAGGTACTTGACCTCAACATTACCTACCAGGTTTAACCACACCAAACTTTGAATTAGAAGATAGTGGTGCGAAAGAAAAAAAAGGGCAGGGCCTCTCTGAATCTCTGCTTGTGATGGGAGGCAGCAGCAGTAGCAGCAGGCACCCTGAGTAGCCAGAGGCTCTAGGAGCAATGTCCAGTGTCAGTGAACAGTGCTCGTGACAACCGTGTATCCATAAGCAGCAGCCCGGTGATGCTTCACAGCTCAGTCTCATGTAACTTGTCTATAGTCACTGAGCTGAAATCTCAGGCTTTCCTGACTACTGCAAGAGTTACCCAGTTATCATGTCCTGAATTCCTTTTTGGTTTGAATCAGTCAGACTTGCTTTCTATTGGTTGAAATTTAGAACTCTGACTAATACATATCATGTATTTAATGAAGATTAATTGAACTTTTATCACGTGCCAGGCACTAGGGGCTATCAGATGCCACAGATACGATAGTGAACAAAGATGTGGTTGCTGCCTACATGGAACTTATAGGCTAGAGATGGAGATATTAATAGAATAATTATGCAAATACATTTGATATTAATTCTGTTGTTTTTTCCACATTAACAGTTCCTTGCAGTTCATGACATTACTTTCTCTTGGCATTAAAGCAAGAGTATTTAGATCAGAAGGAAAGAGGCAAAATGTTGTTCATGACTAGGGGAGAGGTGAATTAGACGTAACTAGTATTTTTAAAAATACTTTTCTGCATTTTACAGTTTCTCTATAATTGGCATGCATGTCTTCTTAATACATCATTTCCATTAGACAGATTGGACTTTACTCTCCAGCTGGAATCTTTGAAACCTGCAAAGATTTTTAGTTAATGTTATCAAAAACTGCTTTTCAGTAGCCTGCATCATTATAATAGCAATTGGAAACTGTAGTTGGTCTATGTGAGATTATACTAAATTTGTTAACATAATATGTCTTAATACGATTTAGAAGATATGCTTTATTTTCTTGTTAGCACTGTTATAAAAACAAGTAAAGCAAGCCAGAATATATTAAGAACAATTTTATTGAATATTGGAATAAATGACCATGGAGAAAAATTACTCTTAAAAGATTTGCAATTAAGTTAGACAATTTTAGAACTGACTTATTAAATGCCTAAGCTCTGTCACCTGCTTTGTTATGTAAAATTGTATTATTTTACCTCCATGGGGGGAGAACAGTCATATCAACAGAAATCAATGACATTTTTCTCTCTTCTCTCTCCCCACAGCTCATTCTTCATGCTGTGCTTGTTTATTTGAGTCATCTAATGATCCCTTATGTTCAGACTTCTGCACCCTACCAAGCCTGCCTGTAGTGGTGCCATTTAAAAGTATACAAACTTCACTGTGGTTTTGGACAATTAGTTCAAAACTAAGTTTGAGAGCAAAGTGGGAAATTCCATTGGCCATATATTATGAGTTCATATGGTTTCCTTGAGACAACTAACCCCTTTGTTGGGGAATTAGATTCCTTTCCACTTTGCTGCTAAACTTCTATTTCTATAGCCTTCTTTCCTTCCTATCTTGTTTCGGTTTCATTTATTTATTGTGAGTTACTCAGTTAAAAAAGCTCACTCTGTGGTTACCAGTAATATTTTTCTCTCTCTCTTTTTCTTTTTTTTTTTTTTTGAGATGGAGTCTCACTCTGTTGCCTAGGCTGGAGTGCAGTGGTGCAGCCTCCGCTCACTGAAACCTCTGCCTTCCAGGTTCAAACGATTCTCATGCTTCAGCCTCCTGAGTAGCTGGAATTACAAGCACACACCACCAAGCCCGGCTAATTTTTGTATTATGATTAGAGACGGGGTTTCGCCATATTGGCTAGGCTGTTCTCGAACTCCTGGACCTCAAGTGATCTGCCTGCCTCAGCTTCCCAAAGTGCAGGAATGACAGGCATGAGTCACCACATCTGCCCTCTCAATATCAATTGGAAGTATTTAGCCATAGAACTCTGGGTGAGGAATGGTTGCTTGCTGCATGATTCAGTCGCACCATCTCTCCTAGCTTTGAAAATTATCTATTATTATGCTCTATTACCTGTAATCTAAACAGATCTGTGATTTAGGGAAAGCCATTTTTTACTGACTTTAGGCTCACTGCCTGCACACACAATAACTTTTTTTTTAAATGCTGCATTATAGTGTGGTATTTTTGAACCAATTTAAGAAACAATTAGATTTGATTGAATTCAAATTTACATTAAAATTCAATCATGTGTGACGACACTAGTGAAAATAACTGTTGGGACAATTGCCTGGATCTAGGCATGGTTGAATCAGACAGTGACAGCTACAGTGCTAGGGCACAGAAATTTATACCTTTCCCTCCATAGCTGGCAAGTTTCAGCTGACATCAAATGTCAGGTGTATTCTTATTCCAGAAACATTTAAATGAGAAAAAAAATACATCTTAGAAATGGGCAAATCTGGTGTTTCGATTTTACAACTTAACTCTTTGAGCTCTGAGCATCTCTTGTGCTCACATTAGACATCTCCACAGTAGGATACTGGCTCTCGGATGATTCCGTCACTTCCCTGTTACCTCAGTGCATGTTTCTGGATCTAGCAAGGCAGTTTGATTCCTGCACTTGTCAAAAACATTGAGAATTTATTTTGCTGTGTTAGGCCTAATTCTTGCTCTTTTAAAACAAATACTTTGTTGAAAATCTAGGACACAAAGAGACTTATAGACCACTGAAAGTGGTCTATAACATAACAATGCCCCGATTCTCTAATAGAAACAATATGATACAACAACCAGAATTCCACACTAGTGTCAGCAATCTGCTTGTGAGATGTATTTTTTCATATTTCCAAGCAGGTCTACCACCTCTCTCCCTTATTTCATTAGGTATAAATAGGATTTGGTTGAACTGGGTTTCTGTTTTAAAGGTATAAAGTGTCCTGGCTTTACTTCTAACTACTTCCTACCCCCATCCCCCAACTACCCCTGCCAGTTCAAGATTCAAGGTAAATATAATTAGTAGTGATAATAGCTAATCATAACTCTATTACCTTATTTGAGGCAAATTTAATAACTATCCTCCTCCCACTCATCATTTACTAGCTACATTAAAGACCAAGATGGAACAATGTATGGACAAAGATTTCTCATAGGAATGCACAAGTATTGAATGTACAAGTATTGCAATATTTTAAAGTTTATTTTTTGAGAAAGACGAAGGTTGATACAATTAGAACTTGCTTGAAACAACAGTTGTAGTTTGAAACCAATAGTCAACAGTCACAATTTCTTATTTCTATCTTTTTCCCAAATGAGAGAAAAACAAACGATTACATGGTGATTGTAATTCAGCTTCAAGCCTTTAAAAGGAGACTCAATACAAAACCTACTGGCATTTTTTAAGGAATTAGAAACAGATGGAAAGCATGATTCTTCCTCTGGAGGGTTTGACATTCTTTCTGCAAAACAGATTGGAAAAAAAGACAATAATTGCCTCTAAATCCACCCATTGTAAGTATGCATCTCCTACTGGGCCTTCTAATTTGCTCTTCAGATGACTTTGCATACTGTCTGTGGTGAAGATCTTGGGTTTGCTGGTGGGTGGAGGGGGCAGACAGGCCTGAGTTCAAATTCCTGGGTCATGACTGACTTGTGTGACTTTGGGGAAACTAACCTCTCCATGCTTCGGTTTCCTCATACTAAAACAACGGGTATACTGAAGCTTATCCATTCAGTTTTGTGAGGATTATGTCAGAAAATACACTTAAGGTACTTAGCACGATACTTGGCACATACTAACAGCTTGATAAATTACACCACCCACGATTACTTTTATATGCTAATGATTATTAGTGATAGTTTTGGTGAAAACTAGTAATAGTGATTAGGGGATACATAACTAACCACTCCAAAACTTAGTGGCTTAAAGTAACAGCTATTTCTTCAGCTCATGCTCCTGTGTGTTGACCATTTGGGCTGGTCTCAGCTGGGTGGTGCTTACGTGGCTTTTGGCTAGGCTGACTTTTGAATCCTTGTTTAGCTGGGTGACCAGCAGGGGCTGGCTGATATATGGTGGCCTCATCTGGGATGGTCAGGAGGATTGGGGCCTCTGTCTTCGAATAGAAAGACCAGGCTTTTTCACCCTTTTGAAGTCTCTGCTCACATCATGTTTGTCCCTGTCTCTTTGTCAAAGCAAGTTACAAGGACAATGCAGACTCAGGGATGAGGAAAAAAGTATCTCTTCGGGGGAGGTATCCCCAAATCAACTGCAAGAGTGTAGATACAGCCAGAGGTCAAAAAATTAAAGCCATTTTTCTAATCTACCACAAAAATCTCCTTTCAACCCTTCAGTTGACCTCTCTGTACTGCTTGTCTTGATATCCTTTATGTTTTTCCCCTTCCTCCCTCCCTCTCTTCCTCAAATTCCCACTCTTCCTCAAATATTTATTAAATAAAATATTTCATGTACAGGAGATGCAGCAATAAATAAGATTTGATTTCAATAGTCATAAAAGTCATGTAAAAAATCTCACTGTCTAGAACGAGTCCATATTTAGAAGATTTTTTTCTCTCCTTTTAGCAGCTCCCCTACACTCTGTGTTAAATGCTAAAGCTAGCTAACATTTTCATAAATAACAATGAGAGCTGGCTGGGCGCGGTGGCTCAAGCCTGTAATCCCAGCACTTTGGGAGGCCGAGACGGGAGGATCACGAGGTCAGGAGATCGTAGACCATCCTGGCTAACACGGTGAAACCCCGTCTCTACTAAAAATACAAAAAACTAGCCGGGCGAGGTGGCGGGCGCCTGTAGTCCCACTACTGGGAGGCTGAGGCAGGAGAATTGCTTGAACCCAGGAGGCGGAGGTTGCAGTGAGCTGAGATCACACCATTGCACTCCAGCCTGGGCGACAATAATTAAACTCCATCTCAAAAATAAATAAATAAATAAATATCATGACTAAGTCCTAGTAACAGCCAATATT
>NW_012114821.1:13408689-13415489 GCF_000951035.1 Colobus angolensis palliatus | reverse complement strand
AACAACAACAATGAGAGCTAATGCTTTCCTCTAACTGTTTAAAATGATAGTGTTTCTAAGGAAGGGTTTCCAGCTGTTTTGTCTGATTTAATCAAGAACTCTTAACCTGATTATCTCAAGATTTTGCTCCAACCATTTGCAAGTCTCTTTATAAAGCAGAGATGACTGAGACATTTGGCTCACGGCATGATCAGGAGTGTCTGCCTTGCACAGCGTCCTAGTTGGCACCGAAAAGGTTGGGTAATGACCTTCTGGATTAGAGGCTGTTAAAAAGTAAGCTGGCTGGGTGTGGTGGCTCACGCCTGTAATCCTAGTACTTTGGGAGGCCAAGGCGGGTGGATCACCTGAGGTCAGGAGTTCGAAACCAGCCTGACCAACATGATGAAACTCCGTCTCTACTAAAAATACAGAAATAGCTGGGCACGGTGGCACATGCCTGTAATCCCAGCTAATTGGGAGACTGAGGCAGGATCATTGCCTGAACCTGGGAGACGGAGGTTGCAGTGAGCCGAGATCATGCCATTGCACTCCAGCCTGAGCAACAAGAGCAAAACTCCATCTAAAAAAAAAAAGAAAGGGTTAACTGAGGCATAATAAAATTTTAAAGAGTTTATTTGCACAAATAGCGATGCATGAATAGGACAGCTCCGGAACCACTTCTGAGGGAACACCAGGGAAAGGTTTCTATAGGATGGACAGAGAAGTAAAGCAAATAAAATATTTGATTTATTTTAATTATACAGTCTCCATACTTGGTTTATTCTGTTAGAAAGTCCCTAGTTACATAAATTTGTCGGTAACTTCTGATTGGTTGAGCTTAATTTCTGTTTTACTTGAATTTCAGCATTTACAAGAAGTAGCTCAAGTTAAGTTTAACTTATGTTTGCAAATCAAGCAAGGCTTAGTTCACTTACGAGACCTACCTGGTTTTATCTGCTCAGGGGTTCTTTAGACCTGGTCTGCATCTTAATTTACTTTAGCAAGACTTATCTTTTTCATATGTTTTCATAAGTGTTTCCAATTCCTTTGGGGGGAAAGCAGAATTCAAACTCAGGTTTTCTATGTCTAACGGGTGTTTTTTATGCCTCATAACAACTGGAAAGCCTTAAGTTACGATTAATCAATGGCAAAATGAAATGGAATGAAATGAAACGAAAAGGGCATATTATTGGTATATACTGTGAGAAAAAAACTAAGCAATGAGAGCATCAAATTGCATCATTATGACTTTTTTGGAATAGGCTTTTAGGAGGAGTGAATGTATAGCCTTATTAGTTATTTCCTATAAACTGTAAATTTGCTGGCAATTACCTTTGAGGCACTAAAATGCATGCTAATTAAAAGTGAATTATCTCAGTGCAGGATTTAGAAATTGGAACAAATACTACACTAAACTGGAAACAGAGCTATTTTGGACAATTTGAGCTAAAAGCTAATGCTCTAATAGGATGTTAACAATGACATTTCTAATATTATTTTGACCTCTCATTTTCTGAGAAAGAATAAAAGAAGGGACAAAGAACTCCTATTTTTAATGGCATATATTCTGAAAATGTGCCAGAAAACATAAAAAAAGAAAGTACTCTCCTATTTAAGTGCTAGTGAATGTCTTTCTTGATTTGAACTCAACATTGGCTTTTGAAGAGTTTTGAAGAGTTTAAAAAAAATAAACAGTAATGATTAACATATAGGTCATGAGGTAACAAATGTTCCAGTCCTGACCAGCCTGTAGGTATAAATAAGGACAAGTTAATGCCCACATTACCTTGGTTCTTTATCCCACCTGCACATGCAGGCCTCGGCAGCCCTCCTTAGGATCCACCCCAGTTACTGGGAGTCCGCACTACCTGCTATGTACCATAAGAAGCACTAGGGCCCTTTGGAGACAGGATGGAGGTATGCAAATTAGCTCTGGATTTTGAAAGAAGCACCTCAAAACCAACTTAGAGGTCTTGGAAGGTTTTTTTGTACTTAGTGATATTTGAAAATAATTTATTCCGTTTTTAAAAGAATCAGTTGCAAAGACTACAGCAATCACACTCCTTTTTCATTGTACACTGTCATCTTTCTGTTCAAAGCCCTTTTTTTGTTAATTTTATTTCCCTATTCTCACTCCCTTTCCCTTCACCTCCTTATATATCATTGTTAAGATCCATGTTTTCTATGTGCATGTTTTTTTAAAAATTGACACAAATAGTACCATGCTATAAATATTGATGCCTCTTAATTCTGCCTTTTTTCTTTTTTTTTTTTTTTTTTGAGACAGGGTCTTGCTCTGTCACCCAGGCTGGAGTGCAGTGGCACAATCTTGGCTCACTGCAACCTCCGCCTCCCTGGTTGAAGCAATCCTGCCTCAGCCTCCCAAGTAGCTGGGGTGACAGGCACCCACCACCATGCCCAGCTATTTTTTGTAATTTTAGTAGAGACAGGGTTTCACAATGTTGACCAGGCTGGTTTTGAACTCCTGAGCTCAAGTGATTCACCCGCCTTGGCTTCCCAAAGTGCTGGGATTACAGGCGTGAGCCACTGAGCCTGGCCAATTCTGCATTTTTAAGATCAAGCCATGTTGCTGATGTGCATCCACAATACGTATGAATCCACCATGTTCTGCAAGTGACAAACGCCTAGGTGGCCTCCAACTCCCCATTGGCATGAACAACACTTCAATGAACCTTTTATCCATGTTCCTTGTGGACCCTGGTGAGAAATTTTCCAGGATATACTCCCAGGAGGATGATCTCCAGGTCATAGGGCATACTTAATTACACTACACACTCACAAGGACTTTGGAAGTTAGCTAGAGCAGGGGAGAGAAAAGCCCACTCCAGCAGGGCAAAGAACATGGACAAAAGAATGGAAGAGTGCTACAGCAGAGTGGTTTCTGAGAACTGTGCACTAATGAGTGTAAGTTGTGATGTGGGGGAACTGAAGAGCTCTCAATGTCAGGCCTTGAAAGGCTTCCTGTGCTAAGCTAAGGGGTTTGAATTGTAGATTGAACACTCTACTGAGCCACAGGCAAGTGTTAGCAGGTGAGAGGTCATAGTCCATTTCCATTCCTATAAAGGAATACCCGAGGCTGGGTAATTTATAAAGAGAAGAGCTTTATTTGGCCCACTGTTCTGCAGACTGTATAAGAAGCATGGTGCCAGTGTCTGCTCCTGGTGAGGGTTTCAGGGAGTTTCTACTCATGGTGGAAGGGGGAGGCAGGCATCACATGACATGAGAGAGGGAAACGAGGTGCCAGACAATTTTTAGCAATCAGATATTGCAGGAACCGACAGATAACGTATTCATTACCTTAAGGAAGGCACCAAATTGTTCATGAGGGATCCACCCCCATCACCGAAACACCTTCCACCTAGGCCCCACCTCCAATTTGGGGGATCAAATTTCAATATGAGATTTGGAGGGAACAAATATCCAACCATATCAGAGGTATCACTAGATTTGCATGTTAGAAAGTGCACACTGCCTGCCCTGCACCCTGACAAAAACATCATCTCAAATACCAAGCTCAAACACTAAAGTGGCTCAAATGCCAAGACGGTGCACCTTCTCTTAAAGGGATCTGGTGGCTCATCTCCATGTCTACCACACACAATGTCCAGGACAAGAGCTGGGCAGTGTGGGCACCAAGGGAGATGGCTAAATCCTAGTTCCTGCCAGCCCAGGCTGGGCTCCAAGAGAGGAGCACTGACACATAGGGGATAGACAGGGGAAGGGTGTTTGCAAAAGGGGACAGAAGAAGGTGCCCCAAGAGGGGCTAAGACCAAGTATCAAAGATGATGGCAGACTCACTGCTCTCAGAAGTAGGGGGTGGAGGGCCAGGCGTGGTGGCTCACACCTGTCATCCCAGCCCTTGGAGAGGCCAGGCAGATCACTTGAGGCTGGGAATTTGAGACCAGCCTGGCCAACATGGCAAAACCCCATCTCTACTAAAAATACAAAAATTAGCCAGGCGTGGTGGCATGCACCTATAGTTCCAGTTACTCGGAAGGCTGAGGTGGGAGAATTATTTGAACCCAGGAGGCAGAGGCTGCAGTGAGCTGAGATCGCACCACTGCACTCCAGCCCGGCCGACAGAGTGATACTCTGTCTCAAAAAAAAAAAAAAAAAACAAGCGGGGGCTGGCTGCGGGGGATACACCGGCAGAACTCTGATCCAGAGAATAGGTTAGGGAAAGGGTATGGTAACATTGCTACCGATGTGCACAAACTAGGGGAAAAAAAACCACGTAGGTACTGTATATGTAATCAAAACATTATGACACTATTATTCCTGACATTCAGCTGTCCTTCCTCAGAATCTTTGGCTGCTGATTTTTATTTCCGGCAACAATACAAAACCAAAAGACCAAGAGGATTAAAAACAGGAAAAAAAAAACCAAAAACAGTATGTGCAGGACAATTTCAGGGCCTTTGGGATCTGCATCTTTTTCAAGGTAATGTAAGCAGAGATGTCTTCCTTGGCTCCTGGGGCACTGTGCCCTGTAGATCTCGTCACTGGCTCCACATCCTCCCTAAAAGGGCTCTCTTTGACACCCAGCTTCAGTTCCTGTCCCAGGACCAAAGATTTCCAAATCTCCCACCCTGAGATCCCTCAGCCCACCTTCATCCTGGCTTTCCCAGCTGCCTTCAGATTCATTCACTCGGATGTCTCCCTCTGACGTCACGTCAAGCTCAATATGTCAAGGAGAAACTCACATCCTTTCTTAACACCCCTTCCCTAAAACAGTATTTCTTCCTGACTTGTCTACTGCTCTCCAGCACCACCACTTTCCTTGTTCCAACCTTGGAGTTACATAACTAACAGATGCCTCTCTATTGCTCCCTAGTCAGCAGCCAACAAATCCCAGGGATTCTTTTCCTACAGTAAGATTCAGTTCTATTTTTTTTCCAGAGCCACCACCAAGACTAAATACCTAACACTCTCTCCTGTATTGAAGCCTTCCGATTTGACTGCCTACCTCCACAGTTTCTCTACCACACACCATTTCCCCTGCAAGGCCCTGTCTCTGATCATTTAATGCTACTGTTATGCTTTTTGTAAAAATCACAGAACAGTTTCTTAAAAGACAAATTCCAAGGTTGAACGTAAAGTTGTTTATTAACTAGTTTTATTTACCTGTTTTTGTTTTCATGCTCTTGAATAAAATCCTTTATTTATACAGTTATTGAATTAATATACCCTGGCCCCTGACTGTGTGCCAGCCAAGGATATATAAATATGAACAGAATATCGCTTTTGCCATTTTCTGAAAAGCATATAGGCCCATGGTAAAACACAAGCACTCATGACAGTTTATTTAGGATGCAGTGGGAAAAGTGCTGTAGCACAGAGGAATCAAGATAATGCCAAAGTCTTAGGGAGAAAACCGGGAGCAGGAAAGATTTTATAGATGATAAAATATGCAACAGGGCATTGAAACATGAATAAGTGCTGCCAAGCACTTGGTAGTTTGGTCTTTACTGTTAGCAAGGGACAGTCTCTTTCTTTCTTTTCTTTCTCTCTCTCTCTCTCTTTCTTTCTTTCTTATTTTTGAGAGGAGTCATATTCTGTTGCCCAGGCTGGAGTTCAGAGGCCCGATCTCGGCTCACTGCAACCTCTGTCTCCCGGGTTCAAGCTATTCTCCTGCCTCAGCCTCCCAAGTAGCTGAGTGAGAATGCAGGCATGCGCCACCATGCCCCGCTAATTTTTGTATTTTTAGTAGAGACAGGGTTTCGCCATGTTGGCCAGGCTGATCTCGAACTCCCGACCCCAGGTGATCCGCCTACCGCCCGCCTCGGTCTCCCAAAGTGTTAGGATTACAGGCGTGAGCTACCGTGCCCCGCTGGACAGTCTCTTTTATAGGTACAGTACACACGCTCCTCTCCCCAGCTGCTATGACTCACTCTAAATTACCCTCCGCCCTCTCTCCAGCCTCTTTCAGGTCTCCCTCAGGCTTTGCTAATTCAAATTCTGCTTTCTTCCAAGTCCATCTCAAGCCAAGACTAATTTCTCCTCAGTGCTTCCTGGCTCTGATCTTCATCTTCTTCATCTTCTCCTCCCAGTACTGCACAATATCATTTCTTAATCAGAATGTTAGCGCTACTTTTTAGGACAAAGTTTCTCAAAATTAAAATTGTATTTAAATCATCTGTATATGTGTTCGCAGGTTTGATTCAGCACCTAGGAATCTGCTTTACAACAGGTCCCCAGGGGATCCAAGCACAAAAGGATCCTGGACCACTTTGACCCACTTTGAGGAAGGCAGTGTTAGACCTCTGCGGTTGACTTTTATATCTCCATATGGGCTGTCCTCAGCCCACAGCGCCTAGCATAGTGTACGTGCGTTGCTCAGCTCTCTGGCTCCTGGTGTCTGCTCAACTTGGTGACTATTAGATACCTCAATTATTAATGACACCTGGAGTCAAGAAGAGTAGCTCAGCCAAGTGCACAGAGCTGCCCTCTCCAGAGGAGACTAACTCCTGAGGCGTAAGGTCGCTCTGAAAGTCACAAGAGCAAAAGGACATTACATTTTCTGTCCTCTCAAAAAATGAGCAGCCATCACCCCAAATGACCTTAGTGCATCTCAAATAAACCACGCTTTCAGAGTATGCAAAACGCATTGCAAGTTAAACCGATTGCAAAAGAAACAGCCCACAGGTACTCCGTGCGCTCAAAGCCATCATCCTTACAAACGTAAAGTGATGTACTCCATATAGAGATCAAGGAAAACGAATGCAACTCAGGTCACCAGGCTTTGGCACCAGAAAGCACCCGAAGTTGTTCTACGTGGCTGACCCCAGTCACTCAGTCCA
>NW_012114821.1:13324608-13408384 GCF_000951035.1 Colobus angolensis palliatus | reverse complement strand
GCGCTTGGGCCGGGTCGTCCTCCTGGGGCGGCTAGGGAGGCTGGGCCGCGCTGAGCAGAGCCAGGAAGTGCCTGCGAGCGGCGGAGTTAGTTTCGTTTCCGCTCAGCCTTCCGGGGATGGCGTGAGCCCGTTGCACGGATCGGGAAACTGAGGCCCGAACGTTTAGGGAACTGCTGGGACGCGCTGTTAGGAGGCGGCAGAGCTGGTGGTAACCTAGACCCGTGGGATTTCAAAGTTAAAGCCCTTTTCCCACGGCCACACGGCTTTGTGGGACTTTATGGAAATACTGAAAATAACTGCGGTGCCGTTGTCAGTCCCTTCTCACTTCAGGGGCCGGATGTCGCTAGCGGACGCGCCGGCCCCGAGCCCCTTCCCGCGGCCCCCAGACAGACCCCTGACAGCCTAACGGCGTCCGTATCGCGGCCGGAGCGGCTGAAGTCGGCGCTCTCTGTGGAGCTTGTTAGGCAGAGGCGCCTGGAGTGTGACTTTTTGGACCACACTTCGGGTTCACCCGGGCAGATGATTAAAAATGCTGGTTTCGGGCCCCTCCCTAGTCCCATGGAATTAGAGTCTGGAGTTTGGGCCCCGGAGTCTGCACGTCTAATAAGCGTCTCTGGGGTTACCAAGGCACCCCAAAGTTTAAAAGTCACTCCGTCTTGGAGGATTTTTAGACAGACGTGAAACTAAAATACTCCTAATGACCTATTCTAAAATGACCCAGATAATCGTAGTGTGACTTGATATCCACTGGTCAATATGGATATGTGCAAACTAGGGAAGCTCCTGATCTTGGGTAGAGGAAGCAACTTGCTCATTGATTTGAGAATTCAAATAGGACTCTTTTGACTAAGTGTCCAATACCATAGACTCTTTACACACTTGTGAATATATTTCCTAGAATTCATAACTACTTCTAGTTGTCCTTATTTTTGTAGCTATATGGGACAGTGAATTTCCAGGTCAGTCTCAAATGCGGTTTCGTCTAGTGGTGGGAAAAGATGAGTTATTTCTTGATATTAGAAAGATTGATGTTTTCTTGATGTTTAAGGATGTTAAATTTAAATTGATACTAAAGATATTTAAATATCTTCTTGAGATTTAAAGATTTTCCTGTGGCAGATCTTTAGTCCTGATGTAGAGATTACTTTTAACTCTTCAAACATACGTGGGTACTGTGGATTTTGTTTTCTTGACACTGCTGTGTGTCCTTAACTCACGTTCTTGGACTTCGTATCCAGTAAATATGTCCAGTTTATATTTGTTTTATTCCTTTTGGCTGGAGGAATATCATTTACAATCATCTTCATTGTTATTGCCGGTTTATTACTTCTAAATTCATGTTCACGTTATTCAGTGAATATTTGAGACTAACGCTATGCTATCTTTTATTTTCTGAGAAACCAAAAGGGAGGAGGTAAGCACCTATTGAAAGTTGAGGCTTCGAGTAGAATTTATTGGTAACATGCCAAAATTATGCTGTGAAATAAAATTTTTAGTTATGTTCTAGGGTTATCTAGCTTCATAGAGTGGATATCGTAAACTTGTTTTCTTTTCAGATGTTTAATTTACTCTGCAAAATGATTTTAGAATGGGCCATGGTGGAGTTTGCATAGTTAAGAATGCAGATTTCACACCCTAACTGGAAGACAAGTTTAATGTTTGCTTTATCTGTCATTGTTAATATTTGTCATGGTACATTTTTTATGACTGAATAGAAGTGTGCTGTGAATTGACTGGGGGTACCCGCGTGAGGTGCGTAGTGTTCATATTTGCCTTTTTTCTTCTTTGGCTGTCACAGCTGCCAGAATTGCTGGGATAGTGCAGTGGACAATAATATCTCTTTGAAATTCTGTTTGTAGAATATATATCCAACACAGAGATGGCACAATTGTTATTCTCTGAGGGAATTGAGGAGGAAGTTCACAGCTCTTAGGAGGAAAACTATGCTCAGATAAGCTAAGTGTTTTTGTTTGATTGGTTGTTTTAATGTTAAATGGTTGAGAGGCTCAGTGATAAGCCCAGGCCAGTTAATCCATAAGAGTTTTAATTAAAATCAAGAGTTGGAGGTGGTCACCATGGTCTCTAAAACGCTCCAATTCTGAGAGCAAGTCTTGCTGTAAGTCATAGAATTATTCTACTTTTGCTATTTTGTTGCTTATTTGGAATATTGGTACTCGTTGAAACTGTTGTTAATAACTAGAATCCAGTGGAGCAGGCAGTAACCCCACTGGCTAAGCAATGATATATCTCATGAATATTAACAGCCACTTCACTGGAATTATTTTGGAGGTCCATAGACTCTTAGAGAAAGCAACCACCTGGAAGGATGCCTGACAGAAAACTGCCAGGACACAGAAACAATTCTGTGGTCGTGTTACAAGCCTGTAGTCTGAAACAATCCTTAGGCACAGATTTCAAGACTATGTCACTGAATGCTATTTCAAACCTGTAAACCTATAATTTGACATGTCATTTTTCTAGAGGCCTTTATTTCATTCTCCATTTAAAGGACCATTAAGAAGCATTCTGTTTTAAAGATTTTCAAACTCTGAATCGGAATGTGAGTTGGAAGGACTGTTAAAGCTTCTTAATCATTTTATTTTGTGTATCGGTAAGCTGAGCCTTCTGTGAGTTTCCATGGGGTAAAACCATGACTTGAACACAGAACTGGACCCTATAATCAGTAACCACAGCAAGCACAGTAACATTAATTTTTCTCTAGCACTAAATTGATGATAGTTTAGCCTTTTTTTCTCCTTGCGTTACATTAAGACAAATGTAAGCTTGGTCAAAATTTAAATCATTCCGTGAACTTACAAGAATGCCTTTGCTTCTATCCTGTGACAGAAATCTTGGGAAAAGCTGTGGATCCCACTGGTGTGCTAAGTAGATTCTTGTTTACATAGACATGAACTTAAACTTTTAGTAAACTCCTTATGTGAAAGTAGCTCCTGAGGTCACAGATATTTTGCCTCAAAACAGGTCCAGTAAAATGTGCTCTTTTATTTTATATGAGAATTTGTTCTATATTTTCTAGGGAAAACCAAAACTCTCAAATATTGTTTGCTGTTAAACTATACTTTGATATACTTTGAGTGATTGTGTGTGTTGAATGCTTTCTTTTCTCGTTTAGGTACTGACGTTGATGTCTAGGCAGATTTCTCAGGCTGAAGTAATAATATGGTTACTCCATGTTTGTTTTTCTTTTGATGACGCTGATGATATTTAACTTATTTTTAAATTCATTTTTATGAAAGAAATGCAGAATGAATTGTAAAAGTGCTGATTGAAGTGTTTTCCTTTTAGAGACACATGCAAACTTGGCCTACGCTTTCATATTACTGGATTATTAGCCTTTTGTGTTCATTCATATTATCATTCTTTCTCTCCTCTTTCCCCCTCTTCCCCCCTTTCCTCGTCGTCGCCTTGCTTCCTTCTCCCTTCCCCTCCCATCTCCTTCCTTCCTCCCTTCTTCTGTCCACCACCTATGTGTCCTGCCAGAGCTGTAGCTGATGAGTTTTCTTTTTTGCAGTGACCTTTGGCTTGACACTGCCCTGTTTGCTGCCCAGATCTCATCTTTCAGTCTGTCCCCACTCATGGGGACATGGAGCTACATTAAAGATTATGTAGGTAGTAGGAGATAATGCTGGAGAAAGAGAAAGCCAGAATTTGAGGTTTTTGGGTTTTTTGAGACGGAATCTTGCTCTGTCACCCAGGCTGGAGTGCAGTGGCACGATCTCTGCTCACTGCAGCCTCCAAATCCCGGGTTCAAGCAATTCTCCTGCCTTGGCCTCCCAAGTAGCTGGGACTACAGGCATGTGCCACCACACCTGGCTAATTTTTTGTGTTTTTAGTAGAGATGGCGTTTCACCGTATTAGCCAGGATGGTCTCAATCTCCTGACCTCATTATCTCCCCGCCTTGGCCTCCCAAAGTGCTGGGATTACAGGCACGAGCCACCGCTCCTGGCCATTTGAGGGGTTTCTATGCTCTCACAATCGCAGTCATA
The DNA here is from genome assembly GCF_000951035.1 of Colobus angolensis palliatus. Lineage (NCBI taxonomy): Eukaryota > Metazoa > Chordata > Mammalia > Primates > Cercopithecidae > Colobus > Colobus angolensis. The sequence continues at coordinate 13,404,376 of NW_012114821.1, read as the reverse complement.
GTGGCTTTTTTATAGGATTAGTAGCAGTTTCCAACTTCCTGATTGCTTTGTGAAGACTTACAGTTTGCTATTAGTAATAGGAAGTAATTATTGAATACTGATTGTGTGCTAGGCAGTATGCTTTGTGCTTTACCTGATTTATCTTATTTAACTCTTGCACTTTGAGGAAGGCCCTATTTGACCTGTTTTAGAAGATAGAGAGATTGAAGTTCAGAAAAGGTAAGTAACATTCCTAATGACAGTAAGCGGTAGAGCTGGGATTGCAACTAGATAGGTCTGACCTCCAAGTCCCAGCTCTTTTTTCATACTATAGTGCTCTGAGCCAGGCAGGAGTTGAATGGGATCCCATCAGTTTAACACTGTCACTTTTGCTTAACACTGTGCCTGGTTAAATAATAGGTGCTTGGTAAATGTTGAATAAATTAATAATTGAATCTTTAAAAAATTTTTAAATTGATACATAACATTTTCACATTTATGGAGTAGGGTACATGTGATATTTTGTTAAATTCATACAATGTGTAATAATCAGGTCAGGGTATTTAGGGTATCCATCACTTTTTGAGTGTTTATCATTTCTGTCTGTTGGGAACATTTCAAGTCCTCTAGTCTAGCTACTTTGAAATATACAGTACATTGTTGTTAACTATAGTCATCCTCCTCTGTTATCAGACGTTAGAACTTACTCCATCTGACTGTATGATTTACCGATTAACCAACCTCTCTTCATCCGCCTTGCTCCCCCATACCCTTCTGGCCTATATGTAGAATGGATTGAATTGTAACTGGAGTCAGATAAGTTATTCTCTGGATACCATAACTGGAACTTTTTTTTTTCCCCATAAAGATAGTGTTATAAAAGTTTTATAATTTGGCAAGGCGCAGTGGCTCACACCTGTGACCCCAGTACTTTGGGAGGCCAAGAAAAGAGGATTGCTTTTGGCCAAGAGTTCTAGACCAGCCTGGGCAACATAGACCCTGCCTCTACAGAAAAATGAAAAGTTAGTCAGGGATGGTGTTACATGCCTGTAGTCCTAGCTACTTGGAGGCTGAGGCAGGAGGATTGTTTTTTGTGGTCCTAGCTACTTGGAGGCTGAGGCAGGAGGATTGAGCCCAGGAGGCTGAGGCTGCAATGAGCTATGATCTCACTACTGTACTCCAGCCTGGGCAACAGAGTAAGACCTGTCTCTAAAAAGGAAAAAATATATATATATAGTTTGTGATTGTGTTCTTTGCAGGCCTGTCTGTACCATATTTGAGGTCTGAGACAAGAATACAAATGGAGGTCTGCAAATCATAGTTTAAATCAGGGGTTTTCAGTCTTTACACTATTGATGTCTGGGACAGTTTTAGGGGTTTCAGGGGCTGTCCTATGCACTGTAGGACATTTAACAGCATCCTTGGCCTCTACCAACTGGAAGCCAGGAGTAACCTTCCTGCCCCAAGCTTGTGACAACCAACAGTGTCTCTAGACATTGCCAAATGTCCTCTGGAGGACAAAATGGTTCCTGGTTGAGAACCACTGGTTTAAATATTTAAATGTTATAGACCATACTATGCCCGCAGCCTGACCTGCTTTCCCATGCGGAGTCCCCAGACTGCTCCACAGACATTGCCTTCTCAGTGCAGAGGTCCAAGTAGCTTGTAGGCTTGATCCAGTTAGTAGCAGTCTGTTGGGGTACAGCAGAGTCTTGCCGGACCCCGACCTGGGATTGACTGTCAGTTTCCTTCAGGAAGCCAGGGTGAGCAGGTTCCCTCCTTTGGTACTGTAGTTTTCCATCTCAGGATTTCTAGATAGTTAGTTCTAAGCACCTCCCAGAACTATACTAGCTGAGTAGCTGGACAGATGGAAGGTGGAAGGAAGCCCAGCTTTCTGGGGAACTCAGTCTGCTTACACTCCAACTTTAGGTGTCATGGAATGGGAAACTTGAAGCAAAAACAGCTGCAGCCATCTTTCTCTGGTGTTTTGAGATGGAGTCTCACTCTAGACCAAGCTGGAGTGCAGTGGTGCGATCTCGGCTCACTGCAACCTCCGCCTCCTGGGCTCAAGCTATTCTCCTGCCTCAGCCTCCTGAATAGCTGGGACTACAGGTGTATGCCACCACGCCTGGCTAGTTGTTTTGTATTTGAGTAGAGATGGGGTTTCGCCATGTTGCCCAGCATGGTCTCGAACTCCTGAGCTCAGGCAGTCTGCACGCCTCGGCCTCCCGAAGTGCTGGGATTACAGGCATGAGCCACCACGCCCAGACATTCTCTGGTTTTCTAGGGCAGTGATTTTCAGTTATCACTACCGCATGCACTGTCCCACCCCCACACACCCCTATAAAAGGAGAGACAGTCCTCTGTGTTTTGCAGGGCAGAGGCCCTTTTTTCATGGGTCAAATAAGATACTGATTTTTAGGATGAAACCACATTTTACTCATTACATGGCTCAACTCTGGTGTAGAATGATCCAGTTATCATTTGCAGTGTGTCTGTTGTGGTGGGATGGATTGCAGTGAATGAATCTTCATCCTATAGTGGCAGTAGAGAGGTTTTTATTGGTACCATTAAAGGAAAGGGGTCCCAGACAGTCTCAGAAATAAAGAGGAGGGCACAGAAAATCCCAATATGGCCCCCAACTGCTTCAGAGAAGAAAGAGTGGACCGGAAGATAGGACATGAGTCGTTTGTCTAGGTTAAGGAGTCTTCAGTTTTTGCTAAATGAACCCTTTTGAGAATCTGATGAAAGCCACGATTATTCTTCCCCAGAAAAATGCAGATTCTTGCCCAAAGTTTTGCATATAATTTGAAGAAATTCAAAGGCATACTAAGATGGAAAAATGAAGTGAATCACCACGGTGGCAGTTCTCTGAGAAAAGGACCCTAACTGAGGTTGTGGAAGAATATCATTTGCCAAATATATGATGCCAATATAAGTATGTCTTTTTTCTACTTTTTTGTCTGTTTTCCCCCTAACCTTTTAACATTATCTTGTTTTTTCTTACCTTCTCTGTTAGCCTAGTGAAATCTTTAAAGTATTATATAATATATAGATGGATATTCAGTAAGGTTTTTCTAAAATTGATATCTATGAAGAGAGTTAGTTTAAGAATTGCAGGATCACCAGAGAAGGAACTTTAAGAGACGGAAAAGTGAAATTGAATAGAATTTGAACTTAACAGGCCATTTTATCCAATCATTAAGGGGAAAGTGAAACCAAAGTAATTTTGAGGCCAAGGGTAAAGTTCCCCTTTGCCCTCTGAAGGTTCACTGAAAAATCAGCTGACAGAAGGCAGATTAATTGGAGAAAAGGAAAACAAATTTATGTAATGTATATACGCACGGGAGCCTTCAGAGTGAAGACCCAAAGATACAGGGGAAAATGCCCATTTTTATGCTTAGGTTCAACAAAGTACGGACATTGTATAGAAATAGTGGCCAAAATACGAATGCTCTAATGTTAACAGACTGAGTGGGGAAACTCAGCAATGCCCATCTAGATTTTTCTGGGATTCTCTGAGCATGCATTCCTTTCTTCTGGGTATAGGGCAGGACCCTGTCTGGCTTGGGGTCTTGTGACCCACAGTCAAACACGATAGGTCAGGTAATTTCTTTATGATCAGTTTTTACACAGAAAGACCAAGGGAAAGTTAGAGTAATATTTTTCAGTTTTATGACTGGGTTTGGGGAAAAAGGATTCTGGTTTTTGTAACCCACCTTGGGGAAGAGTGATTCTGGTTTCTATAGCTAGTCTTGGGAGAAAATGGGACTGAGAGACAGGAAGGCAGGAGAAGATCAGAGAAAAACTTGGTTTTGAGGCCTTCATTTTGGAGTATGTTTTCTGAGGCACAGCAATAGGTTAACTGTGTCATTCAGCTAGGTAATGGTGTGGTACTAGCACCCAGCTCATCTGAATCCTGGGTGGCTGTGCTCACAGCTACGTACTTCCTATAATCTGCATGGCACATGGAAGGGGTGGGAGATAAGCATGATAGAAACCATGGCTGACAGTATGAAGAAGGATTCAAAATTAATATCAAATAGGAAAAAAATTATTATTTACAGCGTTTGTACAAATCTGAAAGCAAAATACTACGAATACTACGAAGTGGTTGGAATATATTTTTGGTCTCTTAGATTACCAAAAGACTTAACAATAACATGCAGAGGCAGCGAAGTACAGTAGAAGTTTAAATTGGTACAGCATTTTTGGAAAGCATTATAGCGATATATTATCAAATACGCAAATAATTCTTAAACTATTGACACAGTAATTTCACTTAGGGGATCTATCCTTTTTCTTCTCTATAATTTGCGTTTTCCTTCTATAGTTAGCATTCTACAAGCAGAGAAGAAGATTCTTAAGATGTTTTTACAGCTTAACATAATTTTTTCAACATTTTTATAATTCAACATTTTATAAAACTTTTTATAGTTTTTTTTTCAAAACCTTGAAATGACATGTTAAAATGCTGCATTGAACTGGTTTTTCTTTAGCCTGTAGAAAAGAACTTTAAGTTACCAGTCTAGTAGTTTTGACCATAGTGGGTTAGGAAAATAGTGCATTAGCTGTCTGATTGCTGTCATGTAAAAATCTGTGAACGATTTTGAGTAGTCATTGGCGGATTATATTGTTCAGGAATAGGAATGGGGCTTTTTTCTTATCACTTTTATTTTATTTTTTTTTTTGAAAGGAAGAGGAGGAAATAGTTTCTGCCTTATTAAGTGGTGGTTTAAATCATGAAAACCTGAAAGGTTGAGATGAGTCATGATGTGGGGTTCAGTTTATTGGGAACTGACAGGTTTTTATTTTTCTGTGTGTGTGTGTTTTTTTTTTTTTTTTTTTAATGATCTTGTGTTGTAGAGTTGAATTGAATACAGTTCTAGGGAAGTATGATCACGAAATGAATGTTGGCAATTCCTCCTATGATTAATATGTCAGACTTGTCAAAATTCTCTCATCATGTGTATTTGCCAGGTTTATTCAGCTCTTGAAATGAGGCAGCTCTCAAGTATATTCTAAAGCAAACAGGAACTAGTATTTTTCTTCTTTCCATATAGAGTATTGTCTTCTCCCTTTTGCATATGTATTTCTTGCTCTTTGACTTTAGGTGTTAATAGATAGTGTGATTCTAATTTTTATGGAGGAAGGTAACACTAGTCAGGTTTTGTTTTGTTTTGTTTTTTTTAATTTTACTTCTGAATCAAGAGTTTTCTGTATTCTTAAATTAGGCATTAAGCCATTTGCTTTGTGGTCTTTAAGAGGAATTCTGTCCTCCTAAATGCTACTTTTGTTTTTATTCTTAGTTGGTGAATTATTCAGCTGTACCTTTTTATTGTTATTACCTGAACTCCAGGATATTTCTGCTGCAGTAGTTTTCTGGATAATGCTGAGTGTTCTTCACATCCCCGCTATTTAATTGGTGTTCTTGAACAGCTGTCTTGGCAATTAACTACCAAGTTCCCTTGCTGTGGTTACAGTTAACTTTAAATGAATTTCACTCCTGAAGAGCCGCGTAAAATGTAAGGTGTCCAAGATTGGCATTGTCAATTCCTGGAATCTCATAAACTTTGCAGAAGGTACTGTGCCAGGCTAAAGGAATGGTCCATTTATGACATCTGACTTGGATTGTTTTATTAACTTAATTAAAAATAATTTTATTAGCTTTTTAACCCACTAAATGGAGAAGATTATATCTCCTACAGATATTTAGGTGCAATAGAATTTGCGTAACTGTGCTTTGGAGGTGGTAATGCTTTATGAACATGTTGTTGGAATCAGCAGGATATCAGTTCTTGCATTATCATCCCACCATCTGCTGCAGCTGGCTCTGGAAGGGCATCTACAGCGGGGAGGACACTCTGGGCAAATGTATATAACACCTAAGATTCTGGCTCTAAGTCCCTATGGCTTCTCCTGTTTTCTTAGCTGGGCTGGAGTTTGTGAATTTCAGAGGTCCGATTACTTTTAATTTCACAACTCAAATTGGAAGCAGACTTAAGTGACTTGTCATGACCCCTTTTCCCTTAGTTCCATCTTGCTTCTTTGTTTGGTCTTCCAATGATGGGGGTATCTGCCCCAGGACAGTTCTATCTCTAATACCTATACAGAAGCTCCTTCCCCGGCACAGCATCCTCATTGTTGATTCCTGAGGATTCCATGTTGCTCTTGACCCACAGTGATGCATACAGTCAGTGAGGGTGGCCCAAGGGAAGCTTGAACTGCCTTTAGAGCCAGATTTTCAAGATTTCTTCCACAAATCATAATAAAGACTGTTGTATGGGAAGGATCCCGACAAGACCGTGCAGGTGGCCCTCTCTATCTGACCACCTTCAGCTGGAGCAGCTCTATTTTTTTTTTTAACTTGTATTTTAGGTTCATGGGCACATTTACAGGTTAGTTAATAGGTAAACTCATGTCACAGGGGATTGTTGTAATATTATTATATTGTGGTAATATTATTGCACCCAGGTACTAAGCCTATCACCCAGTAGTTATTTTTTCTGCTCCACTTCATTTTCCCACCCACCACCCTTAAGTAGGCCCCATTGTCCATTGTTCCCTTCTTTGTGTCCGTGAGTTCTCATCATTTGGCTCCCACTTATAAATAAGAACGTGGTGTTTGGTTTTCTGTTCCTGTGTTAGTTTGCTAATGATAATAGCCTCCAGCTCCATCTGCTCCCACAAAAGACATGATCTTCTTCTTTATTGTGGCTGCATAGTATTCCATGGTATATATATACCATATTTTCTTCATCCAGTCTGTCATTGATAGGTATTTAGGTTGATTCTATGTCTTTGCTGTTGTGAATAGTGGAGCAGCTTTATTTTTATCTCTTTTATTTGTGACATTCTGCATTTGGTTTCAGTAGGGAAATAATGTTGGCTACTTTTAAAAAGTTTGAGGTTTATAGTATTAGACATTAGAATATGCCCTCTGACAAGAATTTAAGCTGTTTTATAATCAGTAGTTCGGGAACCTAGAGGCAAAAATAAAAGCTGTTTAGCTGATAGTGCCTCACCTGTTTTGCCCTCATGCTCTCCAGGATTGGAGATTTTATAATCTCTTCTTGCAGTCATTTCAATCATAGGTACTGTCAGTATGTTCCTAGATTCACAAATGTTCTTTCAGTTTTTCTTGTTTTCCTATTGGATTTCTCTTAGCAAATATTTTTGGGCCTACATTTGTAAGGCAGTGCTGGCTGGAGAATACAGAAGTGAATGAAGCAGTCCCTAGCTTCAAAAAGTTTACCTTATTTATAGAAGGGTATAAATTGCTGTAACACAGAGAATGGCAAGCGCGATTAGAATGGTGCCATTGGGGGCCCCGGGGAGAGACTGCACCTCTGATCGGAAGAAGAGAGCAAGGGGAAGATGAGTGGTGGACAGCTTTCTAAACCCGAGTGCCTTGAGGTATGCTACAGATACAGTGGTCAAAGGAGAAATGCTGATTTGGGGGAAATGTTTGAGATGAGTTATGCAGGTGGAAATAACCATTAAGCAGTGTAAGTGAGACAGTAGTGCTAGGGAAGGTGAAGAATTTAAGGCTGTGTATGTGTGCACACATGCGTATGGTAATTTTGTCTTTTATTCACATGTTTATTGAATGCTGTGTGTCATTTATTATGCTAGACACTGAGGATACAGTGGTATCCTCATACAGGACATATGGACACCAACAGGGACGTCATCCCTGCCCTCATGGAGCTTGGTCTGATGGGGAAGAAAGGTGCGCAGCACGTAGTTACACTGATGAGACAGAGAGCTTTAGAGGGCCTGTGGTTTCTTTCCTTTACTGCTGTGTTGGTAGTTTTGGTATAGTGTCTGGACCATGGCACACATTCAGTGTATGTTTATAGAGTGAATCAAAGAAATGTAATAGATGTTACTAAAAAAAGAAACACAAGTTGCTATGTAAACATGTAAGTGAGGCTGGAGGGAGAGCAGTTAGAGGTTATTAAAATACAGTAGTCTAATTGGTGGGGTTTGGACTTGGATAGTGGTTGTAGGAAGGACTGCAGTGAACAAGTGTGAACACTTTTGAGGAAATACAGTTGATAGGATTAATTGGATCAAAGGATTGAGGGAGAAAGTGGAGTAAGGATTTACTCAGGTTTCTGGCTTTATCATATGGGTGAATGGTTCTGGTTTGCTACAGGGACTTTTTGGAGGAGGAGCAGTTTGGGGAAATCGAGATGGAAGATGAGTCCATTTTAGGATATGATGAGTATAGTGCCTTAAAGACATTCAGGTTATGTTTGTAGGAATAATAGTGCATAAAATTACAAAAGGATAGGTTGTATAGAGGCTAAAGAAGCTGAAGGCAAACTCTTGAGGAACATGCTTATTTCAAGATGGAGTGAGGCACAGGAACCGAAGAGGGAGCAGGTGGGTCATTTTTTAAACAAATACCATTGCAACAAATGTTTGCAGAATGAGAGTTATGCAAGACTCAAATGACTCACACTTATTTTTAGTAGCATTTGAATATTCCAATGTAGCAAGAAACAGAAACACTGGACAGTGTCTTACAGTTTGATCTGCTACGATGACAATAAAGGTAATTTATGAAACAATTTTTTTTAAGCTTTAGGACTTAAGAACAATTGTTGTGTCTCATCCATGGCAGTTCTGTCCTATACGTCTGGCCTTAACTATCTTTTCACAGCTTCCTAGCTGGGGGAGGTGATTGTCAAATTATAATTGGGTGAGAGGATGTAAACTGTAAATTGTGCAGTTTGCAAGTAGAAATTAGGGTGGCTCCATATATGTAAGCTAAAATAAATAATATAGAACTAAACTGTTAGTAATTTATCAACCCCTTGCCATCTTGAGAATCATAATAATGTGTATTTGTGAAACAACTGAATGATTTGCAATGCTTATGCAGAGTTGCTGGGAAACTGCTTTATTCACACAAGGAACTGAAGGACGTTAGAGACTTGAGCTGTCACCTGAGAGTATCAGTCAGCTCTTGGAGTTTTCAGTAAGATTTCTTTCCCCTCATACAGCGAATACTGTTCTCCTTTCCTCCCCATCCATTGATTTCTGGGTATCTACTTGGTCTGACACAGTAAACAGGCTCTATTCTCTCTTTTCAGCAACATAGAAATATTGTTCAGCGTGTCCTGATAGAGTACAGCAACCTGCTGATTAAGGGATGAACAATTGTAAAAGTATTTTGTACAGTGGTTCAGAGAAGATTGAGTATAATAGTGTGGTTTGGATGCTTTGCTTTTGCCAAAATTGGCAGTTGTTTCAACCATTCTTAATTTTTTCATCTAAAATTGCGCAGTAATTCTACCCTGCTAAACACTTTTAAGTATTTGCATAGAGGTGAGATAATTTTCTATTGATTCTTTTAATTTGCAAAAGTAAATTAAGTTTATTTTTATAGTTTCAGTAATAAAATGAATTCTACAAATATATACAGATTTCCAGGTTCTTTGTGTATAATGCTACAGAAAAACTGGTTGGTTTGTCTTTTTCCCAGTGCATCAGTAGCAGTAACCCTTAGTTTGAACTTGAGGTAATTTTGTCAGTTGGTAATACATTGAATTCTTAGGGTAGCATCAGATTTTGGTTTATGAGCCATTTAAGAATATTGGTTAGAAAAGATTTTATTTTCTTCTTAGAGGCATATGATTAACATAAAAATACCTTGTTCGTGTTGTGACCACACTGTGTGTTTGTGATAAATTAAAAGAATAGGGGCCTGGTGCAGTGGCTCACTCCTGTAATCCCAGCACTTTGGGAGGCAAAGGTGGGCAGATTACAAGGTCAAGAAGTTGAGACAAGCCTGACCAACATGGTGAAACCTGGTCTCTACTAAAAATGCAAAAATTAACTGGGTGTGGTGGCGTGTGCCTGTAATTCCAGCTACTCAGGAGGCTGAAGCAGGAGAATCACATGAACCTGGAAGGTAGAGGTTGCAGTGAGCCTAGATCACACCACTGCACTCCACCCTGGGTGACAGAGTGAGACTGTCTCAAAAAAAAAAAAAAAAAAAGAATAGGTTAAAATTTAAAGAAGTCTCAGGCTTTTGACTTTGTGTTATTGTAATTTAATGTATAGAGTGAGTATAAAATGTTTAGGGTTTCTTGGTTTTAGTTGGAAGATTGGAGAGAATATATCAGGTATTGAACTTTTAATGTTTACATTAGTAGAATAATTTTTTAATTGAACATTTTACTTAACTAGTCCTGCTCAGCAAATCCTGTGTTATGTGTTGCTATCTTCAAATGTTGGCTAGAGAAATCACTTAAAATATATTTTATTTAGATACGTAATTAGACTGCTACTTATCTTTTCAGTTATTGTTTAATCGGAAAATGTAATCATCTCAGTTCAAATGAAAATCTCTAACATATGGCATAGATGCTGTGGGTGTTATGGAATCTATAAGAAGAATCAGTGCTGTTGGTATATTAAATGTATTTCCTCTAAAAATAATTTTGGAAGTTACAAACACTCCTACAGATTTAACACTTTTGTTGCTCTGTGACTAATGAGGAAATAATTTTTTTAAAAAAATTTATGTAGTTAGGGTTTTAAAGCTGTTTTAAATTTTGCCTGAGATAACTCATATCCTATTTGTGAATTATTTAGAGGACTTTTAATTAAAGTAACTCAAACCAACTTGGTTAGCTAAGAAAGATCCTAGTCATTGCCTGTGATAGATTCTTTATGCTCATAATGGTAGCAAACTAATATTTTTTGATTTAGGAGTTTTTCTAAACGATGGTGCTTTACTTTGTTTAAGCAGACACTGTCCTTTGTCAGTGATTCTTTTTTCTAAAAGCTTAGCTAAAAATCTGATCTGTGGAAAGCCCCAAATCTTTTTTTCCCTCCATATTCAGCTTTTCATTTTGGACAATAGGCTAGTAGAATTTTAAACTGTGACCTTAGTATTACTAATGCATATTAAGGTCACAGCAAATATACAGAAGGAAATGAATGATTTTTTTAAAAAAGCTTTTTTGAGATATAATTTGCATACCATAAAATTTACCTGTTTAGCCAGGCGCGGTGGCTCACGCCTGTAATCCCAGCACTTTGGGAGGTAAAGGCGGGCGGATCACGAGTTCAGGAAATAGAGACCATCCTGGCTAACACAGTGAAACCCCGTCTCTACTAAAAATACAAAAAATTAGCCGGGCGTGGTGGCAGGCGCCTGTAGTCCCAGCTACTTGGGAGGCTGAGGCAGGAGAATGGCCTGAACCCAGGAGGCGGAACTTGCAGTGAGCAGAGATCGCCCTCCAGCCTGGGCGACAGAGCAAGACTCCGTCTCAAAAAAAAAAAAAAAAAAAAATTGCCTGTTTTAATGATATGGAGATACTTGATTTTTACGTTAAACAAAATCCCTGGGAAATCACCTGGACGGTTACTTTTAACAAATGTGAAGTTTCAGATGCTCCACCTTTTCTTCTCCCTAGATATTGGTTCATTAGGACTCACACTTTTGTAAGTATTAGGAGACTTGTGAAAACGAAAGTCTCTGAAATCCCCGTTCTTTTTAACCTTTTAATTGTGAGGAAGATATATTTATTTCTGGATTTTATATATATATTATATTTAAGTTTAAAAACCTGAAAGCTTCCAGGATCAGATGACTGTAGTGAGAAGCATTTTAATATGTGCAGGAAAGTGTAAATGGACTTTTCTGTATGCTGAAGTTACAGTACAGCAGAGGATTCTCACCGTAGTTTTACAAAATAAAAATGGGCTTTAGCTTCAAAACTGGATTTTGCTTGGGGATGGATTTACTGCTAGAATTTTGTAAAAATTCTGTAAAATTTTTCTGTAAAAAATCTGTAAAAAAAAACAGATTATGTAAAAATATTTCCATTATTTTCCTTGTCAGTTTTGTGATACTTGTGCCAGAGTGCTTTGTTATTGTAAGCTGAAACTTCAGTGCACAGTGCACTGTGGGTGGAAAAGCTTTAAGACATTCTAGACCCTAAACAGCCATGGCCATTTGGCTGTTGAGTTGGTAAACTAAAAACGTTCTGTCCCCCATTTCCTAAGATGTGCCTGTAGCAAGGACAGCAGAGTCCTCCCTGTAGCTCTTGCTCGTGGTCTTGGTATGCGAGGAGTTTACCAGGAACTTCTTATGTGGACCCTCTAACAGCATAAAAGCTTCTTTTTTCTTTCTCACATGTTCTTGTATTCTTAGGGACATTTTTAGCTCAGAGTAACCTATGATAGGAAAAGAAGATAACTTCTAGAAGTGGGAAGTTTTGTAATATGACAGATTCTCAAGCAGGATGTCACTTCCTCATTCTCTACCATCTGATTTAAGTTTTGTACCTCTGGAGAGCAGTGGCAGTAATTGTATAATTTTTTGGCAGCTGCACAATGTTTTGACTACGTTGCTTTAGTCCCCAAAGTAGACAGTTCAGACTTTTTTGAAAAGAACTTTCTCAGAAAGGCAGTATAGTGTATAAAGTGTTGAGAGTACAGGCTTAGAGGCCCTTAAAGAGGTCTGTGCTCCATGCTTCTCGTTGTATGGTCTTGGGGATATTATTGTCTTTCTGATTCTCTATTTGTAAAGTGTAAATATCAATACCTACCTCATAGGGTCATTCTGAGGATTAAATAAGACCAAACCTAGAATTTAGTGGACGCTGAAATATTTGCTAAATACATTTTGAAAGAATCAGCCTGGTAGATGAGGGATAGATAGGAGCAGGGAATTCCTGGAGTAGATTGGATCTTGTTGCCATTTGGTTAAGTCTTCTGGTTTCCCACTGTATTTGCACAATATCCATGAAGCCAGATTTTGTGCCTTTGAAAAACACTTGGATTAGAATTTCGTGTATAAATTTGCTGAGCTGGCCGGGCGCGGTGGCTCAAGCCTGTAATCCCAGCACTTTGGGAGGCTGAGACGGATGGATCACAAGGTCAGGAGATCGAGACCATCCTGGCTAACCCAGTGAAACCCCGTCTCTACTAAAAAAATACAAAAAACTAGCCGGGCGAGGTGGCGGGCGCCTGTAGTCCCAGCTACTTGGGAGGCTGAGGCAGGAGAATGGCCTAAACTCAGGAGGCGGAGCTTGCAGTGAGCTGAGATCCGGCCACTGCGCTCCAGCCTGGGCGACAGAGGGAGACTCCATCTCAAAAAAAAAAAAAAAAAAAAAAAAATTTGCTGAGCTGTTGTAACGAAGTGCAAGTAACTGGATGATTTATACAACAGATATTTATTGTCTCACTGTTCTGGAGGGGAGACCTCTGAAATCAAGGTGTTGGCAGGGTGGGTTCTTTGTGAGGGCTGTGAAGGAAGGATCTGTTCCAGGCATCTCCCTGACTTTTAGATAGCCATCTACCTGGAGTTCGGACTCTAGGTGTGTCTGTCTCTAAATTTCTCCTTTTTATAAGAATACTTGTCATACTGGATTAGGACCTACCCCAATGGCCTTATCCTAACTTGATTGCTACTACAAAGACCCCGCTCTCTCCAGATATGGTCATTTTCTGAGGCACTGGAAATTATGACTTTAACATATGAATTTTGAAGGGACACAATGTAATCCATAACAGATATATATCAGACATGAAAATGAAACAGACTTTTACTTCCAACATTTTCATTTTTAAAATTGTGCTTATTTATTAAACTTTGATGTAAATTAATGGTATAATCTTTTTCTTTTCCTGAGACCAGACATTCATTTACCTAAACTTAAGTGAAGTGTATGTAGCACTTGAAAAAAATTGGTAGAATTGAACAAAAATTCCTTATTTCCTTGTCTTTGTTATTTTGTATGTTACTATTGAGATGAGGGAGGAATGTTTGAGTTTGAGTGACTGAAATATCAAGGAAGGAGTTGAATTCTCTGGAGGCTGACTTAAAGTCATTTTGGCATTTAAACTGGTTTCAGGAATGGTACATATATACTAAATATAGAATTTACTGGTGTACATGTTGTGTGAAATCTTACGTGTATTAGTTTTCTAGGGCTACCATAACAAGGTAGCACAAACTGGGTGGCTTAGGACAACAGAATATTTTTCTCTCACAGTTCTGGAGTCCAGAAATCCAAAATCAAGATTTGGGCAGGATCACGCTTCTGAAGGCTCTGGGGAAGAGTACTTTTTTGCCTTTTCCATCTTCTGGTATTTACTGTAGTCCTTGGAATTCATTGGCTTGTGCAAAATAATTCCAATCTCTTCCGCTGTCTTCATGCGGCCTTCTGGTGTGTATCCATAGCTTTGTTTTTCTTATATAAGGATACCAGTCATTGGATTTAGGGCTTACCCTAATCTAGTATGACCTCATCTTGATTATATCTGCAAAGACCCCATTTCCAAATAAAGTCACAATGGCAGGTATAGGTTGAATATTCCTAACCTAAAAATCTAAAATGCCCCCAAATTTGAAACTTTTCAGCTCCTTTTTGAGCTCTCAAAAGAAATGCACTTTGGAGCAATTTGAATGTCAGATTTTTTTATTAGCGTTGCTCAACTAGTATGTATTTTGCAAGCACCCTTAAATAAAAAAAAAAAAAATTCTGAAACACTTCCAGTCTCAAGCATTTTTAATAAGGTAAATTCAGCCTTTACTGGGGTTAGGACTTTAACATATTTTTGGGGGAACATAATTCAACCCACAGCACTTGTCCATTGCTTCTTAAAATCACATTTACTCTTAATTTTTCTCTTAAATTCTCCAGTTGTTCTGACTGATAAATGGACAGCCTTGTTCCCACACATTAATGTACTTGAGTATGACAACTGAGAACTCTCCCACTTTCCTGTATGTTAACCTATTGCCTTGGTTTTCCAGGTACATAATCATGCTTCATGTTTTCACTCTTTGTCCTTCTGTTCCAACAGTTTGTTGGAAATTCTTAGGTTGTTTTTGGTTTCTTGTTTTCTTTACCAACTCAGTATCATAAGTTGTATTTAAAATTGTTGAACTTCCTATTTTATGACTTATAATAGATTTTATCTCCAGGAACTTTTTTGTAATTGGAATGCATATTGACTTACTACTGAATACTTATTACTAATACCACTTTCTGTTGAGACAACAATATTCTCCACGGAATGAATGGTATGAGCAAATGCATTGGAATGAAAACGTTTGAGACTTGATTTGAAAGCTGTATTCACAGCTTTTGCTCTGAAAAATGTTATGCTTTATTGGGAAGTAAGGCTGAAAAGGTAGAGATTTTGCATAGGTTCACCTCCAAGACTGGCCTGTCAATGAAGCATAAATAAATTGGGGAGATCGTTATTTTGACAAAGTGTTACGTGACTTTACTGTTTAAAATATGTTGGCGTGTGTGTATAAAGCGAAAATAAGCTATTGATCATGTATACTTTTTAAAATAAGTGATTTGAGTTTTCGTGGGTATGCACTGAAGGAACTATCTTTTAAATTGTCTAATTGTGGATATTAATTATCTTTTCCATTCTCAATATTTGTGTGACATGTAATAAAATGTTTTGTACTCATTTTTTCTAATGTGTTCATTTTGCTCTGTATAAACTTCATGGCCTTTTAAAAGGCATCTGGGAAAATGTCAGGGTTGTTTCTTTTTTTTTTTTTTTTGACAAATTGGAAATGCCACATTCAGATGCTTCTTAGGAAGAATAAAACGTTGTTATTCTGAGTCTAGGTTTGAACTTTAAACATTCATCTCATTTTAGTATAAAGTGTTTTATTTACCAAGAACTTCAGGAGGCTTTCTTGTCACCTGAATGGCAAGTTAATTCAGAAGGAACATATCAAAATATTAAAATGAGAAAAGTTGGGAACCAGCATTAGCTGAGTCACAATCTCCTGCTTAACCTCATTTGCCAGTGCGCACTGAGAAGAACTGCTTCTTGCCAAAACATCTATCTCTTCAGCTTTCAGTAGGAAGCAGTGTCCTTTGGCTTACAAAGAAGTGGTAACAGAACTAAGTGAAGACAAATGAAGCAATTTGAAGTTGGCATTGGTAGATTTAGTTTCCCCTTTTTTTAAGCAATTAAAATTTAAAAGCCTGCAGCGCTGTGATTGGCATTTTTGACATTTAGCTTGTGCTGAACTAAGTATCAGGGACTTAATGTAATTGCTGTATCTTGCTAAGACCTGCTGTACAGGTAGTTCTTAGGTCATAAAATGAATGCTTATTAGATTGTTTCTCATGAGCACTAAGGACCAGTGTAGAGATCATTTATTACCAAAGTATGATTATTAGCATTTTATGCCAAAGAAGTTATTTCTGCATACCCCCTTCAAGTATTTTTATATACTCAGAAATAACATTAATAAATATCTAATTAAACAGATGAAGGCAATTTCAATAGAAATCTGAAAAGCTGGTTATATTTTATAAAGTTTACTCTTTATGCTATATTAAGTATAGTAAATCCTTTTAGGTAAAGTTGTCTTAAAAGAGATTTTTAATAGAAAGATCTCCTTACTGTTCTTTGTCCTTGACTCTGCATTTTTCTTCATAGTTACTGATATAATTATCTTTAATTTTTTCACCAAGTAATTTTTTTATCCTTTGACACTTGAAAAGACTAATCACATAACTACAGTGTTTTCATCATGCTACTGCCCTACTCTAACATTTTGAGTTGTTTACAGTGCCTACAAAGTCCAAGCTTAACATCCATATATGTACAAGGTTGTCTGAAGTTTTGAGGAGAGAGAAGTATATGTTATCATATTTGCTTGTACAGCTACTTCTAATTTGTCTTTCCGTTTCTTCTTCTCTAGGCCCCAGAGCTAAATCTGCAGTTCAGCTGGGCTAGTCATTTTATTACTGCAGAACATCCTGTTTCCCTCAGCCTTTCTAGAATACTCTGTTCCCTCTGTTCGTTTTCTTCCTTTCTTCAAAGGCTAACTCAGAGCTCAGGTTTCTTGAAAGGAGAAACTTGTCCTAATCAGTCCAACTCAGAAAAGTCTTTTCATCTTCTGGTCTCTTAAGAAATAATCTGTTCTACTCATTTCGTGTTTATGCTTGACTGAGCTCATCTTTTACATCCTGTAAGAAGCTTTTCTAGACTTTGATTTTTCTCATTTATCTTATATCTTATTTATATTGTTTATAGGTGGGTCCTTCTACTCTTTCAAGTATGTAAGTTCTTGTTAAATAATATTTTGCATTATGGTTTTTTTCTTTATCTTCCACAGTACCTTATATACTACTTTCAACAAAAATTAGTTAATGTTTGTTTGCATTTGAGTTGGAATGTCATGTGCTTGAGAGAATGAACCTTAGAGAGATTCCTTAGTCTAACCTCTGGTTTGAGTCTCAGGAATATATTTACATCCAGGTTCTGTCCTTTGAGGATATCACAGACTAGTCCCTTTTTCATATGATGTCCTTTAAATATCTGAGTAATACCTGATACTTTAACATTTACTATGTGATATGTCCCTGTGCTAAGCATTTTGTAACTAAAATAATGAAGATTTTTGTTATGCATTATAAATTGTACTTAGTAGCCTTCAAATACACCACAATCTGTGCAATTAGTCAAATTCAACAGCAGTTCATTTCTGCAGAATCTATGAAGTGGAGCAGAACGTCCTTCAATTATCAGTACATTTAGCTCTTGCAGGCAGGTAATGCATTACACTCCATTTCCAATCAATAATATGTGATGAAGAGCATCCAGAGAACTATATAAAAATGATTATGAAGAAATATCTTGATTTGATTTGAGGACATTAAATATGAAAACACAAAAGTATAAAAATGATACAAATATACTGGCTTCTGCAAAAATCTGAATGAGGAAGTTCTTAATAAGTAATATGTTTCCTGTGGCAGGGGGAAGTAATTTTTTTTTTAATAAGGTCTTCTCTCCCTGAAGACCTGATTATAATTTTTAAAAGATAAGTCTTTATGCTATATTAAGTATAGTGAGTGCTTTTGGGTAAAGTTGCCTTAAATTGGGTTTTAGTAGAAAGATCGCCTTCCTGTACTTTGTCTTTGGTCCTGTGTTTTCCTTCACAGTTGTTAAAATAATTATCCTCGTCCCAAATTTTGCTAAGGCCTAAAACACAACAGTAGTGTATACAGTAATGAATATGCCAGGCCAATGTTGGTATTCATTGTGGCTAGATTATTTTATTTTAATTTAATTTTGTTATATATATTTTTTGAGTTTTAAAATAAATGCAGCAAGGTCAGTAATCACACTGTCAAGGCTAAAATCAGATCAGTCAATGAATAAAATAGTTAAAATCTGTTATAGGGTTATAGTTGATGATTAGCTTTCTTGTGTTGTAAGACTAGAAAAAAATGTATACTATTAACTTCATGTTATAAAAATTATAAACAATATACTTCAAATATTAATGTGAATTGCTGTCTCAAAGGCTAATTCATTGATCAAGAAATGCGGTATATTAGTCACAGAGTTTCAGAATGTATTATGGTGACTTTAAAAAACCATTTGTATTGTCTATGATTTCAGATTTCTTTGTAAATGTCTATGATGTACTATATAGTTAAAATTAACAGACTGAAGTATTATTTTTTTGGGTGTAAAAGTGGCACATTTTAAACACAAGAACCACATCAAAAATGATGAATTGAAGAAATAAAAAAAATTTGTATCTTATTATTTTGTGTAGTCAAAGCTTTATTGTGGCACAGTGATGCAAAATGACCTAGAATGGCCTATGTGTGGTACCAGATACTAAAAATTACATTTTAAGATGTATGTCTACTGACTGCCAAAATTTATTTATAGCTCAAGAAACACACCTGTAAGTTGTTTTTTTAAAAAAAATTTTGGAGGGTTTTTTTTGAGACAGGATCTTGCTCTGTTGCTCAGGTTGGAATGCAGTGGCGTGATCGTAGCTCACTGCATCCTCAATATCCTGGGCTCAGGTGCGTCCTTCCTTAGCCTCCCGAGTAACTGAGCCTTATGAGTGTGTGCCACCATGTCCAGCTAGTTTTTATGATAATCAGTTTAAACTTTCTATGTATTTTCAGTGTGGGAGTCAAATGATGTTTTCATTTTTTATTATAGCATTTTGACTGTAACTAATTGCAACTTATAAAATGATTAATAGTTTAGTCTAATATATTAGAGAGGACTTCACATTTCCAAGGTTGCAATTTTCTTTCACAGAGGGGAAAGATGTACATGGTAACTGTGGACTTTCTTATCAGTCATTTCTGGATTCCTTCTCAATGTAACATTTCACCCTCTGAGTCTTTCAGAAATGAATAAACCACAGCTCTGCCCTTAAGGAGCTTATAGACCTCTGAGAAAAACAGATCAATAGGTTATGAACCCAAATGGTAATGGTCGTGGTAGTAGAGAGAGTAGCACCTGCCTAGCTTTATGTAGGTCGTGGTTAGGGACAACTTGAAGAATTGTGCTGGACTGAGGCTGGGAGGTAAGTCAGCTGATGACAGGGACAACAGCAGAAGCCTGGCCTATTCTTCATACATGTTACTTTGCCACTGCCTTTTTTTGTAATGTGACAGACAGAACATTGCCTATTTGCTCGATATCCAAACTATCAAATTATTAAGCAAAAGCACTAAATGCAGAGCTTTGAGGCAGTGACTAGAAATCTTCCTCTAGGTTACTGTTCCCCAAACTTGAGAACTCCAACCATTAAAGTGTTGTCACACTCTACGTCAAAAAATTGCTGCATGAAAAGTTAAATATTGTTATTTTTGGTGATTATTTGGTGCTAATATGATTTTAGACACAAGTGAACATGGACAGCAAAATCGGTATAGCAGCATTACATGGTTCTAAGGTGGTCATCCATATACTCATATACAAAATGAAATAGCAAGACATTTTTTTAGGAACCAGAATGTGTGTGCCAATCAGTTACCAGCTATCAGTTAATTTTTTGGTGTTGAATTTATTCATTTACAATTTACAACTTCTTTTATCTCTTCACTTACTGGAAATTGAATTATCGTTTATTATTTTAGAAAAAAAAACAAAAAATTAAAAAGTGAGAGTACAAGAAGATGAGTGAGAAGAGCCCTTCCCTTATGAAACTACCTGGAAACAAGTTAAAGAACAGATACAGATGTAATGAACTATGAAAGCCTTGTAAATTCCTATCCTTTTAGAAATTCCTGTTCGTCATGATTTTGAAAGCATTGGTAGTAATTCTGCAGCTATAATCTTAAAATTGTCTGCTGACTATGAAAAATAAAATCTGACAACTAGAATTTTTTGAATTTTAGTCTTTCTAGTTTGGGAACTTCTTGAAGACATACATGTTGCAATCCTGGAACTTTGCATGTAGTAAATACCTTATAAACCTAGTTGATTTGTTGATTAGTCATGAAATACTTAAAATGTTCTTGGAATGTCTCTCCTGTAAGAATGCCTCAAATGTGGAACTTTTGTTACTGTGTGTATTAGAAGAATAAGACCATTGCCCAACTCTTGATCCTGTTAGAACAAATCTCTGCTTTTCTCATATGTTCCACATTAAATGCTACATGAAGGGTGGGGTTTCTGCAGACATTATACAGATTTTTTTCTTCAGATATTTATCTTCAAACTTTTCTTTTGTTGTTATTCTAATCAATTATTTTATCCTTCAACATTTACTAGGAATTGTAAAATGTAATCTTAAATTCTGTTATTTAGGTAGAAGACTTACCTTTCCAAAAGCTGATTAAAGTAGCAATAAGTTAGTAACTCCTCGTAAAGGAAATTTTCTATTACCTAAATAATAATCTTGTTGTAAACTGTGTTATCAGTCTCTCTTTTTTCCATGTCAGATGTGGTCTATAGAACAATGATTTTCAATCTGGGTATTCTGAAACTGCCACTGTTGTGATTTATTTTGGTCACAATATTTAGTCCATCTTGAAATTTTAAATTACTTTATTATAAAATCATGTTTTCCTTTTTACTTACGTTTTAAAATGTTCCTAATTTCTTTTTCTGATGTTTCCTCATTACTGGAGCATTTTTTAAAGTCCATGTATCTTATCTGTATAATTAGTACCTTTGTAAAAAGTACAGTATTTGAAACATTATTCTTTGCGTTTTCTAACACTATTCTTTTGTAATTTTCTTTCTGTTTATTCAGAGGTCTTCTCTTTCTGCTTTTATTGTGCTGATCATCCCTTAAATGTTTCCTTTCTTTGGGATTCTCTAAGTCTCTCCTATGTGCCTTTAGTGATCTCAGCTAATCTACTTGCTTTTGCTATCACTTAAATGCTTTTGTTTTTTAAATTTGTTTCTAGTTTAGATCAATTGTCTGCTACAGGATATCCCACCTTCAAGTTTACCTCAAATTTAATATGTGCAAAACAGAATTCATTATCTCTTCTTGATATCCTCCTTTTACCCCAGAGTATATCCTCTTGTGTTTCTTGTTGGTCAGTGACAACGCCATCCAACCAGTTGTCCAAACTTTCCTATTTCCTCCTCTTTACCTTCTATACTCAATTGTTTCCAAGTCAACTTCCTGTGAGTTTGCCTAGGCGTTTTTCTCATGTTGCAGAACTTTATGCTTACTTTCAAATTAAAACCACATTGTTCAAACCTCTAAAGAGCCTTAATGTGACTCCTTTTGCCTGGGAATGATAATCCTCTCCTCTTTGCCTAATTTCTACTTTTTCTTCAAGACTTAATTTAGTCATTACTTCTTGCAGAAAGGTTCATTATCCCATTAGCTATCATCTCATAGCAACCTGTGATAGTTGTTGTCACAGAGATAATTCTCTCTGTATGTGATTATCTTTTCCCACCAGATTACAGCTCCTAAAAGGCCAGGGATTATGGCCTGTATTTGTATTCCCTACATTTAGTTTAATGCCTAGGGCATGGTAGGCTTCACTAAATGCTTGTTAAAAGAATACATGAGATTAGGTATTGTTTTTCCCAATTATATGTACTTCTGAGGCACATCTGTTTTTTGGTTTTCAGAGCATAGCAGTTTCACCTTTGTCCCTCTCTTGAGTTTAGAACCAACTGAAATGTAGAAATATAAAAGTCAGTCTGATACAAGTCAAAATATCAGTTTTGCTACTAGTAAAGCTGGGTTGGAGAGTGCATCTTGACCTTTGTCCATTATCAGTCTTTCTGTTACTTTTTCTGCAAATCTAAACTTCCCAGTGGTGTATCTGAGGGACACCCCAAGTTAGCAGAGCAAACGCATTGATCAAGCCTTTTGCAAGGAAGGCACATTGATTCAAACTTCCCTGTAACCCCATAGAGATCACGTAAAGATGCACGCTTCCAGACCCAAGTATGCTTATAAGCAGGAAGAATGAATTGCAGACTGCAGATCTGAAGGAGAAACTTTTAAAAGTTTGTTTATTCATTCATTTAACAAATAGATATTGAGCTCTTACCATGTGCTGGATGGACATTGTGCAGATGGTGCAGATATAGATTTGATGCTTGTGTTTTAGAGCCTACTAGGTTCCTTTTTCCAGACTCATGAGTAAAATAAGTCACTTTTCCTCTCTTATAGCAGAAGTCTTCTCTAGGGAAGACAGGAACAGGTGAATAGAATAGTTTATCCAAAGGTATAACCTGTTCTCTAGTCATTGCATGTAAAATAAATCCCAAGGAGTAATAATTTTAAGAACACAATGGAATGAAATACAGAGAAACATATTAACACAATCTCAAGAAAAGAGAAGATTTCAAAGGTCTGGTCATGTTTTAGAAAAACGTGGAAAATTTGATCATGATAATTTCACTTTTCCTTTACTGAACTTGAAATACTTGGCTTAGGATTTTAAAGACCATTTAGTCCTGATTTATTTCTGATGTGAGTCTGCCAAGTATTCATTTATTCAAGTTACTTAAGAAATCTACTCCCCAGTGAGGTCTGGTGGCAGCATTTGAAAATAATAGGGAAATTCTAGTGGTCTTAGTCACAAATACCAGCTCCCTGTTACCAGTGATAGGTCTTTATCACATCAGCATCTCCTGTGAAGTCTTTTCTGAATGTCATAGCATTCGTTATTTTTCTCACTCATTTGGTCTCCTGGTTCTTTATAGTGCTGTTTATGATTCAGTCATTATAATATATAAGATGATCTTATGAGGTGCAATCTATATTATAACGTATCTATTGCATGACTTAGATAAAGACAGTTTCCCAAACACCTGAGATACACAAGAAAAAAGAGTGATATGCTAAATTCTCTACATCGTTATACAAGGGGAGTGGTTCTCTAGAGCAATGGCTGCCGAATGAACGTGAGTGTGCATGAGGGCCATGGTGGGAGGGGAGGCTTATTTTTAGAAAGAGGAATTCTGGTATCCCATCCCAGGGATTGATTCAGAAGGTCCTGGGTGGGGTCAGGGAGTATTCTCTTTTAAAAGTACTCTAGGAGATTCTACTTCAGAGGGCTCACAGGCCACCCTTAGAGAAGCATTGTACTATGGAAACATAGTTTGCTTTGATTGTATTTATTCCAAGGTAACCTTGTACAATTAAAGAATAAATACGAACAGTAAGAGAAGATTTTTATGAATGTTGATTTTGTTAGGGAGTTAGAAGTGGTGGTAATTGTTTCTTAGAGATGTGTTAAATGTTAAAAGTTTGATAGACAAATCGGTATAATTAGATATATATAATTACACCCAAAGACTGAGGGTAAATCCAGTCATTTCCTGTTATTATTTTGTTTGCATCTAGCTTTGTTTTTAGTAAAGGAACTATATATTTTGTTTTCTGTAATATTGATTTCTTACAATCTTGATATATATTAAACTTCTTGATACCGGGAACCAGTTGTATGAATATTTGCAAATTTCACAATGCCTATCTTAGTGCCTTATATGTAGTAGACATTTTATAAAACATTTGCATGACAAATGTTGAGTAAATGAGCTGTCTATAAAAATTATTTGATGCACGGTAAGTATTATGGTTATAGTTATTATATATGAAAAAAAGCCAGGTAACATCTTAGGGTTTTTCGTTTGTTTTACTGGTCTTCCATGTTACTCTTTGTCTTTATCTTTATCTGCCCTGACTGGATTGTTGCTGCTTTTCTTCATTTTGCAACTGTAGCCGAAAATTTGACTATTTGATACCTTTAGACATGTTCCAATATGCAGGAGAATAAGTAGGATTATCCTGGCTCCTGGTTTGCCCAGGATGGTTAAAGTTTATGCCACTGGTCCTGGCATAATTAATAATAGCACCCCCTAGCCACTCTCAAAATGCCAAATTATATAAATTCCTTTGAAGCTTGAAACCATGTAAATAAGTGAGTTGCAAATTGAATTCTTGCCTTCACATAGTCTTGCCACAATCCCCTTTTTTTGTTGTACTAATGTTATTGGTTCTTTCTGTATTTTGATTTCTAATTGTGAACATTTTGGAGATCCCCTGATTTGAGGTGTCTTTATTTTTTATGAGAATTTTTCTGTTTTGTATGTGGAATTTTTAATTTACCTTAATAGTATTTTTGAATTACAGAAGGTTTTGGTTGTCTCAAAATAATTTGTTCTTTTAAAGTGGTTTAGAAATGAGTGACAGTTCCTGGGTCATTAGCTTATGTTCAAGCATTGATATAACAAAAGCAGTTTTCAAAAAGACAGTTTAACAGTGCTCCTTGGTGTTTCATGAATATTTGTTCAGGTTGTTAAAAGTCCTTTACAGGAAATATTTAGCTTATAAATAGGCTAATAAAAGGGAAGCTGTTCAGTTTCTTTTGTCCTCTTAGTATTAAAGGAAGCTGTTACCAGAAACACAGATCTCAGTTTTTAAGGTAAAATACTCCTGTGCATGTTGGCTAGCTTTGTTACTTTGTGTATTTACCAAGATTTTCTCTGAGACATGGAAGTAATTTCCTATAGAAAGCTCCAAAGATATTGATTGATTGTTTGAAATGCACTCTAGAAATGGAAACTGTCTCCATAATGACTTTGCCAACTGTTTTCCCTACAAATATAGGGAAACACTTTATTTTTGCCAACAAGTGCTTTTATCGGACTGCATTTTAGTAGGACTCTTAGAACATGTTAGTGCTTAGTACTATTGTAAATTCACTCTCAGTTCTATTATAAATTGTGGATAATCTGATTTGCCTTATGCGTTTCCTCTGTTTTTCTTTCTCTTAATTATGATCCCTAACATTTATCTTAGACCACTACGTAATTACTACCGTCCTCAAAAACATATTAATTATGCAAGGTAAATTTCAATGTAATAGTACCATGGTTTGCATTAAAGAAGAAAGTCACTGCTTACATCTTTTTTAAAAAAAATTACAACAATGAAAATGTTCTTTTTTTAATTCTGAGAGTACTACTGACATTGTAGAAGACATTAGTCAATCTTTTATGTATTAAAAAAGGGAATCACATACTGTTTCAGTTTTTATTTTTGCATCATCTGATTACTTACCTCTGTAGATTGGGACACTGAGGCGGTATAATCTCCTTGCCAAGACTCTGCCAGCTGAGCACATTGAAGATGGTCTGTGACATGCGGGGTCCAGGGATATGGTCTTGAAAATAGGGATGAACCATGCAGTATTGTACAGTGGTGGGGTAAAGGTATGAGTACTTTTCTCTCCTGGTTGCAGCTCTGGTTTCTCTTTCATCCATTGGGTTGTTTCCTATTTTGCAAACTAAGCCAGGATCAGATGAAATGAAAAGGGAATTATATTATCTGATTTTAATATTTGTGTTTTTTTTTTTTTCAAATGGTGATTCTAGAAGCTTTTCCAATGAAATCTCTCAGAATAATATTTTCCAGAAGCCAGGATTACTCTGTATTTTATTGCTCTAGTCTTTGCGTAACTCTGCTGAGTAATATTTAATTTTTTTCCAGTAAATATGATAAAATACAGTCAAGTTAAATCTAAATGTAAGTCTGTAACTTGACTGCTAATAAGTAGGATAATGTCTAAAATTAAAACTTTTTACCTTAAAAATTGTAATAGTGGGAAAAAATCAGATACAGAGTATAAACCAGTTAGTTGCCTCAGGAAAAAAAGGTGCTGTTTTATTTTTTTCTACAGTTTCCCAGAATTGTTTGGAGAAGTGTACAAGAGTTTTGTCTATGTTATGCCTATTATAGAGCAAAGTATTGAAATGTAAGAAGACCATCTTTTAAAACAGAATTGGAGCTTTAATTCCATGTATTGCTTTGTTGTCCTCTTTTTCCATAAGGTTTATGTGCCTAGGAATTAAAAACAAGTAGTGAAATTGAGAATGAAAGGAGAGAAGGTTTACAATTATATGTGGAAAGAATCGTGTAATAAAAGACTCCTCTAATGGATTAAAATCCTTTTAAAAGGAACACTTTTCTGAAGATAAGATTATTTTGTTTCTTTTCTTTTGACCCCATATCTAATTAGTCACCAAACTCTTTTCATGTTTTCCCACTTTTCTTTCAAAGCTCTGGGACACTAGAATATGCATTTTGTTTTTCCCATGTGCCATCCTGCCTAGTGTTGCTTGTGTTGTTCCATTTGATTACAGTTGTCCTTCACTGTCTCTAGTTTATTCCTTTTAGTTCAGTCTTCCTCGTTCTTCAAGGGAGTCCTCAGTATCCAGTTCAAGTTCCATGTCCTTGGTAAAACCTCTTTTCACTTTAGCCGGAAGTTGTTTTCTCTCTCCTCTGAACCTCTGTGGTGCTTATGGCCGTGCAGTCTATTTGACATGGGAGAGCCTTTGTCCTAAATGTCCAAATTTTGTTTCAAAACTTAATTTTTAAACCTTTGTCTTTTAGAGTATGTAGTCACCTTTTTAAGTCCTTGTAGTTGTCATTTGTAGCATAGTGTGCTAGAATAGCACCTAATTACAGGCTTTATATATGTGTGTGTGTGTATATATATAAATACAGAATTATATATAATACGTGTGTGTGTGTGTGTGTGCTCTTGTCTTTGGGTAGCTCTGCTGAGTAATATTTAATTTTTTTCCAGTAAGATAATATGCAGTACACATACATATTTAGCTTTACTGCATATGACATATATGTGTATATACACACACATACACACACACATTATATGTAAATTGTTTTGGTACCTGGAAAGGATATGTGTGAGTGGAACTGTAATATTGCTAAATATGTTTGATTGTATGAAGTAAATGTCTTGTTCTCACATCAACTGAATGAGTAACTTGACTTTTAATTTTAACCTTGCAGGGAATATATGTGAGGCAGACTCTTTTAAAGGGTTTTGGACACCACAGAGCTAGAGTTCTTGAAGTGGTTAATTTCAGAAATCTTCTAATAGAAAGTCTGTCTCTTTTCACCTTGATTACTGGTGGCCTCTGCTAGACCTAAAAATAAAACATGGATTGTTCAAAGTGATTCATTTGACATTGTCATCTGTTTGTTGGAAAAAATCATATCATTCTGGCACTTATTTAGTGTTTTATGGTGGGCAGTGTACTTTATTGATTTTTATAGCATATAGGAGCAGATGTTAAACTCACTTTATATTTTGTTGTCCTTATTTATTTAGGAAAAAGCATTTTTATAAATGTCTGCTTTATGCCTGACATGCATAACAATGAGTAAGATATATGGGCTTTGCATTTGAGGGATTCATATTCTGGTGGTGAAGACAGACACATATATGTAAATAAGAGCGGTAGATTGTTACAGGTGCTATAATAGAAATATATAGTGAGGGAATAAAGGACCAAAATCCAGTAATCATAGGCACTGTCATTTAAAAGTGTGAAATCTAGTGAGCCATACATATGTCAGTGAATTTCTATTATGTTACATGTTAGAATTAAATGAGGGAATTGCTACATAGAAGGTATAGATACTATTGTTGTATGCTTTTATAGATTATGACACACACTTAATTCAAAGCCATACAGTCAGTTTCCATAATATTAATACAATCTAAGCATTCTTCATCTCCAGTGAACAGTGTTACTAACTTAGCATTTTTGTTTTGGAGGATAGCTTTATCCCAAGTATAGCCAGTGGCATGGTGGCAGTTAGTGGTGGAGACATCACTATTTCCAGTTAAATTATCATTGAATAATATAGTCCCTTGAAAGTGGAAGTTGCTTATTTTTAAAGGGGCCTTTTTTTTTTTTTTTTTTTTAGTGATCCAAGTCCCCAAATTTAGAGTTGCATAGGAAAGCAAATGTTGTCACAAACCAGAAGTACTCACTGGTCAACAAACCACTTACTGTATTGGTTCCCAGTATTCAGAATTCTCCTACTACCTTTGAATGCCTACCTGCCTACCTGCCTAATCCCCACTATCAGTTTCACCTTGAGGTTCTCTATGCAGCTGCTCAAGTCCTTCTATGAATGCCTCTTTGAGGCAGGATGGATTGGAAATTAGCTCTAATACCTCATTATTGAAGGAGGAGGATGTTTCCTCTTCTAGAGGTCAATTGGCATCACTACTGTAGGACTAAGAGGCATTGCTGAATCTATATGAGAATGATGTTAGGGGAGCAAAGGAGAAAAATTTTCTTGGGGTATCAAGTAGAAAAAACAAACTGCTTGCTTCTTTACTATACTGTCACAACACAGAACACTTCTGTGATCAAATGTGTGGGAGATTTTCCCCAAGCACTGAGCTAGCAGTTCCCCAGCTGGGTGTCCTCTAACTTAATTCAGTTCTTAGTAGTATTTACCTGGAGGTAGTGTCACAGCCCACAGGTTGAGGGCTCTGTCCCACAGGACTGCCTCCCCCCTGCCCCCCTCCCCCCCAGCACACACACACACACACTCACACACACACACACACACTCTGTCTCTCTGTCTTTCTCTATCTCTCTCAAGATGCCAATTGGAAGCCCCAGGTTGTTTTTCCTGTGCTTCTGCCAGCTATAAATCAGGATTCCCACACTCCCGCCTTGGGCTCAGCTAATTTGCTAGAGTGGCTCACAGAACTTAGGGAAATACTTTACTTACATTTACCAGTTTATTATAAAGGGGATTAGGAAGGAGACAGATGAACAGCCAGATGGAAAAGATACATAGGTCCAAGTATCGGAGAAGGGGTGAGGAGCTTCCAAATATATTCTCTCCAGGTAAGTCACCCTCCAGGAACTTCCATGTGTCCAGCCACCTGGAAGCCCATCCACACCCAGTCCTTTTGGGTTTTTTATAGAGGCTTCACTATAAAGGCGCGATTGATTTAAATCATTGGCCACCGGTAACCAACTTAACTGTCAGCCCCTCCCACATCCTTAGAGGTTAGGGGCTGTGACTGAAAGTCCCCACCCTCTGGTTATGCCTTGGTCTTTACTGTGACTAACCCACACCGGAAGCTATCCTTGAGCCCCCAGCCATCAGTCAACTCATTAGTATGCACAATGACACTTAGCACTTTGGAGAATCTAAGGCTATCAGAAGCTATTTGTTAGGAAATGGGAAGACTAAATATATATTTCACAATATCACAGATGTCTTTAAAGAAATGTTACTTCAGGAGTATGTAAAATTTGCTCATAAAAAAAGAGCATATTAAGTGTGTTTAGGTGGCTTCTACACTCCAGTCGTTTTTTATGTATTATTAATTTAATACCCTTAACTGCGAGAAGTAGGTAGTAGGTTTTTCCTGTTCACTGACTAAGGCTCAGAGAGCTGTATTGAATAGATTACTCCCGAGCCTATGTGTACACTACTATAATAGTCAGCCTGGCACTTTTTTGGTTATAATTTATCCACTGTGTCTGAATTCTGTTTTCCCAAAGTTATCCCACTTGAGCCTTCCTATTTCATATTTTTCTAATGTGTCATAATCAGAGTTCTGAATGCTACATGCTGTAGGGGGAGAATAGTGGATAACTTTCTCCTTTATGTGCTGGAATTAATTTATTTTTACTGCTAATAGTATTTATTGAATATTTCCTAGGTGACAAGCACTGCAAAGGCACTAGACATACAATTGGGGAAAAGAACTGCAATATGGAATTAACTTTAAAGGAATAATTTACATTGCTTAGATGTGCCAGTTGTTGGAGACTTTCTATGATATGCTCATCTCCCTCTTTTTCTTTTTTTCTTTTGGGAAAGAGGAATTTGGGATGAGGTCACAAATATATTAGTTTTAGGACCTAAGTGAGTTTGTTGGAAGGGATCAGAAGCTAGGATGAGGAGGAACTGAAAGAATGCCTTAAGGAAAGGGGGTATATGTAGGCTTGCTTTCTTATTTAACCTGTATGAAAAACCTACTTTTATTAAGCCAGCAATATAAGTACTTTAATAGTATCTTATTTAAGCTAGTTGGCTTTGCTAGCAGAACTTGATAGGGATATTACCAAGTTCTTGATAGCTTTATATTTGGTGTCAATGACAAGTTAGATAAATTCCAGTACTTTTGTGCCCTCTGCTAATTAATTAGAAGTAAAGTGAACTAGGCACTTCCTCAACAGCAGGTAAGAGGATCTAGAGTCAGAAAGATCGACCAGAAAATCGTCTGATACAACATGAAGGACTATGTCCAGGTACCTGCAGCTGAACTCGGA
Organism: Colobus angolensis palliatus; assembly: GCF_000951035.1. Taxonomy (NCBI): domain Eukaryota; kingdom Metazoa; phylum Chordata; class Mammalia; order Primates; family Cercopithecidae; genus Colobus; species Colobus angolensis. The sequence continues at coordinate 13,374,010 of NW_012114821.1, read as the reverse complement.
AAGCCTTATGAATTTACTTCAACAAGGGAGTCAGCTACATTTCTATACTTGAGTAGGTCCAATGATTTTATTTTACTTGTGATATTTGTAAGTAGAGTATTCTTATTTATTTAAAAGTCTGTATAGTAATTTCTTTTGTGATTATTATTGCCAATTATTTAACCTTATATTGTCTTTGATATAATTTTATAAAAACCTGAAATTGTAAATTAAAAATTTCAACCTATATGCCTTCTTTATAGTGGGTAGTTTTTATTTTTGGTAAGTGGTCAAAAAGGTGTTTTTGTTTTGTGTTGGCCTTGCCGAGAAACTCACGGTGGTCATTTATTTCCCTATATGACAATGCATCCCTCATCTGTTAGGCACACACATTTCTGCAATTATTTTCATTGGTCATGATTTATAGAAAGCTAAAATATTTAAAATAATTTAGAAATTTGCTGGTACTTGAGTTTAGTGTGGCAGTTACTCTTTGAAGTCATCAGGTCTGGGTTGGAATTGCAGTTCCTCAGATCCTCCCCAGCTGAGTGTTACTGGACAAAATTGGCCTCTCTAAGCTGGCTCCTCATTTATTCAATGGAGATGATCATGACCCTCAGAGAGCTGCTAAAGGAGAGTGAATAGTGTTGTAACGTCCTTAGTACAGTGCTGCACATGTCGTCTTCAGAAAGTGGTAATTGTCCCTCCTGCTGCTGATATAGTTACAGTTGTTAACCATATGTAAAATTTGTGATTTTTAAATTATGGGTTTACAACAAAGGTTTTTATGCCATTGGAAATCCTATCTTAAGGGCCCTTGATCATCATCTGCTTGCCCTGATTGTAATACTCTTCTTACTGCATTACTAATAATAGTTACCATTTTATTGAGTGTTTGCTTAATAAGAGCTTTATATACAATTTTATTTAATTCTCATTATTATGAAGAAGACATTATTACATCTATTTTTACTGATGGGGAAACTTGAGTGTAGTAAGACAACCCACCCAGCCCAGCTGGACAGAGGGAGACTGATTTGCTTCAGATCTGTCTGTTCCAAATCCCATGTTCTTTAACCCGTGGCAGTCCACTGGACACTTCACCATTTGCTTATCTGTCTCTCCTGGTAAACCTAAGCTTCCCAAAAGTGGGAACTGGACATTGTTTGCATTCCAAGATTACATTTATATTTCAAGCTCTTTTAAACTAAAAGCAGTTTATAGTGTATAACATCAGAAATGTTAATGTAAGTGAAATGTAATAGCTTATTAAGAATCTTTCTTATTGAAAATAACAGCATTTCCCATTCTGACAGAAAACTTGAAGCTTTAGGACTTGTTTTTTAGACGTATGGCCAGTCTCTGCCATGCCAACAATTTGAATTTACTATATTTGGCTTTGCATTAGTATTCACTACGTACTCACTTAATCTTCTTTTCAGGTTATAAGCTGCTTTCATCATTGCAATACAGGACCTGGCTCAGTGCTTGTGTGCTTAATACATATTTGATTTTAATTTATTTCAGTGTCAGTATTAATGTTGATCTGAAGTATTTTTAGATTATTTCAGTTGTTTGGAATTCATCAGCGAGCAAAACAATGATCCCTGCCTTCATCTGAGTTTATGTCCTGGTGAGGGTGCACAGATGAGGACCAGTAACCACAATAGAAAGTTTATTTAATGTGTTAGGTGATAAGTGCTATGGGAAAAAGAAGGTAGAGCAGGGTAAGGGTGGTCAGAGAGGCTTAGATGAAGAATTGAAGAAGGTGACAGAGTTATTACAGCTGTTAGTAGATACTTGGGCATGCCCCAGGCAGAGGGAACAGTGAGAGCTAAGATCCAAAGGAGGGAGCCTAGCTAGTTAGAATTAGCAGGGAGACCACTGTGGCTGGCGTAGAGTGGATTGCGACAGGTGGGTGGGGGTATGACGGAGTTGTGGGGAGATGACATCAGAAAGGAGGTAAAGGGGGCATGGACGTTGTTTTCAGTTTGTCAGATGAATTTGGCAGGATGTGTATGCATGTTAAACAAAAATTCTTAGAAGCTGCGTGTCTTTGGAGTAAGGATAAGAAATTTAACTTACTCTTTTCTTAATTCCTGATTACATTTGTATATCTTTATTTGTGGCAGTTTGAATTTTGTATTTTATATAGCCCGTTAATATTCAGAAACTTGAATTTCCAGGTCAGTTTACAATATTAATAATCTCTATATTTCTTGATTTTTTTTTTTTAAACAGGAGTATGCTGTTGCTGTTCCGCTTTGCGTCCTCGCTACAAACGCCTGGTGGACAACATATTCCCTGAAGATCCAAAAGTAATTTGATCTACATCTACTGATCCTTCTCTTTGCTGACCCATTCTGCCCCCGCTGACCTCCCTAAGGTTTCCCTAATTTCGTTTCTCTACTTTTACCCCTACATCTCATCGTTTGTACTACTTTTTTTGTACTTTTCCTTTTTTAACTCTTAAATGATCCATGCTTGCTTGTCTGGTTTTCAGATCCTTTTAGTAGATTAGGCAGAAATCTGGAAAAATGGATAATTGATGTTCTTTTATAGTTTATATAGTGTCTAATTTAAGTAACACTGTCTCATTAATTTATGTTCATTAATTTATGAACCAGTACCAGATTAAACTAAGTGCTCATGATACCACTATGAACAGAGAGAAGGTTTTCTACTCTCATTATGCACATATATAAGTAAATTGGTAATTACAATTTGTTGTGAAAAAATATTGTACTAGACTAATGAAGTATGGGCTGCTACTGGAGTAGATAGGAGTGATACCCAATTTGGGTTGAGAAGAAAGCCTGGAGGAGATAAAATCTAAGCTAAGATCCAAAGAATAAATAGGGATTGTCCTCACAGTTTTTAGAAGAGAACTGAGAGGTAAAGAAAGATGGTTTCAGGCAGAGTTTTTCTTTTTGCTTAAATACTATTTAATTTTTTAATAACAATTATTTTATTTGTGAAGATTACTGGTTTCAAAGCAACTGGCTGGGGTGATTTTGTTTCACATTGCCTCAACCTTTCTAAGACTGCTGTAGTGTCATGTTAAATGAATATGAACAAAAAAAAAGTTACATGGCTTTTGACTTCCAAAATTTGCTTTATTTTAAAATGTAACAACCTGTATAAAGCTTTTAGTTATCTTAACATTAACTTAATGTTGATATATCTTATTTTTAACTAAATCTGTTTAAACTTTCAGTTATGTAGAGGAGGTTAATCAATTAAATATTATTGGCTGCCAGATATCCTGGATAATTTGTGACATATTAAAAATCCTAAGATACAGTACCTGCCTTTAAGGACCTTTCCATCCAGTAACTGACATAAAGCAGAAACATACTAAATATGAAATTACAATGCATAAATCGTCAGTAAAGTAAATCAGGTGGAAAGTTTTTGCCTCTAAAGCAAGGAGGTATCACTGTGGGTTGGGAACCTCCAGGAAGCATTCACAGAGGAAATGAGATTTACTAAGCTTTGAAGGATGTATACCATCTGGAGAGGTAGACAAGATTAGTCTCTTTATTGCAAGTGAGGGGAAAGAGAAAAGACATGGGAAAGTAAGACATATATTTGAAGCCTAGAGCAAGTTATCCATCAGACTTCAAGCAAAGGTTTATATAACCTAATTTTAGAGTGTAAGGGTGGTAATCATGTTGACCATGATTTCTCATTTGAAATTTCAAATGTTATCAGTTAGTACGCTGAATATCCAAATAATTATTCTCCTGAGAAGTCTGGGATATATGGTTACTGAAGGTAAGGTGGAGGCCAGATTTTAGAGGATTGTGAATGACAAGCAAGGCCTCTCTTTAGTCACTTTAACTCATAGGCAGTGAGGGAGCTTTGTACACTTGATCATTGAAATGACCACAGGTAAATTAGAGAAAGAATCCTTGTTTTTGGCAAGGATTTATATAAAATTTATTTAAATAGCAGTCTTTAAAATTAGATTTTAAAAAAGGAAAAGATCTGCATGAACCTTGAATACATATGGCAAACATTACTCAATTTGCCATATTTCTTATTTTTAATTTATTAAAACAAACAAATCTTGTGTTACGTCCATAATGGGTCAGACAGTAGGTACCCAAACACAGAAGCAAACATGTCATAGTCCCTGCCTTGAAAGAAAAATCCAGTAAGGGGGACAGATAAACAATTTCTTAAAATTAGTAGCCAGATGATCTTGGGCAAGTCCCTTGGTTTCTCATCATGTAATGGAAGTAATAAATAGTACCAGTCTCATAATGTTCTCATGAAGACTAAATAAGTTAATGCAGCTCTTTGCTCACTGTTGCTTTCCTAATGTCTATCATAGTGCCTGACACATTGTTGGCACTCAATGTTTGTTTAATGAATGAAAAGATGATCTGATAAAATATAATAGTGGAGATAAGTACTGTGAGCTAAAAGAACATGTAGTTGGAACATCTCACCCAAACTTGAAGTGGGGGTTGTTGGGAGGGTGCAGCACATTTTTGGAAGAAGCTGAGACCTAAAGGATGAGTAGGAATTATCCATGTGAACTGGAGAAGGGTTCCTGGGCAAAGAGATGAGTTGAGTGAAAGAAGTCTTGCATAAAAGATATGATTTGTAAACTGTGTGATTCTATTTAAGTCAGATGCATGCTGATTCATAGTGATAAAAAGCAGAGCAATGGTTGCCTGAAGAGGGAGAAGTGGCCTGCAAAGGACATAGGGAATCTTTTGTAAACGATGAAAAGGTTCTGTACATGTTGAACATCCCTAATCCAAAAATCTGAAATCTGAAATGCTCCAAAATCCAAAACTTTTTGAGCACTGACATGATACTCAAAGGAAATGCTCACTGGAGCATTTTGGATTTTGAATTTTTGAATTAGGGTTATCTAAGTGGTTAAGTATCTGCAAATATTTCAAAATCTGAAAAAATACCCAAAGTTGAAAGCACTACTGATCCCAAGCATTTTGGATGAGGTATCCCCAACCCGTATCTTATTTTTAGCAGTGTCTTCACAGTTGTATACAAATGTCACATTTCCAATTATATACTGTAAGTCAATGCAGTTATTTATATATGGATTATCCCTCAATAAAATTAGTAAGGGATTAAAAATATAGGAGAGACACAATTGTATTTAAATGATGATGTGGAGGAACTGATACAGAGGGAGAGGTCGAAGAACTAGGAATAAGAGAGGCTAACTGATAGAGCCAGATCATGGAACTGTGTGTGGAAGACAGCTAGAGCAGAGGCAAACCAATTCCTCCTGGACAGGAAAACTAGATTCCTTCACTTTGCCTAGGGCAGGGTTTCTCAACTTAGACTTCAGTTGACATTTTGGTCTAGATAATTACTTACTTTTGGGGGCTATTTTGTGCATTGAGAGATATTTAGAAACATCCCTGGCCTCTACCTACTAGATCCCAGTACCCACCTTCACCTATCTATGACAACCCGTAATGCCTTTAGACATTGCCCTAGAGGGGCTCAGTTACCCCTGGTTAAGATCTACTGGCCTAGCAGGCATTGAGAAAGCAGGGATGTTTTGCCAGTAAATACTAATCTGATGGCTTCCACCTTCTCCGAGAAAGAGAAGAGCTCATTTGCTGTCTGAGAGAGGAGAGAGGCACAAAGTAGCAAGTTTGAGGAAAACGGAGTAGGTGCAGAATATGAGGGGGTAACTCAACTAGGAAAACAGCAAAATAGCCAAAGAACATTGAGGGACCAGTTGAAGGTGAAAACACACATCTACACAATTTTTGTTGTAGATTCTAACATAGTTTTCCCTTTTTCTCTTCTCACCTATTTCAATATTCCTAAGCAACACTTACTTGGGTTATATATGGCCAAGAAACTTATGTGGTAATTGGGGAGAATGTATGCACCTGTTGCACATCATCTTTTAAAAGGCAGCGACAAATGACTATTTTAGAATCCCATATCAGGGACCTGTTGTTGCTTTTTAAATATGTTGAATAAGTATAGATTCTACAGCTCTGAATACCTTCTCGTTTATTAATTACAACCAAAACTTATAATGATATCACTGACTTCTGAATCATTAAAAAAGCCATATGTTGACTATCGTGGAAGTAAATGAGTAAAACAAGCTTAATAACATTTCACATTTTTAAACTGAAACAAATTTTGTTTGAAATCTTTTTACATCTATATCCCATTGCCTAGATACTACAGATAATTGAGCTATGTCTCTATAAAGGAAGATGTTAAGAGTCTAATTTACTGTTTGTGTTTTACGTAAATGGGGCATTTAAAAAAATGTTTTGAAAGTTCTATGTATCCATCATGGTGAATATTAGCGCTAAGGAGGTTATGTACAGAAGGGTTATTCATAAATACCATTTAAGCCCCAATCCAAAAAGTGAAAATGTAAAGCAGGCAACACTTAAAAATAGAATACGCATGAAAATATAATCTGTCTTGTTATTCTTATTATTTTTAGGATGGCCTTGTGAAAGCTGATATGGAGAAATTGACATTTTATGCAGTATCTGCTCCAGAGAAACTGGATCGAATTGGTTCTTACCTGGCAGAAAGGTTGAGCAGGGATGTTGTCAGACATCGTTCTGGGTAAGGAAACTAAAGGCTGCTAAAATAGTATCTTTGGAAAATTCTTTCTAGACTTTTAAATCATTCTATAGATTATTTTGCAGTTTATTGCAACAAAGATAATATATAGAGGATAAAACATTGTAATATTATACAAAGAAATGTATAGTACTCTGATAGATGCTGTGGCTTTTATTACTTTCCTGGTGGTCAGGTTTTGTGAGTTGTGTTAGACTATGTTAGTTTCCTGAGTTACCTTTAGCTTGTGACTGTTGATTTTTGAGACTTTTCTAATGGGAAATAGTAGAAATTGACTCACTTAGTCTATCAGTGCAATACTGTAATTTAAAAATCAATCTCTAAATTGAAAACAAACAGAAAGATCCTGTTAACCAGATGATTTTTTTTTTCCACACAGCTTCAGTTTTACCTCTCAGAGGAGTAATAAAGAACTGTGTTAGGCTTAGGTATCAAAGCCCAAGAAATTCAAGCATGCTGATTTGGAACTGTGCTAGCTCTGCTCCTACTGAGAAATAGAAGTCTACTGTCCTGCTATAGTCTCTGTGGTCGCACAAGAATCACTTTGCAATTTGGATTATAAATACTTTCTCATTCTGCCATTTTATGGTCCAAGTTTATTGGAGTATTCTATTCTCCAAGTGATATATTAGCTTTCTGTACCTTTGCGTTGTTACCACTTAGAACATTTTAGTAAGTCATGGCACACATAGCTTTATGGTTGATTGTTGAAGGAAAAGTGTCTAAAGACTGAATTTTAATTGTTTTTTAGATTTACCCTTTAAAAATTGATACATGATATTTTACATATTTATGGAGTACATGTGAGTATTTTTCACATGTACAGAATGTGTAAAGATCAAGTCAGGGTATTTGGGCTATCCGTCACCTCAATTTGTCATTTCTGTGTGTTGGGAATATTTCAAGTCCTTTTCTAGCTACTCTGAGATATACAGTACATTGTTGCTAACTTTAGTCACCCTACTGTGCGATTGAATATTAGAACTACTTCTTTTATCTGATTTTGTAAGTTTGTATTCATTAATCAAACTCTCTTCATCCCTCCACACCCTGCCCCCCCAGCCCCACTTACATGCCCTTCCTAGCCTCTGGTGTCTGTCTGAATTTTAAGTACAAGATGTAAAATCTGATGAATTGTAAAGTAATATTTATGAGGTTTTTAAAATAATGTTCTGTTGCTGATAGTGTTTTATCTACTCACATTTAGACATATAAGTAGATTATATTGGAAATTGTCACATTACTATAATAATTATTTTGGGTCAGATACAAGTAAATATGGTTGAAAGTCTGGAAAATAGAAAATGTCCATATTTACAAAGAAAAATATACACAAAGTTAATGTTAAAGAAGCTCAGATAGTTAAGGAGAAAATGGAGGAATACAGTGTATATTTTCTGTATACTTTGATAAAAGGATTATTTTATAACCAAGATGTTAGTGCTGAGAATTAAGATTTTACTTAGGAGTTACTAAATTTGGATTTCTTTCTTCAGTGTATTTCAATAGAGTTATTTCAGTTCTTCCAATGGAAAGCACTTAGGAGAATTAAGAGACATAGAAATGCTTTGACATTATTTTTCTCCTACACGTAGGTATGTTTTGATTGCTATGGAGGCACTGGACCAACTTCTCATGGCTTGCCATTCTCAAAGCATTAAGCCATTTGTAGAAAGCTTTCTTCATATGGTGGCAAAGCTGCTGGAATCGGGGGAACCAAAGCTTCAAGTTCTTGGAACAAATTCTGTGAGTAAAACTATTCTGTAGCTAAATTTATGTTTAATTAGCATATCTAGAATTAATTGCTTCTTAGAATGACTTTACCTGGTAAAGACGAATTCCCTGAATAGGGCATTTGAACAGTCAACACAAATTAAGATAATTAGAATACTTTGCCGCTCACTTTTTCTGCTGTTTCTTGTAAAATCTGTGGTATTAACTGATAGAATATCTGCCTGTAAATGAATACATACCTGTCATTTTTATTTTCTCTTGGTCTTTTATTGCAACACTCACTTTGTGTCCTACATTCCTTCTGAGTTTCATGCCTTTTCATTAATTAAGGTTGTTTACATTTTTATGGCTAGTATGAATAATGCTGCTATGAAGATTTGTGTACAGGTTTTTGTGTGGATGTCTGTTTTTCATTCTCTTGGGTATATACTTAGTAGTGTAATTGCTGAGTCATGTGGTAACTGTGTTTAACTTTTTTCCAAAGTGGTTGCATTATTTTACATTCCCACCACCAACATGTGAGTGTTGTTTCTCCACATCCTCATCAGTACTTGTTATTGTCTATCTGTTTTTATTTTAACCATCCTAGAGGGTCTGAAGTGGTATCTCATTGTGGTTTTGATTTTCATTTCCCTAATGACTAATGGCAAAACTTTGCATGTGCTCATTGACTCTTGGGTATATTTTCTTTAGAGAAATGTCTGTTCAAATCCTTTCCCTCCTTTTTTCAATTGTCTTTTTATTGTTGAGTTGTAAAAGTTCTTTATATATTCTTGGTAAGAGTTATTTATCAGATACATAATTTGCAGATATCTTCTCCAATTCTATGGTTTTGTCTTTTCACTTTCTTCATGGTATGCTTTGAGTCACTAAAGTTTTGATTTTGATGAAGTTCAATTGCTTTTTTCTTCCTTTTGTTGGTGTGTGTGGGTGTGTATGTGTGTTGAGGGGGAGTGGTGGGCAGGTATGCTTTCAGTTTCATATCTAAGAAACTATTGCCTAATCCAAGATCACAGAGGTTTACTCTCATAGTTTCTTCTAAAGAGTTTCACAGTTTAGGTTTGTATTTAATAATCCGTTTTGAGTTAGCTTTTTTATGTGGTGTGAATTCAGCATTCAGCTTTATCCACATTTTGCATGTGGATATTTAACTATGCCATTACTATCCGTTGAAAAGGCTATTTTCCTTTGAATGGTCTTGAATGGTCTTAAAAATAAATTTACCATAGAAGTTAAGGTTTTGTGTGTTTATTCTTTTTTAGACTGCTTCTGAACTATTTCTGCTCGCCACATTCATTTTCCTCTCTCTTGAACCATTGTCCCTTAAAATAAGTTTGGGGAAAGCATACCTACTTTATAAAGAAAATACAGTGGTAATATTTATTCTCTTGTCTTTAGTTTCATTGTATCACCTTCAGTCTTTCAGTTCCAACTTCTTCTCTGAGAAGCTTTAAGGCGTTCAACCTACATGAATACTGTATGTTTCCATTCAGAGTTTTAATAAAAAAATAACAGAATCATATATTACCTGCTATTGTTTATGGATAACTATTTTCTGGTATAGGACAGGAAGAGGAAGTATACAAAATGCTGACAGTACAGATTCCAGAGTCTGACCACCCCAGTTTGAACTACGCCTGTACCGCTTTCTAACTGTATACCTTGAGCAAGTTATTGATTCTCTCCTTACCTTGGTTTTTCATCTGTGAAATGAGGATAATGAGAATACCAATCTCACAGGATTGTTGTGTGACATGAGTTGATATATATGAAGCACTTGGAAGAGTGCATGGCACTGTTATTACTGGTAGCAGGAGCATTAAATAAGCCCTCATTCAAAACTCTTAATATGATTTTTTTCACTTACTTCAGCAGGAATATATTGGGTATTTCCAAATGCATTTAGATGATGTGACAAGCTTAGTTTCAGGCAAGGTAGCTACTTAGGCTACTCCGGTTTTGTTTACATTAAGTGAGGAACATTTTGGGGAAGTGGCTTACTAGCTAGGGGGAGAATTTTAGTATACATTTCCAGAAATGTCTTTCCTTTCACCCAGCAATGCCGTTAGATTGTTTTAATGAGTCGTTTGGGCAAAAGGCCAAATTCCCCAGTTACCTACCTTAATTTGAGTGAATTTTATTAAATGAAATGCCATATTATCTTGACCAACATTAATTACCTAGTATTTATTAGTGGTCTAATTTTCTTAGTGTTGCTGAGTGCCTTATGTTGTCGAGCACGACCAGTACTAATTTAAAATTTATTAATGGTCTTCGTACAGTTTAATTTGTTGACATTTTCCTCTTCATGCTAATGCAAACTCAATATGACAGTAATAGATGCAATGTATTTCGGTTCTCCTTTGTTTCAAAAACTGTGCTAGATACTTTTTGTTTTTACCTCTTTTTTATTGTAAACTGTTTCAAATATAGAAAAGTGTGGAGCATAATATAGTATAGCTGTATACCTACTGATTCAAGAAAGAAAAATATTAAATAATATCAATAAATAATATATAATTTTTGTTATAAATAATAATACATAATGGTAATACATGTTCATGCCATGCAACATTGGTTCATATTTTTAAAGAAATAATACAGTATATGCTAGATATTTTACATATATTATGTCATGATTCTCGAAAACCCTTCAAGCTTAGAAATATTATTTTCATTTTATAGATGAGGAATTACAGCTAAATAACTTGTCCAAAGACACAGTGAAGTAATGCTGTATATAATAGGGGGATTCAATCTTAGGCCTTTCTTACTTCAAAGCTTGCGTTCTTTGTGCAATGATAAATACATTGTCATTATTATGGATTAAGATTTAGGGAAAGCATAGATTACGTTTCTTCTTTTTTCTTCCTCTTGTTTTCTAAAAGTTTATTATTAAAAAGTTTCTTTTGGATTGGGTGCAGTGGTTTATGCCTTTAATCTGGGTGCTTTGGGAGGCCAAGGCAGGAGGATCATTTGAGGCCAGGAGTTCAGGAGCAGCCTGGGCAACATAGCGAAACCCCCATTGTTACAAAAATAAAATTAAATCAAAAAATTAGACAAGTTTGGTGGTGCATGCCTGTAGTCCTGACGCCGTGGGAGGCTGAGGTGGGAGGATTACTTGAGCCTAGGAATTCAAGGCCCAGTGAGCTATGGTCACACCACTGCACTGCAGCCTGGGCAATACAGCAAGACCCTATCTCAAGAAAAGAAAGTTTCTTCTGTATTAACGTCGTATTTGATATTTTGTTTGTTTCTTATTTTTATATCGCTTGTTAATATGGTGGTGTATGAAATTAAATGTCTTTGGTCCACACTTTCAAGAAGGTAATATATATTGTTTATATTATTTGTGTTTTTTAGTTTGTCAAATTTGCAAATATTGAAGAAGACACACCATCCTATCACAGACGTTATGACTTTTTTGTGTCTCGATTCAGTGCCATGTGTCATTCCTGTCATAGTGATCCAGAAATACGAACAGAGTATGTATTTTTTTACTTTATGATCTATAGTCAATAATTTAGAGATGAATATTGTGTTTATATGTTACATAATGATTACCAGAGGAAACAAGAATATGGCTGAAATACGGCTTTCCATTGCTGTTAGAAGCTATAATTACTGACTGAAGTAGCAAAATGGGAATGGCTTTCCAGCTCACTAAAATGCAGTCTTTACTGTTGCCTGGAATGTCTCCTCATGCTCTGCTTACTCTGTCAGATCCTGTCCTTCTATCATTTCTTCCTGCTTGTGCTCTAATCCTGCCACGTGGGTCTCCTTGCCATTTCTTGAACACTTTAGTCACACTTCTCCTCAGGCCCTTTGGACACATTGGTCTTGGTCCAAAAAACAATTCCCTAGTGCCCACATGGCTTGTTACTTCACTTTGTTCAGATTTCTGCTCAAATGACACCTTATCACAAGAACCCTCCCCAGCCACCCTTTATTAATGTCACCCCTCTCATTCCATCCCTAGTTATCTTTATCTTTTTATCATGTATCTCTTTGTTTCTTGCTCCTCTATGGAATATAAATTCCAGGAGGGTAAGGACTTTGGTTTGAGGACTGCAGTATTGCCAATACTTTGAATAGGGCCTGGTACATAGTAGGCTCTCAGTTAGTACTTTTTGAGTGAATAAATAGATAAATGGAATGAATGTATGTTACTGAATCACTATCCATCTGAGGTTGTCATGACAACTATCTTGGACATTTTTAAACATTTCTTCTAGATGTATCCTACTAAAAATCTGGAGTCAAATATTTTATAAACTCAATCTGTAGGTGGATAGAATGAGAAATACAGAAATGAGAAACTTTAAGAATTAAAGTCAAAATGACTTTGGGAAACGTAGAAACTAATTTGAGCGTTACTATCTTACATCTAAAAACCAACAAATCAGCCAGGATTTAAAGTTACTGTGGGCAGTTGATAATCAAGATATAGAATGCTTTATAATTTTTACTTTTATTTTAAAATAAATAAAGGAATGTACAGAAATATTACTAGCTTTTAGTTAAAGCATACAAGCTACAGTGCTGGTTTACATGAAACAAAAATAAGTATAAATGTTATTTTAACTTGGAGAAAGAAAGTTTAAAGGTGATTAAATCGTTATTTTCAGGTATAAGATTTATTTTTGTGATGCTGGTGGTATAATTTTTGGTCAGTAGAGTATAGGCCATTTAGAGTCCTGCTATTTTTCCTTTATTATGAAGTGTAAAGCCTTCTCAGAGGTGAAAAACACTATAATTACCTTATAAGAATTAGTTTTCTGTTTGTCTCCATCACCAGGACAATTCTTTTTTCTCTCTCTCAAGGATATTTTTTAAATGTTTATGAGACTGTTCTCTCTCTTGAGAGGCTAATAAGTTTTAAATGGGGCAAAAAGATACAAAGATTAGCTAAAGAAAATGGCAATTTTTTCAAGATTTTAACATTTTTGCTTTCTTTCAAAATATAGAAAATATCTGGAATGTAGTATGTTTTTTCTAAATATCATTCCCTAGTGAAATATCTTGTCTTTTGAATGTAGTTTTACCTGTTTTTCATTACTGCTTCCAAGAAAAACTTCCAGATTTTCTGTAAACCAATGAAAGGACTTATAGTACGTTTTGCTAATTCTATGTCTTTCCAATATTATATCATATTTAAAGTTCCATAATACCAAAATTTTATTTAAATTCCTGTAAAACAAATGAGCAAACTAAAATGCTATTTAATATAAAATACTTAGTTTGATTATTTTTGCTTTACCTTAAATAAAAGCCCTTTTGATTTTCTTTAAGTATATTTATATTCTGAGTTCTAACTTAGATAAATCATTAGTCCCTTTATTTTTTTTACCAAGCTCTTATCAAGTAGAACTCCAGGGGACATGGACAGTAGGAGATGGAGCTGGTAAATATTAGGATTTTCTTATTTTCTTTGAAGAACTGGTTCCCACTTGTAGCATCACAATCTTAATCTCTAACTCTGATTTTCTGAAGACACTTCAGCTGTGGTAGAAATTACCACCACCGTCACCATCATTGTCATCATCCTCATCATGGTTAGCAGCAAACAGGAACAGCTAACACTTAGTGCTTACTGTGTGCCAATTATTGTTTAACCACTTTACATGAATTAACTCATTTAAATTACTCAGCATTTCTATGCTGTAGATGTGACAGTTGTTCTATTTTACTGATGGGAAAGCTGTAGAATTCCTTTTGGGGGATCATGGCTAGAATGTGCTGATTAGTCTAGATGTTAGATCTGGATAGGATGAAGCTGTGTAGCTGTAGTAGCTATTGGTAGTTACCACCACCACCACCCTTTAACCTTGAACAAGGGCACCACCATCTGCTGCTGCATCATTTAGGCTGCTGTCTCACAAGGCATGATACAAGTTTCATCTTGTTTGTTCATGTGCTCCATGCCACCTTGTGCTTGGCCTTCTCATCACCCAAGGTGTAGCAGCAGGTATGTAAAGCAGGCACCTTTTGGAGCAGTGTTAGGCCTTGCCCACTGTGATAGCTGCACCAGAATCTCTCTCATAAATCTTCTTTATGTTTTAAAAAGTAGCATGTATAGACACAGCTTTGAAATAGGCAAAATTTGCCTTTGTGTCTTCCAATTCATTTTTCTCACCTGTTCAGTATCATATTACTGCCCCCTCCCATTCTCCATCTGCTACTCTTGAATGCCTGCATTATTTTGCCATGGGGATGTAAAGCAATGTCACCTCCCTCTCCATATCTTCTATTCTTTAAACCTATTTACTGTTTTTGGAAGACAATGCGAGGTAAACTGAATAAACACCTAATTGGTGAGTATTTTAGACAATAGAAAGAAAGGAAGTAAATAGCCATCATATTTGACCAGAAGGAACATGTTTTGAGACTAATTGGGCCACCGAGTTAGCTCTGCTTGAGATTTTGTACTGTTACAGTTTTTAGAAACTGTTTACAAGTCACTTTTCTTCTCATTCTTGAACCTATAGATTTTTATTTTCTTTTGCTTTTTTGAAGAAGTATAAGGAAGAGCTTGAGGAGGTTTGGTGCTGTGATCTGGGATGGGAGGATAAGGCAGCATTCTGTCACTACTATACTGATACATTTTAAGTCACATTATCCGATTATTATATGATAATGTGTATGTGTTTATAGACACATTTGTATATATATGGCTGAGGTTATCTGTGCTCCATTTCTATAGTTCTTATTTGTAATACCTTTTAAAAGAACCAGCTTAGTCTTCTGTCTAGGTGGACTAAGGGAGTTGAAGGGCTGTTAGGGAGGAACAGTGAGAAGTCTGAAGAAGCGTGAAGGGTGTTCAGAACAGGGAAATCCTGTTTTCTCTCAGCTCTTAAGACTTCCAGGTAAGAAATGGAGTATCATTATCATTTTAAGAAAACCTATGTTGTTGATTTTTTAAAATAGAAAAATAGATATTTCTGTATTTTAGAGTCCTTTTAACTTTTTAAGTGCTGATTTTAAAAACATGATATTTAAAGTAAGCCTTTTTGGGGCATATCTCTGTGTCTGTTAAATTTTTGAGATTTACTTTCTTAGACTTGTGTGTTATTTTAAGATATTTTATTGATAAGATAACAGTATTTACTTGATATCCATTCTCTTAGGCAAACAGACTTATTCAAATAATTTTTTTATGGCTCATTTTCTTCCCTTTTTTTTTTTTTATATAGGATACGAATTGCTGGAATTAGAGGTATTCAAGGTGTGGTTCGCAAAACAGTTAACGATGAACTTCGGGCCACAATTTGGGAACCTCAGCATATGGATAAGATTGTTCCATCCCTCCTGTTTAACATGCAAAAGATAGAAGAAGTTGACAGGTATTTAAAAAGATACTATTGTTGAGACTGTTACTTTTATATATATGTATGTGTGTTTGCTAGGATAAGAATGTTTTGTCTTTAGTACTCTGTAAAAACTAATCTCATAAAGTTAAATGAGTTTAGAAATATGTACCTTTCTGAAAAAATTTTTAGTCTGTGGTGATCACATTAGGCTTATAGTAGACTACAGAATATTACTCATACACTTCTTTCTTTTAGAATAAGTTTACAGTTTATTTGCCACTAGTTATTGAATATTCAAATTGCCGTTTTAATGAATACTTCTTAAAGTTACAAATGTGAGAAACAGAAATTATAACTTTACTTTTGTTAATCTGAAAGATTCAGCATACTTTTGCACAGGGAGTTAGAACTAACCAAAATAATAATGATAATGATAATAATAGCTACCTAAACTGTATTTTATTTTTTCAACAAAATGGTTAGACACTGTTCATACTTGATTTGTCCTAAGATATTTTGGAATTGAATATTGTTTTGGGATTTATGCTCATTTTTTCTTTTTCCCCTACAATATTCACTTGCAGTTAGAATTCTGTACTTTATTCCACTTTTTCAAATACTGGAAGCATGCTTATCCCCCACATTTTTGTTGCCATACACACAGATAATGAGTTAATAAACGAATAGTAAAATATTATAAATAATATTTTTAACATTTAATATAAATAATATATTAATAAATATTTCAGAAGCAATATTCTCCAATGGCTTATTATCATGACTTTCCTGGTTCTTGCAGTTTGAGGAGGAAAATTTGAATCAAATTTAAAAGTGATTCAATCTGTAGTTCTAAATTTACATTTTATTTATGATTTTAGTGATTATATGTCTAGTAGCAACATAAAAGTAGTCTAGAAATGATATGTAGTTGATAACTGTATGGTAACACTTAAACATTGATGATAATTTACAGTAATTACAGAAAGGATTCATGCTAAATTCCTTAGATGTGACTGTCTCCACTTTTGAGAACCTTTCCTAAAGTGTGAAACTTGATGTATTTTAGCACTATCTGTGTTTTCCTATTCTTGGTACTGTAGCTGAGGTGAAAGTTTCCTTATCTCAAATATTTATTATTTAAAGGATCACTAGCTAGTTGGGAACCCATTTTCCATAATTATGGCTCTTGAAGTCCAGGATTAGCATAAGTAAAATACCAGAAAGAGCTCATTGGTTGTCAATTCTTAAGAAATTACATTTTTTCGTGATATAATCCCAGTGCCACATACACATTTTTAGAATTATTATTCATAAATTCGTTAGCCTAAAATAATGTTTCAGGATGTGAATAGAATATTGTCTGCTGAAGACAGCTACATATACAGATATTCTAATTAGCTTTTAAATTTTATTTTTCATTTACAGGCTATGTCATAGTTTTTCACTTTATTTTTGCCCATTTACAGTTAAATTAAGGATACCTAAAGATGGTCTCTGGGCCCTGTGTTCTTTCTAAGATTTTGCTGTAAATATAGAAAAGTTGAATGAAAGTGAATAGCAAGCTGCTGAGTATAAGAGACATTCTGTTAGAAATAATTTGCACAGCCAAGTTTATTTCTTCAGTTTGAAAGAGTGTATGATTCATTTTGGTAGTGTTAAATTCATGAAATTAGAATTAAGCTTTATATTTGCTGGAGGATAAAAAGAAAATGCCATTTTAACATTTCTAAAAAGTAAAGTGTATTGTTTATTAGAACTAATATTAAAATTCTTGTGTTTTTCTTTATTTCTCATTCTTTTTTAGTCGCATAGGCCCTCCTTCTTCTCCTTCTGCAACTGACAAAGAAGAGAATCCTGCTGTGCTGGCTGAAAATTGTTTCAGAGAACTGCTGGGTCGAGCAACTTTTGGGAATATGAATAATGCTGTTAGACCAGTTTTTGCGTAAGTAGTTTTTCCTGGTTATTTGTGACTTTGCTGTATTAATTCTGTGTTAACTTATTTATAGAGGACAACTACTTTTTTACTTGCATGAGTGAGTTATTAATGGAACCAATGTAACGTTGTAGAAGTAATACAGGACTGAGTCATGCATGATATGTTTGAACAGTGGTTCAATTACTTATTTAGCTTTTTCCCTTTAAGTATGAAGTATAGTAATATGTTTAATATCATGGGCATTGTTTAACTTGAGTATCTATTTACAGACCTTGAAATGCATATGTGCAGTGAAGTATTTAAACAAACAGTGTCTAAGTATGATGTATCTTCTTCTACTAACTTTGATGGTCAGTTTTTCCTAGTCACTGGCTTCTATTTATTAGCTGTCTTTTTGCCATGGCTGGGCTGCCTTAGATCACATTCCCATCCCTGAGTAAATTCATCTTTTACATAGTGATTAATCAGAGCAAGAATATTAAATATCTCATTGGTACTTTCATGCTCTCCTCCCAGCCAAATACGTTAATGAGCTTTGAGTTTCTCCACATAGACATGATCTCTCAAGCCTTGTCAGGGCGCTGTGTTTCTAACTCAGTCACCAGATGATAGATCTACTATAAAATATTCTATGTAATTTCTAGACGTTTTTGCTAGTCTTTCTTTTGTTAAAATTCACCTTGTCCTTTTCTCCTTCTGACTGTAATAGTGGCTTTATAGAATATATACGGTATTCCTAGTGTAACATCCAGAATTCTTTAGGACAGATGGATGTTCGTAGCCTGGAGTTCAAAGTTGAACCTTAGTTACAAGAATCTATAAATCACAAAATTATATTAAAAATTAGAGAATCATTAGATTTTCAAAGGGATCTATGTTTCCTCCCACCTCCAAAATATTGAGATCTACTGTTTAAATGTTCTGTAAACTTATGGAAATGCTACTAAAAATTAATCAGAATTATGCCAAATATACCAAGGGCAAATTTATTTTTTTAATATCCAGCTAGACGTGCTGACTTAACATCAGAATTCCATTTTTTTATCTTAATACTTTTAGAACTAATCTATAAGACCTTAAAAATCTAGAGAGCCAGCTTGGAAGAAAGAATTTACCAAATAAGCTGTACTTGAGTTGAATAACATGAACTGAGTTATGTTCCTTTCTATATAGAACTTGAAATTTCTGATCATGTATTAGTTGATTACATTAATCTTAAGTAAACGTGATTACACATTAGCTGTTTAGTTAATTAAATATTAAATGCCCTCTGCAAGTAAGGTGCCAGATATTTTGGGAATATATGCATTAATAACAAATTTGATGGGTGATTGACATGCATAATATTTATAAAATATATGGATTATGAGAAAAGGACAAAAAGTGCTCTAGTAGTTCAAAACAAATAATTGATGTCTAATTTAAGAATTTAGGGCCAGTGTCTTTTTTTTTTTGAGACAGAGTTCACTCTTGTTTCCCAGGCTGGAGTGCAATGGCATGATCTTGGCTCACCACAACCTCCGCCTCCTGGGTTCCAGCGATTCTCCTGCCTCAGCCTCCCGAGTAGCTGGGATTATAGGCGTGCGCCAGCATGCCTGGCTAATTTTGTATTTTTAGTAGAGATGGGGTTTCACCATGTTGTTGAGGCTGGTCTCGAACTCCCAACCTCAGGTGATCCACCTACCTTTGCCTCCCATGTGCTGGGGTTACAGGCATGAACCACAGCACCCTGCCAGGGCCAGTATCTTTTAATGTAAATGAAGGTAGTTATCAAAAACTGCTCTGGAAATTGTTTTTTATTTGTAAAGAATGCTTTTGTTTGACATTGAAGTAGATTTTTAATTTCAATTATTATTTGAGTAAAGAAAATCAAGGATTTAAAAGAAATTTTGAATATCATATTTTTAATCAACAGTAAGTACAAGACACTGATAATGTTGGCTGGAGTGTTGTATATAGTTTAGGGGTTACAGTGACATAAGAGGGAAAACATTTAGACTGTACTATAGAGATCTTAAAATTTTATATTTAAGTTTATAGATAATCAGTGGAGACCTTAGCTCAAAGTATAAAGTGGCTCAAATTTCCCTTTGAGAAAGTTAATCAGATAGGGCTGTATAGGACAAATTTGAGCCAGGACCAGTATGTTAGCAGGTTACTGTAATAAAATTCTTGACAAGTAAATTTGCGAACTCTAAGTAATTGGTAGCATGCTTGAAGCGGTAAATAAAGTTTGTTTTTCTGCCTCTTAGCAGATAAATATTGTATTGGACAATATTTAACTTGACTATTGGGTAAGAATCCATAAGATCATGATAATACAGGTCATATTAGCATTAAAGATTTATTTTATATCTTCTGAGAGTGAAGATGGAAGAATTTGACTCAATTATAAGACATAAACTACCCAGTTTATCAGATTCAGGTTAACTGTGCATTTGTTTTCTGCATTTTGTTCTATAAATTTTCTGAATGTGTTTGTATCACTGCCTCTGTCCACTTTATTTTAATTAGTGGGTTTCATTTCTGCCTTCTACTCTTCATTCAGGCATCTTCAGAACAGGTAGCCATGTTCAAATGCTTCTTCGAATGTATAGAGCCTAGAGCATAGTATGTAACACAGTAGACCTTAATAACCATGATGATTCAAGAGGGATTTCATGTCTTTTGTTTTGTACCATTTCCATTTTTAATGACCCAAAAAGTAATTATTACTTTCAAGGAAATATAGGTCATATCAGGATGTGCCGTTTATTAGTTGTATGAACTTGAAAAACTCATTCAACCTCTCTGAGCTCCAATTTTTTCACCTTTGAAAAGATTTGAATGCATGCATTAAGTGGTTTATTTATATGTTAAAATAGAAGCTACCACTTATCAAGTGCTACCGTGCCCTGTGACTATGCTAACCTTATATACTTTATCTTACTTAATCCTTTTACCCTATGAAATGGATGTTGTTATTATCCCCATTTTCCAGGTCAGAGAACTGATCCTTAGAGAAGTCAAGTAACTCACTCATGGACAAGGACATATAGGTAGAAAATGAAGTCAGAATTCAAATTCTCATCGTTTTATTCCTGAACCCATGGTCTAGATTAACCATTAAGGTTGATAGTATATGCCTAGCATAAAGTATATTTTCAACAAATGATAGCTATAATAAAGCTGGTTTTGATGTGGAAGGACAATTTTTAAAATTTAATTTTGATATAGTAGGTGAGAAGTAGATCTGGCAATCTGTGAATATAATCTAAGGCTGTTCCCCTGGTATTTTCCAGCCTTATATTTTTCCTTCCTTCACCCTCTTTCATTCAGATTTACTTGTTAGTTAAAATTACCCTTTGAGAGAAGTAAATTAATTAATCACAACATTAAAAAAACCAGTGAATCAATAAATATTTGTTGATTAAATGTTTATGAAACTATTTCTGGTCCACAGCATTGCTTTAGAAATAGCTTTAATTGCAACATATATTTCATGAAGTTCATTAATTAAGAATTAAATTGAAATCTTGCTTTTCTTTTCGGTAGTATTCTCACTATTAAGCTTTTCCTATTGAGGTTTCTAGAGGAAGAAAGTATAATAAAATAGAAAATTTTAAAGTAATTTTTGTTATTTGCAGGCATTTAGATCATCACAAACTGTGGGATCCCAATGAATTTGCAGTTCACTGCTTTAAAATTATAATGTATTCCATTCAGGTAAGGTTTGATTAGCTATTTACTATATATAAGTAATTTTGGTTCTGTATAGATAAGCACATTATCAAACATGTGGAAAGCTGTAGGATATAAATCATTGCTCTTAATTTAGCTCTTTTGTCTCATACATTTTCATTTGCTACTTATTTTCTTATTTGCTAAGATGAAAAGATAGATCTAATAATAAGGATAACTAAGTCATTCTGTCATGGTTCCCCTCAGAGCCAAGGCCAACACAGACAAGCTTCTTGACAGTCTCCTGCTATCCCCTGATTCATTGAGGGTGTTGTCTTTTAGGGGTTCTGAATTGTCACAGGGATATCTGATCTCATAGCCTGCCTTTCCTGAATGGCTCCTAAGCTTTATATCTAGTCTCCTATGTATACAACCATTTAAATGAGTAGCTTTGGGCACTGGAGAGCTGAAGATGTGCCTGGGACTGCTGCTGGCCTCAGTGTGCACTCACCTTTCCAGATGCTTACCTTCTTGTGGAGTTTAGACTAAGGGACTTTCCTTTCTTGTCACTTTATCTGGATGTCAGAAAGTCTTATATATAGCTGACCTTTGAATAACATGAGTTTCAACTGTTAAGATTCACTTACAGTATAGATTTTTTTTTCCCCAACAAAATGCAGATCGAAAATCTATTATTTGTTGGATTCAAAACCCCACACATATGGGGTTGATTTTTTTCCTCACAGGGCCAACTGCAGGATTTGAGTATGTGCAGATTTTGGTATGGAGTGGGGCTGGAACCTATCCCCAAGTATGTCAAGGGATAGCTATAGTCTAGTATTTTACTCTTGTGTTATGACAGGGTTTGACAATTTGGGAAACCATGTGTAATATTTCTGGAAATGGTAGTATATACTAGAATAGAAATTTCTGTTTATTATCATTGTACAATTAAAACTTTGGATAGCTTTGATTGTTTTAATTGCCGTTTACCATAAACTTGGTGTAGGGATCACTCTTAGGTAATATTTCACCCTCTCTCCATAAAACAAACTAGCTAGTCTTGACCAGGATTTATATCCTTCAGGGTTTACATAGACATAGTTTTAAATATAGTAAAGCATTTGTGGTAAAGGGAAAATATTTTACTTAAAGCCTGTCTTTTATGCTAAATTTATTTCTTGAGGGTAACAAGATGTGATTGAGAGTTGTACTCTGAGATCAGACAGAATTCACTTTTAGGCTCTTCCTTAGGAATTTCTGCATGACCTTAGACAAGTTACTAAAGCGTGCCTTATTTATACTGTGAAGGGCATGGAGTAATTGAGGTGAACCTACCTCCTAGAACTGTTTGCGTATATAATACATATAAAGTACTTAGAAGAGTGCCTGCTTCTGGTCACTTCTGAATGAAATGCTCTTTTGTCATCATTGTTACTATGTTCAATGTTATAGTCATATATTAGCTCAGGAGTCACCAGCTGAAAAGTAGTAATAATAACTAATACATATTAAGCATTTGTCATATAATAGACACAATTTGGGTGCTTTATACAAATGAACTCATTTAATTGCCCCAAGAATCCTATGAATAATTGTTATTGTTTAAATATTATAGATGAGAGAAACTGAGTTACAGGGAGATTAAATAATGCTCTCTTAATCTGAGAGTTATTTAGCTATTAAATCATAGAGTCAGAATTTGAACTTGGGCGAATTTGACTCCAGTGCTTATGTACTTAACCACCACTGTATTACGTTGTGTCTTAAAGCGATTCATCTGTTAGCATTGCTTTAAACTTCGGTGTAAGGGCAAATTTTACCATAGATAAATGAAACCTCACTACACGTGACTTCAACATACTGTATAACATCTTCGCACTTTTCCTTCCTTTCACTCCATATTCTTTTGTTTAATACATGATATCGTTCTTGAGTTGTTCTTTATCAGTAGAATGAACACATGCCCTGGTTTGCTTAGTGTACTCACACTTTATAATTATTGACAATACCTCCTTCACTCTCTGCAGTGTCCTCATTTGGACAATAAATCAAATGGCTACTCTTACCTATAAAGGCAAACTAATAACTGCACAAGGTTCACACATCAGAAGTGTGCAGCTTCCTGGACAAGAAGTTCAGTTTCAGGTTTTGTGTGTGTCTTCCTGCCTAACATTCATCTATTTTAACATAGCTTTAAATGAAAAAAAGTAAAGAGGAAAACACAAACTTAGTTTTTACCTTGGGTGGTTTTAAAAGTAGATGTGTATTATGACAAAAATTTGAGACATACCTAGAGATGAAATCTGCTACTTGATAGAGAAGGAGGGAAACTTTTTGCTTTTGAGCAGAGTAGCCGTTATGCTTAGGGCACTCCTGCTTATCAAACCACACATTCCAAAGGAGAGAAAGTAACCAGCCTGAAAACAGGGTGGGGGGACCTGTCTGAAGGCAAATACAGACAGGGAGATTGAGAGCCAGAGGCGCTTTTTACAGCTTGGTGCTTGATAGTAGACTGATCCTTACTCATGGGTGTAAGTGTAGGTTTTAAAAAAACAAAACTTAGCTACTCTTCAAAAAAAAAAAAAAAACATCTATTCACTGGAATTAAAAATAAACATTTTTTTGGCTATCGTTTTTCTGTTTTATGCCCCAACATCATTCACTATGGTTGATCAGATATATTTATATGTGATAAAATTGCCTTTGTTAATTGTACATCTTTTGATATCTCCTTGATTTAAATTTTGTCAGGTACACATCGATAATATTTTCATTTTGACACTAGCTCTTGATTAGGTGAGTGTTTTGACTGTTTAGATTTTTAGGTATCCTTGTTAAATAGTATTTATCCAGTTTGGGTATGGAAAAAATACTGTGAATGTCATAATTTATGTTTTTTACAAAATTTTGTACTATTAGCAAATCAAAGTGTATAAATGCACTTTGTGAAATTACAGAGAATATAAAGATAATAAAAATTTCTCATAAATCACTTTCTCAGAGGTGGCCAGTATTAATCTTTTTATATATAATTCTAATTTACTGTTTAAAAACTAGATTGAATTTTATTAAACATAGTATTGTGCAGTATGCTTTTTTTCACCCAGAGTGTCATAAATATTTTCCAGCATCTGTGTTTATTCTTCAAAAAAATGACTTTGTATTGTGGCTATTTATTGTCTCATAACATTACCACCAGTCACTAATTAGACATTTATGTGTCAGGTGGTTTTATTCAGTCTTAGGAATTCTGCCAAGGTACATGTACTTGTTTATACATCTTTGTACTGTTTTGTCTCCTTCAGGCTCAGTATTCTCACCATGTGATCCAGGAGATTCTAGGACACCTTGATGCTCGTAAAAAAGATGCTCCTCGGGTTCGGGCAGGTATTATTCAGGTTCTGTTAGAGGCTGTTGCCATTGCTGCTAAAGGTTCCATAGGTGAGTGCCAGTAAATAAAATGTGCATTAATCTGGTTCAAAGTGTTCTTTCAGTAATTATAGCAGTGTATGAAGAACTCTTAAGAATATTTCTATATGTTTTTAGATGTACAATAATTTTTTCTTTTTGAAATTTGGGTTTGTGCAATTATTTTCAGGCTTCTTTAGTGCACAGTTAAGTATTTTCCTTCACATCAATTCCTCCTCCCTTTCCTTCTTCTAATAAAGGTTTTTGAGTATTCACTATATACTGAACATTGGGAGAATGCAGAGACAAGAAACTGATAGTGTACTTGTGATTAGACAGCTCCACCTAATACTGTAATATGTGGCAAGCTTTGATCACATATCACAAAAAAAGCCAGGGTTTGTAGAAGGGAGGGAAAATGGATTAGCACAAGCAAAAATTTTTGTGGCCCTTTTTGGGTAGAATATATAGTGTTAGTTTAGAAGTCAGAGAAGTGGCTTTAAAATTAAGTCGTAGCCAAATTGTGGACATATTCCTTTAGCTGATTAATAGTCCTTAAAGATTTACTGTAATCTTCATGAGAAATGTGCTATAGGATAATTTTTCTGGCAGCAAAATGTAGGGCACATTAGAAATAACAAGTTAGTGTCATTGTATCCATGAGGGAAAGAACTTGCCCTTGCATGGAAGCAGCAGGAATAACAATGTCAGGTTGATAGGATTTGATAATGGGTTAATGAGAAGAAGGGGTAGTTCAAAAATCATGATATTATACCTACATGTAACTACAAAAATGGAATAGTGCATATTAGAAATACAGAAGTTTGAAGGAGAATCTGGTTATGGTTTCTTTGCTTGAAACTCAAAGTAGATATATATTATGTAATGATATAGTCATCCCTCGGTATCTGCAGGGGATTGGTTTGAGGACCCCTGAGAATACCTAACTCTGCAGGTACTCAAGTTCTGTGTATAAAATGGTGTAGTGTTTGCGTATAACCTATACACACCCTCCCATATACTTCACATCATCTTTCGATTACTTACGATACCAACTGCAGTGTAAATGCTATGTGAATAGTTGTTACACTGTATTGCTTTTTTATTTATTTATTTTTTTATCGTGGGTTTTTTTTTTCCCAAATATTTTCAGCCCATAGTTGGTTGAATCTGTGAATCCAGAACTGGAGATATGGAGGACCAACTGTATTCTTTTGTTCTTTTATTGTCAAATAAAGGTGGGCATCTTGGATATGAATTTTCTATTTTATCTTGTAACTTAGCGAGATAAAACAGGTTATTTAATTGCAAAGTTATTTAATTGGAAATATGAAATAAAACATAGATGATACATTGAATCATCACATTGATTAATGTCTACTGTGTGTTAGGTACTGTGTGCTAGGCTCTATACATTTGAAGAGGCATTTAAACATGGCTACCTGTCCTGAAGAAGCTTGAATCAAGAGTAAAAGGCAGAAGTGAAACCCACTAATTAAAGTAAAGTGGACAGAAGCAGTGGTAGAAACATATGCAGAGAATTTATAGAACAAAAAGCAAGAGAACAAATGCAGTTAACGTGAATCTAATAAATTAGGAAGTTTCTGTCTCATAATTGAGGCATATTCTCCCTTCCTCAGTCTCAAAAGATACAAAATAAATATTTGATGCTTCTGTGAGCTATATTATATAATTTCATGGATTCTTACCCAGCGGTTAAGTTAAATATTGTCCTAGTACACATTATTGTGAACAGGTAAGATTAAATAGGTAGAAAGTTTTTGGTAATTCTTGTATGCACATACACGTTTTTTAAGGGTGGAACTAGAGATTCAAACAGTGAGTTACTCATAAATGCCCAGTGTTTGTTGGTATAATGAGGGGGCTTTCTTAATTATTTCTCATTTACTCTTTTTCAAAAAAAAGTAATAGTTTTTAAATTACTATGGATTTTTGACTAGAAAATTACAAAAACAATCTGTGGAGAAATAAGATAATTGACTTCAAATATGCAATACTAGAAACATGTATCTTCTCACATAAGTGATCCTTTATAGGTCCGACAGTGCTGGAAGTCTTCAACACCCTTTTGAAACATCTGCGTCTCAGTGTTGAATTCGAAGCAAATGATTTACAGGGGGGATCTGTAGGCAGTGTCAGCTTAAACACAAGTTCCAAAGACAATGATGAGAAGATTGTGCAGAATGCTATCATCCAAACAATAGGTGAGTACATTTCACTTTTCAAAACTGTCATGTAAAATAGTGATATACAAAGCTCTCACGTAAAGTCCTGGACTATTATAGTACATTTGTCAAAGATGAATGATAGCTTAAACTTCTGAAAATTTTATTTTCGAAAATAAGCAAGCATGAGAATGGAACAGAGAATGCTATGTTGTTCCATTAAATCTGCAGGACACGAATCCATCTACTATTAACATTTTATGGCATTTACTTTTTCATTTGCTTTTACTCTGTCTTTCCTGCATCTCTTCCTCCCTTCTCTCTCTCCCTCTCTGTTTCTTTCTCTCCCTATGTGTGTCTCTTTGTGTATGTATGTATATGTGGGAATACACACATACGCATGCATATTTTTTCTAAACCACGAGATACAAGAAGTTGCATACATCATGGCCTATTACTACTAAATACTTTGATGTATTTTTCCAAAAAATAAATGTAGTTTTTAATATAACCAGAGTTAAATTGTCAACATCACTAAATTTAACATTGATCCAGTACTTGAATCAACCTTTCATATTTCAGTTTTATCAGTTGACCCAATAATGTACTACATTGACTTTTTTTCTTGAGTACAAGATTCAGTCTAGGATCATATATTGCATTTAGTTGTAATATTTCTTTAAGTCCATTAGTCAGGAACATTTCCATTATGACATGGACATTTCTTAAGAGTAAAGTCCCCCTCCCACTTTTTTAAAAATAGTTCTTCATTTGGTTTTGTAATGGTGTTTCCTTGTGATTAAATTCATGTTAAATATTCCTAGCTGGAATACTACATACGTTGTATGTTCTTCTCAGATTAGCACATCCAGAGGTACACACTGTAACTTGCTCCTTTTTCATTAAATTAATTTTTATCACTTAAGGCATTATTATATTCCTCCACTATATGGTTTTAGTTTTTTCCATTGTAAATAATAAGCAACCTCTGAGAAGGCACTTTCAGACCATGGGGATATTCTGCTTTTCATCCAGACTTAAGGTTAGATTTAGCATTCGTTCATAATTCTTGTCTGAATTAGTCTTTACCATGATGGCTGCAAAATGATGGTTTTTAAACTCTAGCACTCCTTCCAAAACTATCAGTTGCCTCTTAATGTTCTATTGTAAGCAGGAGCCCCCTTTTCTACCTCTCTATGTATGTAAGAATGCATGTATTTGTTTATTGGTATGAACTCAATGGATTTGTATTTTCATGGTTTATAATTCATTACTATAGTTCATCATTTTGATGCTCAGATTGTCCCTGATTTGGCTCATGGGAGCTCCTTCAAGACATCCCCCAACCCCCTGAACCTTTTTTTTTTTTTTAAAGCACTGCCTTACTTGGGTAAGCTGTTCCAGACGAATTCTGTACTTTCTGCCCCAGCCGTGGAATTAGTCATTTCTCCAAAGGAGCTGTGGTTGCTTTTAGTGGGTAATAGTATTAGAGACTAATATCTGGATGCTAATATCTTGGCCTTTAATATCATATGCTTTTCTTTCTTTCTTAAATTTTCTTTTTTTTTTTTTTTGTCCTGACGATGGTCAAAGTACAAAGAGTGAAGAGCTTCCTTAAGAAAACAGCCATGAGAATTTACATTTCTGTAAATGAAGTAATCTGACTGTGTATAAATACAAATTCAAGCAAGCAAACTATTTTTCTCCTTTAACCTTTTTCTTTCAGTATTTTCTTAAGGATAGCCAGATCATATTTTAATATAACCACCTGGTTGCTATGATAATTTCACAAGTTCACAATTGTATTCCTGGGGTTTAGTACCTAATTTCTAACCTAATAATAGTTTCAATTAATAGTAGAGTCGTACATATATATCTTCTGAAACTAGGCTTATGCCTTTTATCTGGGTAATTTTTTCACTTGTGGGCTACTTATTTATAATAATCCTTTGGGATACTTAATACAGAGTTTCTCTTGGTCATCTTGTTTTAAAGTTTTATGGATATGCATACATGGATTGTGCGTCTCCATTGACACCACCTATTTATTTATTGGACATATGCATACACCATTTCTTGTACTAGGGCTTCATGATGCATGGGGCTCTCACCTTGTGGAGGCATTTGTTGATCTGCTTGGAGTGGTACCTCTATTTCATCTAGCCGCTGTCTCATCACATATCTAGAAATTGTGCCCATTAAGGAAAATACCCAGGAGTGTCTCATTCAACACACTAACACAGAGTAGGCACTCAAGATTTTGAGACTGACTGAAAAGACAAAATGTAATAAACTCCAGCGTTATCATGGAGTCATAATAAAGCATAGACATTCTAGTTATTGCTTAAAACAATTAGTATTAATGTATAGTGAACCTCGCTTCTGTGGTGACTTTTACATTTATTTGGCTTATTTATAGATTTTTTGTGATATTTGAGGATGTTAAATCAGCTAATCTTGATTTCACAGAATCGATTTAAATTGCTTTAATGACTTCTAATTAATTCAGTGTTACTGTTTCACTCTAGAATATTTAATGTATTGTTTCTTAAGTATTTTATTATAAAGTGTATATACAGAAGACTCAAGCCATATTTCTGTGATACAACACGTTCAGAATAACATGTAAGAATTTAAAAATGAGAGGAAAGAAATGCAGTGTGGCACAGTAAGATTTCTCTTTCAAAATCAAACTTTAACAAAAATCTGGTTTCCTTGATAGTTTCCTTTTTAATTTCTCAGTATTCTGGCAGTTGCCAGATCGTGTGGTTATTCCTGTCGGTGGGCCATGGAACAGGGCTGCTGTAGCTTTTGCACTTTTAAGTTATCAGCCTGTTGGCCAACTCCTCTTTCTTTTAAAATAGTGAAGAACATAGCTACCTGCTGTGTTCTTTTCTTCTGGACTCATTTCTGTTCAGTAGTTCAAATACAAACAGTAGGTATAAAGAATGAGGTGCTTTTGGTGACTCTGTCCTTAGAGCTAATCATATTGAAGACTCCTACCCAGTTTTAAGTTAAAAAAATAAAGCAATTCTAAAGTATACATTAGTTGCATTTCTTTCCTACTGTTATTATTTTTAGGTCTTTAATAGTCTTGTGTCTAATTAACATCAGATATAGTGGACTCAGTTGACCGTATGCTTGGGAGACAAAAATAAGAGTTTTTTCTTAGGACAATGGTTCTTAACTTTGTTGCACATTGAAATTACCTCAGGATCTTAGAAAAGCACTGATGCTTGGACTTCCACCCCCAGATATTCTGACTTAATTACTTTGGTATGTAGCCTATGCATCAGCATGTTAAAAGCTCCCCCAGGTAATTCTAATGTGCAGCAAAGTTTGGGAACCACTGAATTAGAGAATACTATTCCATACGTTTGAAAAACATGAAGAATGACCTTGAATCAGAGATACAAATGTTGTTGAATACAGGGAAGTATGATAGTGCTTGTTAACTCCAAACTTTTACTGTAGTTAGGTGCTGTGGTAAAGAGAAGTGCAGGGTACTTTATGTCCTTGTGGTAATAACTAACTTGTTTGAAACAGAAGGTCAGTGTCCAGTTTTCTGCAAGACTAGGAATGTATCTAGTTGCATGGAAGAACTATAGAATAATAATAATAGCATAGACTTTGGAAATAAATAACCCTTATCTCAGACCCTAATGTTAGCTGTGTAATTTTTTGGTAAGAGTTCTTAACTTCTCTAATCCTCATTTCCACAAGAGGAAACTGCGCCAAATAAGAGAACTTAGACTCATAAGGTTATTTTGAGGATCCAAGTACAAAATAGTTTCTTATTTCATAAATATGTATTCTGTAAGTGTTAACTACAGTAATATACTTTATGGAGATGGAGTCATGTTAAGGTTACAAGAGTTTTGACTGCTAATGTATGTGGTTGTGGGAAATGACTTTTACCCCTAGGTCCAATCAAAATGATGAATAGAACAGTTTGAGTTTGTATAAACAGATCATTAACTCCAGTAATAGAAGCTGAACAGTTACATTGAAAAGTCAGCTGATTCTTAAAAAATATTAAAAATGCAGAAAGTTTCTGTAATGACGACATTGAATTTTAAGAAAGGAACATAACAGCCATGATTTGATAGTCTGTTCCAATCTTTCAAAGAAATAAGAAACTTTTAAAGTGTGAGTAAATAATTAAAGGTTATAAATCTTTTGTGACCAGGAAGTATCAAAAGCTACAGCAGATAAATTTAAAATATTCTCAGAAACTAGACTGCATAAGAAAAATGACAAGTAAGTTATTTACTTATTTTTTACATCAGTTGAATTATGTATGTTGAATTAATTCACAGAGTTTGTAAACTGTAAATTTGGCTTATTATAATGACATTCAGATATTTGAGCAATCCTGGAAAACCAGAGTAGTGACTAATTATTGACTTCTTTACCAATGTGTGGCCTGATTACTGGAACAAAAATCTAGGCTCACAGTGTGCGAACTAGAGTTTCATCAGAAATACTACCAAAATATTTTTCCTTTTTTTTCTTTTCTATTTTTTTTTTTTTTTTTTTTTGAGGCAGAGTTTCGCTCTTGTTGCCCAGGCTGGAGTGCAGTGGTGCGATCTTGGCTCACCACAACCTCCACATCCCAGTTTCAAGCAATTCTCCTGCCTCAACCTCCTGAATAGCTGAGATTACAGGCATGTGCCACCACACCTGCCTAATTTTGTGTTTTTAGTAGAGATGGGGTTTCACCATGTTGGTCAGGCTGGTCTTGAACTCCGAACCTCAGGTGATCCGCCCTCCTCAGCCTCCCAAAGTATTGGGATTACAAGTGTGAGCCATCACACCTGGGCAATATTTTTCGTTTTTCTAAAACTCCAGTCAACTCAAGTCAGTGCTGGTTTGTCACTGTTATAATTATATAAAAAAGACTTTGATATATTTATCATTTTATCTATCAGTCCATTATGCACAGTTTATATTGTACCTAACTAAATGATTTTGTGCAAATGAAATTGTAATATCCTTTAATGTTACATGTAGCATACAGACTTGTCAGTGATTGTTTTACCACATGTTGAAAACTTTGGCTAAAAATAATTTTGTATTACATGGAAAAGTAGATTTTCTAAAATTTATCTTAATACTTTCATAGGATTTTTTGGAAGTAACCTACCAGATTATCAGAGGTCAGAAATCATGATGTTCATTATGGGGAAAGTACCTGTTTTTGGAACATCTACCCATACTTTGGATATCAGTCAACTAGGGTATGTTCTCAGACTGTAAATTTGAACTTAATCTTGAATTACATTTTATCCTAATGAAATCTAGAAAATGTTTAAGTTTTGTTTTTTTAAAAATCATTAGTAATAAAATTCCTATGGAAAGCAGTTAGTAGTATTATGACAGTAGATTGCTAAGCAATTGAATTAACATTTTTAGGCCTTTAGAATCATTTTCAGCTTATAAATTCTGAGATTTTTCCATCTTTAGAAATTGTTTGGCCTGGACATTGTGTGTGTGTGCATACACATTCAGGGTTAAGCTTCAAGTTTCCTGTATAAATTTTAAAAATTAGTATCAGTATATCAGAAGTAGTGGCTTATTCCTAGAATTTTAGAACTGAAAGTGATTTTAAAGATTATGTGCTCTGACCCCCTTATTTTATACATTTTATTTGGTTTTATAACATGCTAAAGTTTTTGTTTGTGAATGTTTTTGTTTTTTTAATTTAATAAGGAAGTAATAGTATCTTATTCGACTTACATTTCTTGGATGATTAATTTGTTATTTTTAAAAATTGTTCTTACCTGTTTATTCATATTTGTTAAAGAGAAATTATACTCATCAGCTATGTTTGTAGTAATTATTTTCTCCAATGTAAAATGTCTTTTAATTTGGTTTGTTTAGTTGTCTGTTTATATGATTAAATTTTCTTGTCATCACACGCATAGGACTGTTTGAGAGCCAATAACAAATTTTTTAGTTTGATATTTTTAAAGATAATAGTTTTAATTCACATGAATTTTACTTTGGCATGTAAAGTGAGCCATGACTTAAAACTGTTATAAAAATAAAATCTATTTAGCCAATAAGAATAGAATTTTAAAATCAGTAATTGGAGTAAATGAAGTAATACAAATGCTAATTAGTATAATAATTCCAGCTTTTTGTACATTTTAGGGATTTGGGAACCAGGAGGATTCAGATAATGTTGCTGAGATCTTTGCTTATGGTAAGGCATTTAAGACAAATAAAGGACACACTTCACCTTAAATTACTGTAAGCATTAATTGAATAGCTTCATGTTACAACCTTTCTTTTCTTAAGTAAGTTAAAATGTTTATGGTTAGTATTTTATTATGTTCTTCATTTTAAAGATTATCCTATAAAAAATATATTTATTTCTCACTTCTTCTGTCATTGTGTTTGATCTTCATGATGATGAAACATACAGAGGGCAGAAACTATTGCCATCTTATAGATGAGATACCTGGGCTCAGAGACTGTGAGTAGAAGGAGTTGATGAGGTCCACCAAAGTCACTGGGCTGAAAAACAGAACTCAGATTTGAAATCCAAAGTTCTTTCAACATATTATGCTAATTCTTTCTCATACTGACCAAATAATTGCTTCTGATTGGGAAAATAATTCATTAAAATGAATATTTGCCATTTAAAATTTGAAGTGGCTATCAATAGCTGAAAAGGAAAAGTATACCCAGAATGAAAGGTCCTCTGGTTATTTTCTAGCAATTGTACAACATTTGATTCAACCATTGCTAGCACATATGTATCCTTTCAAAATCAGTATTTTTTAGATTTATCCTAGAAATGTTTACTATACATGATCTCATTTTTGAAATGGACTGTCTCATACCTAAGTGCAGAAATACCTCGTATGGTTTTATTTTTTAATTCTTTTTAATTCTGTTTATGGCCCTTATCATATAGAAGTTTTGAATTCTAATATAGCCAGATTTATCAGTTTGTTCTATATGTTTTGTACTTTTTCATTTTGTATCTTATATAAGAACTCCATTCCTCGTCTGATGATATAAACACTTTTGTTTTTATTTTCTTATAGCAGTTTTAAAATTTTAGCTCTCTATATTTAGAACTTTAATCTGAAGTTTATGTTTATATGTGGTATGAATTTCCCGGATGGGTAGACATCTGTCCCACCGATTTCCCAGCTGACTTATAAAACTACCTCCATCCTATAATAAATGCCCGAATGTAAATGTTAAGTATTCCATATATGTTTATAATCCTGTAAATATGTTGAGATCTCCCACCTGCAGTTTAATTTGATCCTAAGCCTTTATTTATATTAGACAAATTCGCTAAGTAAATTATTTTGCCTTGCCATCCTGATTATACCATATAGTCAACTGAATGAATATCTGTGTGGTATGCTTAAAATGTTTAATAGCAGCTGGGCACAGTGGCTCACACCTGTAATCCCAGCACTTTGGGAGGCCGAGGCGGGTGGATCACGAGGTCAGGAGATCAAGACCATCCTGGCTAACACGGTGAAACCCCGTCTCTACTAAAAATACAAAAAACTAGCCCGACGAGGTGGCAGGCGCCTGTAGTCCCAGCTACTTGGGAGGCTGAGGCAGGAGAATGGCATAAAACCCGGGAGGCGGAGCTTGCAGTGAGCTGAGATCCGGCCACTGCACTCCAGCCCGGGCGACAGAGCAAGACTCCGCCTCAAAAAAAAAAAAAAAAAGTAAATCAAGTAACTAAGTTCAACTTCCCAAAATGAAAATGTATTCCCATTAACCAACTGCCTAATTTAAAATGAGAGAATAATTTGCAAACTTAAATTTAAAATTTGCAGGTCTTACTTTTACTGTTTGTCACCTAAGCTCCTTATATCTGTTTCGTACTAACCTTAACTTCTCTGAGCCTCAGTTTCTCCTTATGAATGAGATTCACTAGGGTCTACCTTACAGGAATATGGTGAGGACAAAGTTAATACATATGCAGTGCTTAGAATCATGCCTAACACGTGGTAAATGTATGCTGTTATTAACTTTGTTCTCCTTATGAATGATGTTTTTGTAAATTCAGCAAAATCCTACATTACTTTTTTTTCTTTTTTTGAGACGGAGTCTCGCTCTGTCGCCCAGGCTGGTGTACATTGGCGCGATCTCGGCCCACTGCAAGCTCCGCCTCCCGGGTTCACGCCATTCTCTTGCCTCAGCCTCCCAAGTAGCTGGGACTACAGGCACCCGCCACTGTGCCTGGCTAATTTTTTTTTTGTATTTTTTAGTAGAGATGGAGTTTCACCGTGTTAGCCAGGATGGTCTCCATCTCCTGATCTCCTGATCCACCCTCCTCCGCCTCCCAAAGTGCTGGGATTACAAGCGTGAGCCACCGCGCCCAGCCAAAATCCTTCATTACTTTGCACATTTCCTTTATGTCTTCTCTGCAGGCTTCTGTCCATATTTTCTTTCCTCAGTGTATGGTTCTTATAAAACAATATGAGAATGTTACAAAAAAAGGACTCGTGACAAAATTGTTTGTTTTCTTCCCGATAATCAGGTGACCTCTGGATACAAAGCAAAGACGATTGTTACTGCACTTCCAGGGTCTTTCCTGGATCCTTTGTTATCACCATCTCTCATGGAAGACTATGAACTGAGACAGTTGGTCTTGGAAGTAATGCATAATCTCATGGATCGCCATGACAATAGAGCAAAGCTTCGAGGGATCAGGTAATATGCCATTTTGAAATGGATCTAATGATAATGTTTTTAAATTGCTAAATTAGTGTATGTAAGTATTGTGATTTTTAAAAATCTAGCATGTTCAGGTTTTATTAATCCAGAATTTTATTTAATTGGTATTGAGATAATTTAATCAATATATTTTAAGATAGCAAATTTTTGGAGGGCACATATGTACTCTTCAGAAGCAATTCAGTAGTATTACAGGCTTATCAAACTCTTAAATGTAAATACAGTTTTCCATATAAGATGTGATATTGTAAATAAATGTGCTATTCATTAAAAATGATATATTGATTGTCTCTAGAATAATACCAGATGTAGCTGACCTAAAGATAAAAAGAGAAAAAATTTGTAGACAAGACACAAGTTTCATGAAAAAGGTAAGACATCTTCTAAAAAAAAAAAATGCATAGTGTAAATTACAGCCATTTGAATTGTTAGGTGGTTTTGTATTGATCTGTGACCTTGAAATGAAGCCATAGAATTTTGAAATTGAAAGACCTCAATATGCCATCAACCTCCCTCAAGTATAACATTCCTGGTGGTGTCTCCTCCAGCCTGTGTTTGAACATTGTATTGTTGGGCTGCTGTAGTAGTTCTTAATTTCTTCTCTGAGTAAAACATCTTCCTATAATTCTTGCCCTGGCAATCCTCTCCCACTGAAAAACATAGATACTGATTCCTCTTTTAGCGGCTCTTGTAGACAGCTTCAAGTTTCTGAAAATAGCTGTCACCATTGAATAAATTAACTATGGTGAGTTTTTATTGTCTATTAGGCATTGTTTTCTACACTATTTGGGATATAAAGATGAGTTGGGCAGGATCTCTGCCCCTAATAGTAGTTTTTGCTGGATTTTCATGATGATAATTTAAATTCTGTAGGTCTACTGGCAAATGGCTGAATTTAGAAAATTATGATATTTATGGTTATTTGCATATTGAGTAAACTTTCTTTGCAGTTATTATTCGTCCAAAGCTTGGGCACCTAATATTTGCCAGACACTTAGTCAACATTGAGAGATACGATAACCATGACACTGCCAGCTGCCCTTATAACGAACACAGTATTGCCAGCTAAGGGAGCCTGTTTTTAGAGGTACGAGGAACAGGAGACAGCCCCGTAGAAAGCTAGGTGCAGAGACTTGTAATCCATGTTCTTTTTTGCCTCTTTACTAGCCCATGCTTTCTCCTGACACCGTCTTTAGTGTTACTATCTGTACCTATACTATTGATTGCTGTGTTTCAAGTTAACTCCATTTTAAAACTTCATTTAAAAAATAATTTACAAAATATCACCGTTCCTAAATTAATGTGATTCACTGAGTAAAATATTTAAGTGAGGTTGGCCGGGCGCGGTGGCTCACACCTGTAATCCCAGCACTTTGGGAGGCCGAAGTGGGTGGATCACAAGGTCAGGAGATTGGGACCATCCTGGCTAACACAGTGAAACCTCGTCTCTACTAAAAATACAGAAAAAAAAAAAAAAAAAAATTAGCCGGGCGAGGTGGCGGGCGCCTGTAGTCCCTGCTGCTCTGGAGGCTAAGGCAGGAGAATGGCATGAATCCTGGAGGTGGAACTTGCAGTGAGCCGAGATTGCGCCACTGTACTCCAGCCTGGGTGACAGAGCGAGACTGTCTCAAAAAAAAAAAAAAAAATTTAAGTGAGGCTATACTGTATATCAAAAAACTGGTTAATAAGTAGGACAGATACATTAATTCTTCTCAATTTTTATTTTTTATTTCTTTATCTCATCTAACTAATGAAGTTATTCTACATAACTGAGGAACTTCAAACAATTTTTTAAAATATTTTTTATTGACAAATTATAAATATACATTTATGGGATACAATATGGTGTTTTGATTATATATATATAATGTGGAAAGTTTAAATCCAGCTAATTAACATATCCATTTTCTTGCTTACCTATCTTTTTTTTTTTATGGTGACATATTTGAAATTTACTCTCTTAGTTATTTTCAAATATACAATACACTGTTATTGACTATAGTCACCCTGCTGTGCAATACATCTCAAAACTTAACTCCTTCTGTCTGTCTGAAACCTTGTAACCTTTGATCAATAATCTCTCCATTACCCTCCTCTTTGTTCTCAGGCCCCCGCTCTTGCCAACCACCATTCTCTACTTCTGTGGGTTCAACTTTTTTAGATTCCACATACAAGTGAGATTATGCAGTATTTCTTGGGACTGACTTGTTTGACTTAGCATAACATCCTCCAGGTTCATCCATGTTGTCACAAATGAAAGAATTGTCTTCTAGTGTAAGGCTGAATAGTATTTCATTGTGTGTGTGTGTGTGTGTGTGTATATATATATATATATATACACACTACATTTTCTTTATCCATTCATCTATTGATGGACACTTAGGCTGATTCCATACTGAGGAATTGTTAATCATTACTGATATAATGAATTTTGAAACTCAATTGATAACTGATTTTTGAGTTATTGACTTTATACAATGACATTAAACAGTCATGGACATTGAGACTGGATTTGATTTTATCCATTATGAGTTATAGAAATAATACTTCTGCTGTTTATTTTGCTGGTCAACCAATTTGAAAGGCTGTAATTTAACAGCAAGATTAGACTATTATTCATGTTAGATTTTGAATCCTTAAACTGTTTTCTGAATTAGTTATTCCTCTGTTTTATAATTCAGAATAACTTTCCTTGCTAAGCATTTGTTGTCATTAATGTAAACCATTCCTTTTTGGGTCTTTCTCTTTAGAAGCAATGTGTTCACACTTTTTTTCCTTTGTCAAAATTTTATTTTTATAATTTGACACCGTTTTTCATTTACCTTCCAATTTGTTTTATCAGTAAAAATGTTTGATTTTAATATGAAAACTAGCAACTGAGAGAAGTTTCTGCAAAGAACTAAAGAAAAAAAGATGGGTTCTGTAGCCACAGGATAATGGACTGGCCTTTAGTTAAGAGAATCTTAGTTTAGCATAGACAGTATATTTTCTGTGTTAACATTGTTTGTTCAGGCAACTGTGTCCAGCCTAAAACAACTCCATCTGAATGTTTTAGGGATGTCTTATATACGGAGTCTGTTTGAAAAATGGCTCCAGGGCTGGAATCCCTTATACATTAGGAGGTATCACTTCACCTGTAATTTCCTAATGAAGTGTATTCTTCCAGAGAAAACAGCACCCACCACTGAGTCTACAACTCAGTATATAGTATATAGTTTCTCACCATGTGAAAGGGCTCTTGTTAATGTTTCACCAAATCTAGGAATTATGTAGAAAAGAGTACTTTTTATTATGAAATATAAAATATACGGAAATTATTACTTTAATTATTTTAAGGTGAACAACAGTATAAACAAAAGCATCCCACATGTTCTGTCTTCTTCATAACTCCATCCTC
Source organism: Colobus angolensis palliatus (assembly GCF_000951035.1). Taxonomy (NCBI): domain Eukaryota; kingdom Metazoa; phylum Chordata; class Mammalia; order Primates; family Cercopithecidae; genus Colobus; species Colobus angolensis. The sequence goes on along the minus strand of NW_012114821.1, from coordinate 13,335,064 downwards.
TCTCCTACAAGTAATCACTATCATTGCTCTGACTTTGATGGAAATTGACTCCTTCCAGTTTTTTTTACAGTTTGATAACCTAATATACATTACCTCCTTGAACTATATTGTTTAGTTTTGCCAGTTTTTGTTATTTGGGTGAAAGGAACCATACATTGTGTATTCTTTTAAGTTTAGTTTTTTTTATTCAGCTCTATTTTGGTAAAATCCGTGTGTGGCTTTAATAGTATTCCATGATACGAATATACCACAAGTTTTCTTTTGTTGGCACACATTTGAATTGTTTCCAGTTAGTGAGTGTCATGAACTGTGCTCCTGTGAACGTGCTCGTACATGTGTTATGCTGTGTATTATAACTCCCATTTCTCCAAGGCCCGTAGGAGAGGAATTGCTGAGTAATAGGTTATGTATTTTTCAGATTCACTGGATAATGCCATACCAATTTGTAAAGTCATTATACCTATTTGTATTTTTACATTACATATTACAGATTTTTTATTTCATCTAATATGGTATGTAGTAGGTAATTTTTAAAAACAAACTTACTACTTAAGGAACCTGAAGTCTAAATTCTCACATATGTATGCACCAATTTAATGTTTGTTAGTGATGTTTAGAACCATAGAATTCAAGAATATTCTTAGGTTTTGAGAGGACCCAATACATAAAGTTTTCTTTTCCCCACCCAAGTATAGAAACCGTATGTGTTTGAGAGAGAGAAAGAATGAGAGAGACAAACTCTGGATTCAAAAAGGTGGAAACCAAAATAACAACTTCAGAAATAAAGGAATCTGGAGGGTAGCTTTATATCTGTAGCCAAAAAAGGCTTACTAACACTGTACCACAGATTTATGCAGACTTAACCAGTGAGTCATTGTCACAGCTGGAGAACTACAGGCCGCCTTACTGGGATGGGACCTTAGTGCATATTAAATAGAGAACAGAGCAGAATGCGTACTTCTTACAGGCAGGCTGGCTTCAGAAGAGTCTGTGCTGCTCTTGCCCAGTTTCTTTTCCTAAAATGATCAGAAGAACCTTCTGAGAAACAGGCTTGGAATATTAAGCCTGAAGTCTCTCCACATGGGAAAAGTGAGTGTTCTTAACCCTGCCTGCACATTCTAACCACATGGGTAGCTTAATACTTGAAAAATACTGATACTTTGCCACTGGCCAGTTACATGATACTGGAGGAGGGTGGACAGTAGTGAGAAGTGGGGAGGGTAAGAGCATGGTGGTCATTTCAGTTGTCCAGTGATTGCAGTGGACAGTTAGGGTTGAGAGCTAATTGAGTTAATGTCGCCACTGTGACTGGAAATGGCATTGCACCTATATCCAGGAATGCTTTAGAAAGGAAAGGCTTTAATAATCTTTTATCATAATAATAAATAATAAATCTTTATTATAATGATCTTTACTTAGATCAGTCTAGTTTAGGGGAAGCCTCTATGCAATACCTAGGGAGTTTCTGTAACCTCTTCCCTGTTAATAGGCTTTAGAGTTGCCTTCAGAGACTCCATGCCAAAATGTAACAGAACCTGCAGATGCTCTTCTCTGTACGGCTAACCCACAGCACAGGGATTGTTCCCCAGTCAAGAGAGCCTGAGTACATTTCCTCTCAGCACAATATTCTTTATTATTGCTGAGGCTGTATTGCCAAAGTATCTCTCAGGATTCTGCCATCTGTTTCACTTTTTTTCTCAAGTCAACCCATAATTTGCTTTTGTTTTTTCAAATTACTATTAAAAAACATTTTCATCGTTAGCACAGGAACTATTTTTTACTGATTGTTTTTATTTAAGGTTTCTCTTCGACTTTAACATTAGCTTGTAGTTGTATATTAGCATGTTGACTGATACTAATAATTGGAATTTGACCATCTGATCATCAACTTAAATTTCATTTCCATGTTAAGCTATATAATAACATAGCTATACTGTCAAAGGGTATGCATGTGAAATCTGCCTTTTTTCCATTTTAAACAAAATTACCTGTTTCCTCTGCCTTTTACCCTCAGAATGGGCAACAGCTATATCGGCACATATATTTGGGTTGTAAAGAGGAAGACAACGTTCAGAAAAACTATGAACTACTTTATACTTCTCTTGCTCTTATAACTATTGAACTGGCTAATGAAGAAGTAGTTATTGATCTCATTCGATTGGCCATTGCTTTACAGGTATGCTTTCATAACCATTCACTGCAGAATACATTTTTTATAAAGCAGACACCGTCTTTGAAGTATTGCCTTTATCCAGGGACATGAGTTCTAAAAGCGAGTTGTCTAGTTGTAAATCTGAAATACTCAAGACTATGATCGCGTTCTTCATTTATTCCTTTTACATGTGTTGCATGAGCATCAACTTGTGTGCTAAATATCCTTCAAGGCCATAGGGATAGACTGTGATGAAGAGGACAGACACAGTCCCTGTACCCCTGTACCCACACTTCCTGCCCTGGGGGGATAGTCATTAAATAAGAATGACATACATGCAGTTGTTTAAGTAGAGTTGCATAAGTGTTATGTAATAGAAGGACAGTATGCAGTGGCTATATATGCGCGCGCACGTGTGTGTATGAGAACAGGAAAGGCTTTCCTAGGGAAGAGAGTTTAAGTTGAAAAATTTAACTCTCTTGTAAATGAACATTTATTTTCCTTTCAGAATTGTTTTAGAAAATAACTTCTGATAAAGTGGCATTTTTGTTAGCTTTCCAGACTACCTGCAGTTTTCCAGTGTAATCAGAGAAAATGCTGCTGAAGCATAAGAACTTGATCTCTCTGATGTGTTTGTTTCTTATTAAAGGACAGTGCAATTATCAATGAGGATAATTTGCCAATGTTCCATCGTTGTGGAATCATGGCACTGGTTGCAGCATACCTCAACTTTGTAAGTCAGATGATAGCTGTCCCTGCATTTTGCCAGCATGTTAGCAAGGTAATGTATTTAGAAAAGTCCTTAAACTTGAATTTTGTACAAAATTGCTAATTTTATTCCAATGGTGATTATTTTTAACTTTGGTGATTATGTATAATTCTGTAAAAATATACAGCCAGTAAACTGAAACTACAGCTAAAACTGTAACTACTGTTTTTATATTTTCTTAGATGAATGTTGTTTTATTATAATAGTTTAATGTAGTGGTTGAATGCAATATATGGTTTTCTTCTAGAATACCTTATGTAATTTATTCTGTGACTTTTTTCGTTTGAACCCTTATGAATCTTAGTATCTAAATTTTCTTAAATTACACTCTTTTGTTGTTTATTCTAAACTACTTGAGGCAGATCTCAAAAGCTGAATAATTAGTATGCATCTGAGAGAATTGTCCTATGTCTTTCAGATATAGTTTTCTTTAGCAGTAACTCTTTACACGGTATTTGCATGACTTAATAAACATTACAGTGCCCCCAACTTACCTAGCAGAAAAAGTCCACTTTTAAAGACATCTGTAAGAGAGAACTTTATTTTTCTTAAATTGGAAGCACATCGTTTAGTCCTTACTAAAATGTAGGCTTTTAGTGTACTCTAAGAAACAAAACTCATCCATTCATTAATCAGATATTTGAGTGAATAATTGATGCCCACCACTAGAGAATTAAGTATTACAAAAGCAGAGTACCTCTTTGCTCACAGTTCATTGGAGGAGCTAGACCACACAAGTGCCTGGAGACCTTGTACACAGGCTGCAAAAGGTAATGCAGCAGGTGGAGGATGGTGATTTGTAAAGCAATTTACAAAATATTCTTCCTTTATCATACTAGGCTTAATCAAATGTAATGTGTCATCATTTTTTGCTTTATATATTATTTTATTGTCACAGTTTTATCTGTTCAATTTTAAAAATAATAGATGTGAAAACAGAACAGACTGTACACTTGGGCTGTAAACTTAGCTTAAATTCAAAAACAGTGATGGTATTTCTTATAAATGTTTAAAGTTGTTTTGTTTTTAAGCTGTTTTCCAAATTTTTGTAGCAAGGTCCTGAGGGGTGGGATTTTTTATTTTTGTTCTGTTTTTGAATATTTTTTAGGTTATTGAAATTCGAACTATGGAAGCCCCTTATTTTCTACCAGAGCATATCTTCAGAGATAAGTGCATGTATGTTAATCTTTACGTTTTAAGGATGGGGTACTGACTTGATAAACCAATCAGTAATAATTATAAAGGAGTGAATATTGTTACAGTAATTCCTGGTGTTTTATACTAATCATCATTTTGTGTCTGTCATTTAATTATTTCCCTTGTTATAAAAGGACCTGCGCATTATGGATGTTGACTCATGCACAACATGGAAGTCAATCTTGAAAAAGTTTTTTAAGAGTAAGACTTGGCCGGGCGCAGTGGCTCACGCCTGTAATCCCAGCAGTTTGGGAGGCCGAGGTGGGTGGATCACCTGAAGTCAGGAGTTTTAGGCCAGCCTGGCCAACATGGTGAAACCCTGTCTCTACTAAAAAATACAAAAATTAGCTGGGCGTGGTGTCATGTGCCTGTAGTCTCAGCTACTCAGGAGGCTGAGGCTGGAGAATCACTTGATCCCAGGAGGCGGAGGTTGCAGTGAACCAAGATCACACCACTGCACTCCAGCCTGGGTGACAGAGCGAGACTCCATCTCCAAAAAAAAAAGAGAAAACCTACCCCACTTTTTAAAAAATGTTGGCTATGTCTCTTAAATATAGCATATTTTATGTTCTCATATGTAAATGATCAAAACTTTAAGAGAATACAGTATCCTGTTGAAGACATTCAGTAATAGGTAACTATACTCAAAATATTGTGGAAGAAAGAATGTATTAAGGAAAATCAGTGTTATTTCCTGCATTATTTCTTGTTCTCTAGAGAAAAGTATATATATGAATAATATTTTGTTTGAACTTTTGGGCTATAAAAGCAGTTTATATTGAAAGCATCAGTAAGATAATATCAAGCAGTTTGAAAGGAAGGTGAAACCTTATGTGGGTGGGCAAGTACTTCCTAACACTTAGCTGGCTGATATGGTTTTCATTAACAGTCAGTGGGCTGCATTTTTATTTTGTCTCTCAGTACACTTTTTAGTTAACATGACAATAAAAGCTACATTTAGTGTTCTTTATTATTAACAAGTGAAGATCAACAGAGTCATATAAGGCTAAATTCACTATTGGAATGTTACTGGGAGAAGAATCACTGCAGAATGGTTAATATATGGGACCTCATACTATGTGTTTTTAAAGAGCTCAAATTAGTTGCCTAAAATATACTGATTTTTCTGTTACTACAGTTTACATTGTGTTTATATTTAGAATATTGAGGCTTTTGCTCTAGAATGTTTTCCATAGTAAGTTATTTTTGCTCAGTAATTTAATACTGAATGATTGTTGCTTTGATGAAATTGGCAGGCTTCCAAAATCTTTAGAGAAGCATGAAAAAGATTTGTACTTTCTGACCAACAAGATTGCAGAGTCCCTAGGTGGAAGTGGATATAGTGTTGAGAGATTGTCAGTTCCGTATGTACCGCAAGTAACAGGTAAGAGGAGGATAATTAGAACTCTCACTTTGGTGATTGCTTATGTTATAGTAATTTTTTCATTACCCAGTTAGCAATGAAAATTAATTCTGGTGTGTGTCCTTACTATAGCCCAGCCATTTTCAAATGCCTCAGAGTATTTACTTCTGTTTTTTAATTTTGCTATTGAAAACCTTCAGTAAATCTCTAACAACATAGATATGATTTTACCACGAGCAAATCAAGTCCTTGAATATTTATTGTTATAATACTTAATTTTTATTTAATAGTATATTTTAAAGTGAGATCTTTTCTCATTAAATGATATTCTATTTATGGAAATTGATGAAAATTGTTTAATGATCAGTGATTGTTGAAGTTAATGAATTAGACAACTTTTGTTTCATTTGAAAGAGTACAGACTGTTGTTATATAAATAAAACTACAAACTTTTTGAGTTAGGGTTTTTTTTTTCTCTGTGACCTATATAGTTCCTTCTATTCTTCCCATTGCCTGAAATAATTCTGTTTGAAGGTAAAATTGCGTAGTGTCTTGTATTCAACCTTTACTGTAAAAATTACAAAGATTTTATGTCTTATGCTTTCATTTTCATTTGGTGACTCTATAAATAGTAAATTTTGTGAGTTAGTTCTTTCTTTGGGGATACCTCTGTTCTACAAGAGAACCATTTGATTTCACTTAGAAAGATTTCTGGATTAGTCACTACAAGTAGCGCAGTCTTTGTAAATGGCTTTTTTTAAACAACATGGATCCAAAATACATACATTTAGTACAGTAATAATTGTTCATAACAGTCTGAGATGTTAATGAGTGCTTTTGCATTTTCTTTTAAATTTTATGCTGTAAAAGATTGTGTTCCTCAGGAACTCCTTGAGGAAATGAAAGTGCTAAGAATAAAACATTATTAGAGCTTTATAATTTAAAAGATTAAAAAACATTTAAAATATTTTAACTCTTATAATTTGAATTTAGCTCTCTTTCCTTCAAGCAAAAAACCTCTTAAACCCAGACACAAGCACAAAGGTAAATCCAGTTGTCAGTTTGGCCTGCCCTTTCCCTCACCTGTCCTCTAGGAAAATAGCTTAATAAAATGTGCCTTTTAGAAAATGGGGCCAGTGGCCTGCATATTTTCTGTAATTAGTTTAATTATTATTTTCCTTTATCTTCCTTATAGCCATAGTTTATTTTTACCCCTGTTATTTCTCTTTACCCTGTTCCTTTAACTCTTAACAATTTTTAATGAAAGCTCTGGTACTTTTAAAATTTTTAACAAATGGTCTGACTTCCCTGATTCCTCCCACCCCTAAAAAAGATGTATTCTCTCATAATCCATCTCTGCCAATGACTGGAAGAATTCTGAATGTTTTAGTGTCTACTTAATTGTATAACTGCATAGAAATCATAGATTTTTCTGATTTGTAAAGACTGATAGTTTAGAACCTGTCTGTGGCATGAGTATCCTACCTTAATGCAGAAACAGAATAAACAGTGATATTTTATGGGATACTGAATCTGTAATTAAATTTCCTTTTGCTGTGTAACCATCAGATAATTCATTTAAAAACTTGAAGGGATTTAAGAACAATGTATTAAAATAAAAAGCAGAACATATTTAGTTTGTTGTGTATCATGCAACACCCATCATCATCACAATAGTAGCTACCATTTATTATGCACTGTGTGCTAGGCACTGTGATAAGTGCTTTGTATTCATTTTCTTATGTAATTCTCATAATGGTTCGGTGAGGAAGGTAGCATTATCTTTGTTTACAAATGAGGATAGTGAGGCTAAAATTGAATTAAATGATTAGGTGACACCACTACCAGCCTCTCCAGTTAGTTGCTTAATAAATTATTTGATTTCACTATTTTTCAGGGGCTCAAGTATTGCTCACGCATCCAGAAAGATCCAGATTGATTTTTATCATTTATTTCTCTTAACTTCTACTGGGTACCTACAATTTAATATATATCAGGCACTGTTATGACTTTCATAGGGTAGCAAGATGTTAAGATGCAATTCTTATCCTCAAGGAATACAATCTAGTGGGAAAAGCAGATGAATGATTGAAACACAATGATAACTGGATCTAGAGGAAGAATGATGATCTACCTAAAGTTTATTGAACTATTGATGCCTGGCATCATAATAATGTGGTTGATAAATGTTAGCAGATTATTGTATTTTACTTTAATCAACTTAGAATTCGAATGAATAGTGTATGTTTAGGCCTGTGCCGAGTACTGCTTTATGAGGGGAAAACAGTAGTGTCCCCCATCTGAATCATTCAGAGGTATCAGTGGCTTCAGTCAACTCATACAGTTATTTAAATATTAAGTGAGCACCTCCAGTGTGCCAGCTGCTGTGCAAGCAAAAGCCAGAATGAACAAGACAGGTAGGTCCCTACTTTCACAGAGCTCACAGTCTCTCTTAAATGTATTGTTTACTTGAACCACAAAACACAGCAGATGATTGGTATTATTCTAGGTGCATAGGAAATAAGTTAATTTCATTATATAATTTTTCCCTAAGAAGATAAATAACCAGGCAATTGTAATATGACTATACAGCTATGATTAGGGACATTTTGGGTCCTCCAATAGCAGGTAAAAATATTTAATCCAGGTTTGGCAGGCCAAGGATGTCTTCCAGAGGAAAAAGCCTCTAAGCTGAGCTTGAAACAGGTGTTAGGCAAGTGAACTGTGCTTCATATGGTAGTAATAACATGTGTGAAGGAATGAGGTAGGCAAGAACAGGATTTGTTCTGTGAATTAACACAGAGTGATGACAGACTTCAGGGAGTGGAGGTAGGAATTGTAAAGCAAGGTGAACTAGTTTAAACTCTGTTCTGAAGGCAGTGGGGAAGCATGAGTGATTTTAATCAGAGGATAACATGATCAGAGTTGCATTTTAGAAATAGTACTTTGGTTGTAATTTTGCAAACTGGGGATGGGGTGACTATTTATTTTGATGGCATGTTAGTCATCCTTAGGAGAAATGACAGTGGCCCATAATAAAGAGGCATCAGTGAGAATATTGATTGATATGGAGAGACAAGGAGAAAGCCAGGGATTTTGTCCAGGTTTCTGGCTTGGGCGCTTCAGTGGATGGTGTAAAACTGAGAGGACACATAGGATTTACTTACCATTTCATTTGCTTGTTTTTTTGTGTATGTTTTGTTTTTCTCGCAGGGATGAGAGATAAAGCTGGTGTATTAGTCCATTTTCACGCTGCTGATAGAGACATACCAGAGACTGGGCAATTTACAAAAGAAAGAGGTTTAATTAGACTTACAGTTCCACATGGCTGGGGAAGGTCTCACAATCATGGCAGAGGGTGAAAGACACTTCTTACATGGCAGTGGCAACGGAGAATGAGGAAGAAGCAAAAGCAGAAACCCCTGATAAACCGATCAGATCTCATGAGACTTATTCACTATCACGAGAATAATGTGGGAAAGACCAACCCTCATGATTCAGTTACTTCCCTCTGGGTCCCTCCCACAACAGGTGGGAATTCTTGAGATGCAATTCAAGTTGAGACTTGGGTGGGGACACAGCCAAACCATATCAGCTGGGCTCAATGAGGAAGGAAAGAAGTACATATTTCAGCTGAAACTCTCTATAAGTAGTTTTGAATCTGGGGTGGTAGAAGGATAGAGTTTTTGTTAACAGAAATAAATAGGAAAAAGTGGCTGGTTTTGGAGATAATCCTCTTGTTGAGTATCTTTGACAGTGGAGCATGCAAGTAAAGTAGCTTGAGGCAGTTAGGAGTTAGGACTGGGTTTTGTGTGAGGGTTAGGAGGTTATAATGAAAATTTTGAAACAAGCAATATAGGGGATTTTGCTAAAGCCTTCAGGGAGGATGACGTCTCACAGTGAAGGCATGGAGATAAAGAGGATGGAATGGCTTTAGACAGTTCTCTTTTCCTGAGGAGAGGCTGTGTTGGGAAGGAACGGAAAGCCCCAAAGCTGAAAGTCTCAAGAATGTGAAAGGAAAGTAAGGTAATGTTGGAATGTGGGTGCTAGGAGGTTGGGGGGTGAGAAGGCAGCTATAGAGGAGCTTCCAAAAAGGGAAAGGTAACTTGGCACAAATTGCTGAAGCTTCAGAGAAGTAGAAAATTGATTAAGACCTTTCTTTGGATTTTCCTGGAAGGTGATTATTGATCACCTTTGAGACAACACTATATTTCCTTTTTGTTCTCAATGATTTTGCCGCTCAGGGACCCCTTTCTGGCCCCCATACTTCTCTTTTCTTTTTGTATTATTGGCTTCAACATGACTCTCTTTCTGCAACCCCTCAGCTTTCATAAATTAACCCAGAAATTCTTTTATAGCCTCCTTTGAGAGAAGTCCTTAGTTTTACTTCCGGAGAGACCTTGAAAGTTAATGTACCTAGATGCTATAAGCAGATCAGCAGGGATGACCGCATACTGCCTTGTGGCAATTCCATTGATGTGTTTATGTCCAGTTACTTATATCAAAGCATATGATTATGAAGGAAAAACAAAAAATACAGGGTCTAGGTTAACTCAGCAGTAGCCACATGCAGGATATAAAATATTCTCATCCTGAAAATTCTTGCAAAACCATGTGTCCTGTTTTGTTGCAGTTGAGTATGTACTGATTCTGTACCTTCAGCCTTCATGCAGTAGAACCTGAGTGACTTTTGTATGGTTGATTCAAAACCCAGAGTCTCACTGAATTTCATGCATGGATATATAGGTCAGACATCAATGTACATGACAGTAGTGCAAGGCTGAAGGATGATGGAAGGGAACTTCTTTAATAACCGATAGTAAGTTTTTGTAGCTCAGAAGAAAGAGGGACAAGTAGAAATAATTGGAGTAATATTTAACACTTAAGGAAGCGATGTGATGTTCAAATAGGCCTTGAAAGATAAGAATCTCTATAGTGAGGAGGATGGCAAAGAAGGACAGATAACGACATGTTT